>NC_059327.1:142922852-143234102 GCF_018350155.1 Leopardus geoffroyi | reverse complement strand
GCTGACTGACAGCTGTGATTATGGATTTCGGTTGCACATGAGCATCATTTGGAGAGTTTTAAAAAATAACAGTGCCTGGGATCATTGCCTAAAATTCTGACTCCTTTGGTTGGGGTTGGTCTTGGGCTTCTGGTTTTAAAGGCATCCTAGGGACGCCTGGGTGGCTCAGGAGGTTGAACTTCTGACTTTAGCTCAGGTCATGATCTCGTGGTTTGTGAGTTTGAGCCCCGCGTCGGGCTCTGTGCTGACAGCTCAGAGCCTGGAGCCTGCTTTGGATTCTGTGTCTCCCTGTCTCTCTCTCTGCCTCTTCCCTGTTCATGCTCTGTCTCTTTTAAAAATGAATAAACATTAAACAATAATAATAAAAATAAATAATAAAGGCATCCAAGGTGGTTCAGAGGTGCAGCCTGAAGTAAGAACCATTGATGTAGAGAGAAGGGTGTCCCTCCCTAAAAGGGACTAAGGCTTCTACATTTGTCACCCGGGTTTTCCTCAGCTGACAATGATATCCAGAAATTGATGGGATAGGTTTGTTGCCTGTGTAACAGGACTTCTGAAGGCCTTGAGTAAAAATGAACCACTTCCGGTCTGCAGAAAAGCCACAGCTCTGCCTATGAGGCACTTACTTACTCATGCAGTGTGGTGACCTGGCTGGGATCCTGGGTGGTTTTTTTTTGTTTTGTTTTGTTTTTAAATCTCCTATGTCCCTGCCCCTGATAGCTTGTGTTTAATTTCTTGTCCCACCCTCCATACCAGTTGAGGGTGGGGCACTAGGAGGGTTTTGGCCTTCCCTCAGTACCCTGGGCCTAGAGCTTAGACACTGACAGAAGAAAGAGCCATTGGGAGGAGAGTACTATTAAGGCCTAGATCCATACAGTTTACCTTCCCTAGCAGCCGAGAGAGCCAGGGCCTTGCTGGAGTGTTGGACTCTCCTGTGGACTGCGCTGCTTTTTGCCACATCTCTTACAATTAAAATGGCATGTTCTTTCTTTCTTTCTTTCTTTTTTTAATTTAAAGTTTATTTATCTCGAGAAAAACAAAGCAAGTGGGGGAGGGACAGAGAGAGAGAGAGAGAGAATCCCAAGAAGACTCTGCATCGTCATCAAGGAGCCCAATGAGGGGCTCGAACTCACCAACTGTGAGATCATGACCTGAACTGCCACCAAGAGTCGGACGCTTAACGGACAGAGCTACCCAGACACCCCTAAAATGGTGTTTTCTGATGTTGATGGCTATCTAAGCTTGCTGATTTTATTAGCTTAATTCCTGGCAATTTTCATTAGTCTCCCATGAGCCTGGTGGAATGAAAACACTGCCCCGTTCTAGTATTTTCCACCAACTGCCTGCCCTATTCATGTATGGAGAGTGTGGCGTTTTTGAGAGACAGATACAAGTTAACTGAGCCGGGACAGGGCTTGCCCCTTCCTTCAGAACCTCTGCCTGGTGTTTGCTATGTCTAATCTTTCTCTCTGACATCTGGCATGACATCCTGATCCCATGTCATAACTTCATTCCCTGTTAAGTGCTGTCCTGGTGAATTCGACTGTATCAGCTCAGACCTGCCTGACCTGACATACCACAGAAAACTTTAAGTGCATTCGGAAATTCCCACCGAACGCTTTATCACACAACCAAACAGAAGTGGGTCATTTTCAGGACCCTAAGGATTATGGGTAAAAGCAAGAATTTTATAAGGGATTTCCTTTTGGGCTAAAATAGTATCTCCAAAATCCTAAAAAAGAAAAAAAAAAAAAAAGAGAGAGAGAGCAGATTGCTGCATTGTGGGTCTGGAGGTTAGGAAAAGTCCGGTAATTCCCAGTGTCTCTTAAAGCTGGAAAAGGTGGGGCGCCTGGGTAGCTCAGTCAGTTAAGCATCTGACTTCGGCTCAGGTCATGATCTCACGGTCCATGAGTTCGAGCCCCGAGTCGGGCTCTGTGCTGACAGCTCAGAGACTGGAGCCTGCTTCGGATTCTGTGACCCCCTCTCTCTCTCTGACCCTCCCCCGTTCATGCTCTGTCTCTCTCTGTCTCAAAAATAAACATTAAAAAAAATTAAAAAAAAAAAAAGCTGGAAAAGGTTCTGGCCTCACTCAGTACAGATGGATATTTGTAATTATAATTTTGAACTGGTCATGTGATCACCTATTATTTCAAGTGATGGTGTATTACAGCTTGCCTGAGTTAAAGTATGATGATCTTTCAACTCTCATATCTTTTAGTTCCTTGAATGGACATGCTAAGGAAGCAGGGACCCAAAGAGATAAATTTGTAGCAGTATTATTTACATTACTCAAAAGAGAGGGGCACCTGGGTGGCTCAGTTGGTTAAGCATCTGACCTCGATTCAGGTCATGATCTTGCAGTTTGTGAGTTTGAGCCCCGCGTCGGGCTCTGTGCTGACAGCTCGGAGCCTGGAGCCTGTTTCAGATTCTGTGTCTCCCTCTCTCTCTACCCCTCCCCCACACATTCTCTCTGTCTCTCACTCTCTCTCTCAAAAAGGAATAAACATTTGAAGGAAAAAAAACGATAGAAGCGACCCATGTAAGTGTCCAGTGACAGATGAATGGATAAGCAAAACGTGTTACATACATGGAACAGAATATTGTTCAGCCTCAAAAAGGAAGGAAATCTTCCACATGCTACGACAGGGATGAGCCTTGACATGTAAGTGAAGCAAGCCAGTCACAAGAACAGATATTGTATGCTTCCATTTAAACGATGTACCTAGAGTGGCTAAATTCATAGACACGGAAAGTGCAATGGTGCTTGCTAGGGGATGGGGGGGACAGGGAAATGGCGGTTGGTGTTTAATCAGTGCAGTTTCCAAGCAGGCTCCGCACTGTCATCAAGGAGCCCAATGCACGCGGGGCTCGTGAAATCATGACCTGAGCCGAAACCAGGAGTCGGACGCGTAACCGACTCTTGGGAAGATGAGAGCCTTCTGGAGAAGGATGGTGGGATGGAGGCACAACAGCACGAACGTACCTCGGGCCCCTAAACTGCTCACGTAAACATGGTTAAGGTGGCAAGCTGTATACTGTGCATTTTACCACAATTTTCAGAAAGGAAATGCCGAGCAGGTAGAAGATGTTATTATAATTATTATGCAAACCAAAGTGAGCATGCGATGTGTCTTTACGAATTTCTTCTTTGGTCAGGTTGATATAGAGAAGAGCCTAAGTTCCAGAGAAGTGCTTTTATGATGACCGAGAAATAAATCTTTTTTTACATTTTATTTTAAGTTTATTTACTTATTTGTTTTGAGAGAGACAGAGAGAGAGCAGGGGAAGGGCAGAGAGAGAGAGAGAGAGAGAGAGAGAATCCCAAGCAGGTTCCACACTGTCACCGCAGAGCCCGACGTGGGGCTTGAATTCAGGAACTGTGAGAGCATGACCCGAGCTGAAACCAAGAGTCAAATGCTTAACCGACTGAGCCACCCTGGTGCCCGTGCCAGAGAAATAAATCTGAAATGTGCAACAAGCCGTTCAAAAAATGGTCCCTTGTTAGACATTAGTTTGAGCAAACTCACCTTCCAAATCTATATGCCCACCTGCCTGCGGGGGATATCCACTCCTCTCTCAGAGGCCATTGCCCCAAACCGAGGCCACTTTCCCATCACAGCTGCTCCACGTCCGCTCCCCCCCGTTTCAGTGTGTTGCATTGTCACCCGTGCAGTTGCCCCAGCCTGAAATCTGGGTGTCTTCCTCGACCCCTCCATTTTTCTCACCAACTCCTGCATCTAATCCAAACAAACAAGGCCCCTGTCCGCTCAAAGACTTGTGCACAAATATTCACAGCAGCGCTATTCCTGATAGAGAAAATGTGCAGACAGTCCAAACGTCTGTCACCTGGGAAATGGGTCAGCAAAATATGGCATATTTATAATGGAAAACTAACAGTAAAAAGGAATGAACTATTGAAACAAGCCACGACATGCATGAGCCTCAAAAACATGCCAAGTGAAAGAAGCCAGACACAGAAGATAACATAGTTTATGTTTGCACTTATTTGAAATCGTTAGGAAAGGCAAATCTATAAAACAAACAGATCAATAGTTGCTAGAGGTTGGGAGTCGGGGCAGGGGTTAGGCACAAGCGAACTTCCTGAGGTGTAGAAATGTCCTAAAACTGGATTATGGTGATGGCTGCACAACTGTATGCATTTATTAAACATCACTGATTTGTACACTTTTATTAAAGTTAGCATTTTATTTGGGAAACACACATAGCTATTGAATCGTAGATTTATCATTTTTCTCTCCATGTGCCCCTCCCTTTACTCTTCTCCAACATTACCCTATGCCAGCCATTTAATTGTTTGTTCAACAAATCTTTGAGCACCTACTATGTGCCACACACCAGGTGCCTGAGTTAGAGTGAAGTAAACCAAGCAAAAAGCCCTGCCCTCCTGGAGCTTACATTCCAGGGTGGAGAGAATACATCGCCTCCAGGAGGTACTCCCGCAGCTGTGTCCTGACTGGGCTCTGGCCTTGTCCCTTTCCCACCAGTGGCACTGCAGGCAAGGTGATCCTTTTTTTTTTTTTTTTTAATTTTTTTTTTTTTAACATTTATTTATTTTCGAGACAGAGAGAGACAGAGCATGAACGGGGGAGGGTCAGAGAGAGAGGGAGATGCAGAATCCGAAACAGGCTCCAGGCTCTGAGCAGTCAGCACAGAGCCTGACGCGGGGCTTGGACTCAAGGACGGGACCGTGAGATCATGACCTGAGCCGAAGTCGGACACTCAACCGACTGAGCCACCCAGGCGCCCCGAGGTGATCCTTTTAAAACACAGATGTGACCCCGTCCCTCTGCTTCAAGTGTTCCAATGCTTTCCCATTGCGTTTTGGTTAAGCTTCAAACTCCTAACTGGGACCTGACCTACACGTCCAGGGCTGGCTCAAGCCTCGGGCTCTGTCCACCGCCTTAGCCACTTCCTCCTTTGGGCTCCTCTCCAGCCGCACTGATTTCGTCCCATTCCTGGGTCTTCCTGAGCTCTCCTCCCTCCATTCTCTTTGCCCAGCTAACTCCCATTCACTCTCTCGACCTCAGCTGAGAGTCCTTTCCCATTTCATCAGTTCTGGTTTAGGATGCCTTCCTACAGTCCTCCAGCCTGCCAGACAGATTCCATCACACGGCACCCACGGCCTAGTAGCTGCTCAATAAAACATGTGTGCTAGATGGATAAACACCCAGAAAGAAAAATCTGTAGAGAGACAGGTTTAACTGGTATTGACTTTGTTATTTACGTGATTCTATGCCTCCACACTTAAGGGAAAGAGTATTTCTCAGAGTTCTGATATAGGAAATGGGAGCTCGATGTAGTAAGGATACATTGAGAAAGTCAAGATTATTTATCCCTCTTTGAAAAAAAATGAACATTAACAAGACTCTCTGTTCTAATTGCATGCATGGGATAAATATTAATGAAGTGATGTTCATACAAAGCTCGGAGTTCATTTGCCTAAAGTAAACTAAGGTAATATATTTTCAGAGAGAAATAAAACAGAAAAAAAATCTGTCCCTACTGTTGGCATTTAAGGTGATCGCGTTAGCAGTCATTTGTCTTAAATATTTTGATCAGATTCTTCTTACTGTAAATTAATTCTGTTACTTCAAGTCAGGGACTTAAAAAAAAAGAAAGAGAGAGAGAGAAAATACCCTGTTTACCTCCCTTCCCAGCTTGTATTGATAGGAACAGTAAGCTCAAACTGTGTGGGATGTTTCTTGCTTTAAAATTTATTTACTCCCTTAAGAAAAGCTACTTTTATTTCATTATTATTATTTTTTTTTAGCATACATGGGTTTTAATCTGGTGAGAAAATATCCTTGCCATTAAGAGGATTCTGCCTCATTACCTCTTATAAAAAAAGCCCTCCTCCTTCCCAAATTTGCAAAACTAAAGGAAACATAAATTAAAACAACAGTTGTTGCTTGTTGCTTTGATCAACAAACACTTATCTCCAAAAGAAAAAACTCTAAACTAGGATAGATTTTAAAAACAGTTCCTTCCCTAAAATAAATCAGTCAATATAAACTAGTGTCCCAACTGGATAAGAAAGAACAAATGGGATGGGGTGGGGATAGGAAGAGAATTTGAAAGGAAATTGGGTTGGGATTCTTATGTTCTTTATTTTGCCTGTTGGCATGACTGTCCTGTTAGCTCCCGGGATCTCTCTCAGACTTGTGATCTGGAATCCAGTAGCAAGAACCCAATTAGTCTGTTGTGTAGACTTCAAAAATGTCTTTGGCCAAAAGAGGTTAGAGAGGGAGGGAGCCAAAGCATAAGAGACTCTTAAAAAACTGAGAATAAACTGAGGGTTGATGGGGGCTGGGAGGGCGGGGAGGGTGGGTGATGGGCATTGAAGAGGGCACCTGTTGGCATGAACACTGGGTGTTGTATGGAAACCAATTTGACAATAAATTTGATATTAAAAAAAACACTTGTGAAAAAAAAGTTTATCTAAAATTTAAAAAAACATGTCTTCCGCCATAACCCATTATACATACGTAATTTTTAAAACATTCAATTGGCTGGTGGTTCAGAAAGAGACATTTCTCCACAGCCTTCCTCTCTGCATCTGCAAACTCTTACATCTTTCTCTTTTTTTTCCTCTTTTGTCCACATAAAGACAAAGGATATTGATGTGTAACTGTGAGGCAGCTTGGTAAGAGAAAGAAAAGGGCAGGGATGGGGAAGAAATAGCAGCCAAAGGAGCAGTAATGTATTTTCCTCTTCAGAATGTATTTGGCTACTTTCTTCTTTTTCTTATTTATCCTTTAATTTTTTTTTAAGTTTATAAAAATTTCTAGTCGTGGTAAAAACACATGACATTCACCATCTTTCCCATTAAAAAAAAAATTTTTTTTAATGTTTATTTATTTTTGAGAGAGAGAGAGAAAGAGAGACAGAGCACGAGCAGGGGAGGGGCAGAGAGAGAGGGAGACACAGAATCGGGAGCAGGCTCCAGGCTCCGAGCTGTCAGGACAGAGCCCGATGTGGGGCTCGAACCCACGGACCGTGAGATCACGACCTGAGCTGAAGTCGGACGCCTAAACGACTGAGCCACCCAGGCGCCCCACCATCTTTCCCATTTTAAAGTGTGCCACTCAGCAATGTTAAGTACACTCACATTGTTATGCAGCAGATCTCCAGAACTTTCCATCTCCTTAAATTGAAACTGTGATGCTTGTTGAACAGTATCTCATTTCCCCCTTTACTGTTGCTTTTATTTATTTTTTATGTTTTATTTTAGAGAGAAAGAGAGAGTGTGTGTGAGAGGGGGAGAGGAAGAGAAAAAGAAAATCTTAAGCAGGTTCCACACTCAGCGCAGAGCGTGACGCGGGGCTGGATCCCACCTGGGATCATGACCTGAGCCGAAATCAAGAGTCAGACACTTAACTGACTGAGCCACCCAGGCACCCCCACTGTTTTAAATTAGAACTAAAAAGATGGATTCTTCTGATTCTGTATAACGTTCTCATGACCTCACATGTCAGGAAGTAAAAAAATTAAATGTTTATGAAAAATAAAAGATACCTGTTTTCCATGAACTGTGATCGCTTCTTCACATTTCTCTAGGTAACTTATCTTTTCCCTTCTCCTACACATTCTGAGATAGGCGAAGGAGGAAACGAATCCTATCCTTGAACCTTCAGCAGACTGGTCTCTGGCTGTCTGTCTAACAGAGTGATCAAGGGTGAGTTGTCTTCTAATCAGACAGAATTATACTCCTTCCCAGGAGCACACATCAAACTTCCAGAAGACGTTTTCTCCCTCCTGCGCAAACCTCCGCATTTCCCCCCACTCTCCAGCAGCCATGACTTGCTGGTCTCTGGTGTCACATTTCACACCAGCTGCCAGGGTCCCCACTTGGGTTGGCTCCAGTTTTCTGGAGGCTGGCAGTTAGTTAATAAGAAAACCAGGGATGTAAATCACAGGCTCAGACAGTTTCCTGTGGGGGAGCTTTTAGGTTCTGATCAGATCTTTTCATTCCAGCACACGGAGAGGAGACCATTGCTCGCTTCAGAGACGAATACAAACGTAGACCAGAGATGAGCAAGGTGGGACGCAGACGGGGAGCATGTTGGGAAGCTCAGAGTCAGGGCACACAGGTTTTCATTCTTTTGCCTAAAGCACATTCATTTACTGAAGAGTGGGGATCTCATGCTGGATTTAAGGAAAAATAGCCAAATTCTTAATCTGGCAGTTCCAGTACAGACAGAGGAAGAGTTCTCACTTGATAGGAATATGGAATTAAACACTGGTATTTCTAAAACTAGGTTTTAAACCACTGTTTGTTTTGTGAGCTATGTAGCTCCAAAACTCTGATGGAGGGGTGCCTGGCTGGCTCTGTCAGAAGAGTGAGTCACTTGGGTACCTGGGTGGCTCAGTCAGTTAAGCGTCCGACTTCAGCTCAGGTTATGATTCTCACAGTTTGTGAGTTGGAGCCCCGCATCGGGCTCTGCACTGACAGCTCAGAGCCTGCTTCGGATTCTGTGTCTCCCTCTCTCTCTGTCCCTCCCCTGCTCACACTCTCTCTCTCTGTCTCTCAAAAATAAATTAACATTAAAAAAAAAATTTAAACAAAAAAAAAAAAAAGAGCAGGTGACTCCTGACCTCAGAGTTATGAGTTCAAGCCCCACATTGGGTGTAGAGATTACTTAAAAATAAATAAATAAACTTTAAAAAAACAAACAACTCCTAATCCAAGACAAAGGAAATGGAAAAAAAAAAACCTGCAATGGAATATTTTTTGGGGATCTATTCTCTATCATGTATGGCAATAGACACTGTAAGTTCCCAGATGAGTAGAAAAGATGTGGTCCCTGCCCTCCAGAATCTCACCATCCAGTCATCAACCCCCTGGACTGTATTACAGTAAAGAAGGCTGAGGGCTGATGCAAGCTGAGGAACAAAGCCAGGGGACCCCAGTGTTCTATCAGGGATACGATAAGGTAAATGAAGCCCTCAGCAGAGTGCGTGAGAATAGCATTCAATAAATCAAAGTCATTAATAACAACAGTGATAATCCCATCATCCAGATAGACATTGGCCCCAGGAGTAGCTCTAATTGGGAATACAGGGCATACACATAATAAAACAAACAGTGCTTCAAAGCAGTATATAATAAGCACCAAAAATTTAGTTCATAAATTTGGGGTGGGAAATGGTTAAAGCAGTTGGGGAAAGATCTTGAAAGAAGATGACTTATAAACAAAGGGGGACAAGAAAAACCTGGTCTCAAAAAGGAGGTGATGGCCATGTGTATAATGGTCTAGGAACATTAATTTACCCAATACCGACACATGCTGCACACCATGGGCATCAGACAATCCGTGCTCCCGAAACACTATTAGTCTAGGAGGGGAGATTTCTGGGTTTTTTTTGTTTTTTGTTTTTTTTTTTTAATTTTTTTTTTCAACGTTTATTTATTTTTGGGACAGAGAGAGACAGAGCATGAACGGGGGGGAGGGGCAGAGAGAGAGGGAGACACAGAATCGGAAACAGGCTCCAGGCTCTGAGCCATCAGCCCAGAGCCCGACGCGGGGCTCGAACTCACGGACTGCGAGATCGTGACCTGGCTGAAGTCGGGCGCTTAACCGACTGCGCCACCCAGGCGCCCCGAGATTTCTGTTTTAATGGCACCAATAGCTGTATTCAAGGTAAAATGTGATAAAGGCAATAGTTGATGATTAAATTATGTATTTTTGAACATTCAGAGGAGAGAGAAATTGCTTTTGGTTAAGGATCAGAGAAGTTTCATTGTGAAATAAACATACTTCTGGTCCTGGGAGGTTGGCTAGAATTCCTTAGAAGAGAGATTGGAGTTGAGGAAGGAATCTCACCCCAACCCAGAGAGGGGGCGGGCGGGGGGGGGGGGTGGCGGGTAGGTAAATAAAATTCCAGAGAGGGAAACCAAAGCATGCTTGCAAAAATGGTAATTACTGGATTCATTAAAGGTAGTTAGCAAAACTCTCCCTTATAGCTGAGTTAATAAGGATGGAATCAGGCAAAGTTAAGTGACCTTCATTTGGGAAAAGGCATCATTTTTAAAGGAAAAGAAAGTAACTTTCCATTTACCAAGAGGAAAAAAAGATCGTTCTAGAGAGAAATGGCCCTTTGTTTATCCTCCATTAGACTCATAAGGCAAATGGGTTTTTTTCTAAGTAGTTTTCTTTTTCTTGGTGCTCTAAATGCCAATAAAAACTTTGCCTGTAGAGAATGGATATGTTCACTTTCCTTCACCCCCTAGGAGAAAACAAAACCTGTCCTATTATTAAAGCAGTTTAACCTGCAGTGTTATCTTGGTCATCCAGGATGGTTATAAGGACAAGGCATGGGCTTTAGAGTCAGATTCTTCATTCTGTCCTCGAGATGCTGTTGCACTTTGGCAAGTTACTTAAAATCTGAGCTTCATTTCTAGTCTTTAAAATTGGACTGGTGATAACCTCGAGGTATTATTGTAAAAGTTAGAACTAAGGTATATAAAGCCTGAGGCATGGTGCGGGACTAGTACTAGGCACAAAATGAAGGGTGCTCTTACTATAACTGATAGGCTGTGGCTCAGCTCTTTCTGGTCTACCAGCAAAAAATGGCAGCCAACAGTCTACCGAGATCTGCCTAGGACGCTGTTACGTCCTCGCCTTTGGTCAGTATAAGCACACTCCAGACACCTCCCAAAGGTGCTGATTACAAGAACTTTAAACGTAAGTTTTCTCTCCCATCTTATTTTCTGGTTCCTAGGCAAGAGCACTAAAGTATGTGAAATAACACTGACATCCGGCTTAGAGTAGAACAGTTTCCTGAACACCTACTGGGAGAAAGTTGGGCTTAAAAACAAATCAGCTGGAGAGTAAAGAAAAATTTTTTTCATCGCCTGAATCTACATGTGAAAGTACAACATAAAACTGTGGGACTTGAGGGGTATGAAAGAGATCTTAGAAAATGAACTATTAGCGTGATGCTCAGTGGCTAGAATCCTTTTTAAAAGCACATTGCTTGTGGGTTTTTAAAGAATAAGGGGAGATGAATTGGCTTCTTTAAGTCAATAAAGTGAGACTGCCAAAAAAGTAAACAGGAGCTACATTTAATTTCTCTGTTTTTCTTTTGGGAGCCAGAGAAGTTAATACTTCAAGACCAGTGAAGCTGCCAACTAGCTAGTGGAAAATTTTATTTTCAAAAATAAGCTTACAAATGAAGATAAGGTGACTTTTTTTTTAAACCTAAAGCACCAAAGAGGATTTAAGCCCTTTTGAAAAACATGTAGACATCAAATACCATATTGTCTAAACCTTAGTAGCAGTAAATCATCAAAGTGAGTCATCTACATTTCAAAAATTCCAATTGGTTTTCCCTAGCAACTTACCCCAGCAACTTGTTTTTGTCTCTTGAAGTTACACTTCTATAGCACCTTGGGTTGTTCTTAAAGCAGTATATGGCAATGTTGATGAAATTTAAGTGTTTAAAATATTTATATGTGGTCAAGATTTCATATAACACAGTCTTAGGAAGAAAGACTGGCCAGTGGAACAGGTGTCTTGATGCTTTGAATAAAATTAAGACATCCTTTTTGAAAGGCTAAGATTCTGATACAAGGCAAAGACAAAAAGTGCCAAATCGTTGAACAATTCTTTTAAAAAGTGATTTGTGGTGAGGGTGGGGGTGGGTAATGACTCAGTCGGTTAAGTGTCCAACTCTTCAGCTCAGGTCATGATCTCATGGTTCACGGGTTCAAGACCCACATCGGGCTCTGCACTGGCAGTGTGGAGCCTGCTTGGGATCCTCTGTCTCTCCCCTTCTCTCTCTCAAAAAATGAATAAATAAGCTTTAAAAAAAAGTTTGTAGGGGCGCCTGGGTGGCTCAGTCCGTTAAGCGGCCGACTTCAGCTCAGGTCATGATCTCGCGGTCCGTGAGTTCGAGCCCCACATCGGGCTCTGTGCTGACAGCTCAGAGCCTGGAGCCTGTTTCAGATTCTGTGTCTCCCTCTCTCTGACCCTCCCCCGCTCATGCTTTGTCTCTCTCTGTCTCAAAAATAAATAAACGTTAAAAAAAATTTTAAAAAGTTTGTAGATGATTTGCATTGTTATAAAGAAACCATTGCTGGTGACGCTGATGAATTCTCTTGGTCAGGGAAGCAGACCTGCTTTAACCAAAAATAAATCAGAGGTTAGCACGTAGTGGAATAACATACTTTTAGTCATTAAAACAGATTTCTATAAATCAGCTGTTCAGTTTGTATGCCAACTTAAAACATCACACCAGTCTCCATTTCCATACCTACTCTCTCCTTAGGTATCACCTGTGATCAGATTCAGGTACTTGCTTTAAAGCTCTCCACCTACCGCCCTCCGGGCATGCAGGTGTTTTCCACCCCAGGTCTGCCCTTCGCTCAGTCTTTCTTAGCTCCTGCACAGTCTCAGTGGCACTCACTCCCCACCAATCATCATGTGGGTTCTCAGAGAAGCAGTTTCTACCCAAATAAAAGTGCAAACCATGACAGGAATTGCACTGAACTCCATCTCTAAATGGGTTATGCTTCTTCCTCCTCAGATTTCCCCCCAAATCCTTATTTATCTTTATCTATATCTTCAGAAACATATGAACATTTTTCTGGAAAGAAAAGTTTTGTGTTTTAAAAAAAAAATGTTTATTCATTTTTTGAGAGAGAGAGGCTGTGAGCAGGGAAGGGGCAGAGAGAGGGAGACACAGAATCCGAAGCAGGCTCCAGGCTCTGAGCTGTCAGCACAGAGCCCAATGCAGGGCTTGAACTCACAGACCATGAGATCGTGACCTGAGCCGAAGTCGCACCCTCGACCGACTGAGCCACCTAGGCGCCCACGGAAAGAGAAAATGTTTAAAGCTTCCATTGGAACATTTCGGATCATGTCCCAGAAAAGATTTTAATCCTCAGTTCTGATGCTTCTTGGACATCAACTGAAATACTTGCTTTCCTTGACAGAAGATCATGTTGGTGCTTCTGCTCAGGCACTGGTTAGGTTGAGAATGCTGACTGGCTCAGCCTTGTCTGCCCTTGCCCACACCGCCTCCCCCCTTCCCCCGTGTACATTCTCCCCAGTGACAAGGGCACGCCAGTGTTTGCACTCCCGATGAACCCGGGCTGTTAACGACCTGTCACTTGTGGAGTTTTACCTTTCAGGATTCTGGGCCGTCAGTACTCAGTGTCACCTCTATCACATGCCTTTTCCTAAGAGTCAAATGCCCTTCACATACCAAGCGCACTTCACCTTGCTCTAGGAGGTTGCTTCCGCTAACAGGAGGTAGCAGCTGTTAGCAGTTCACATCAACCCTGTTAGAGCTTCGGAGCTGAAAAGGATAAACACCTACGCCAGCACAAACAACTGTAATCACTAGTGCGGGCTAGTCTGAATTGCAGCCTGACCTGTGCCTTTTATAAGTAAATTTACAAGGAAGATGTTCTTCCTGAAGTTTTGCTTGGTGACCAACATTTAAATGAATACCAGGCGTTGAAGATTTTACCATAATTGGGGCGCCTGGGTGGCGCAGTCGGTTAAGCGTCCGACTTCAGCCAGGTCACGATCTCGCGGTCCCTGAGTTCGAGCCCCGCGTCGGGCTCTGGGCTGATGGCTCGGAGCCTGGAGCCTGTTTCTGATTCTGTGTCTCCCTCTCTCTCTGCCCCTCCCCCGTTCATGCTCTGTCTCTCTCTGTCCCAAAAATAAATAAACGTTGAAAAAAAAATTAAAAAAAAAAAGATTTTACCATAATTATCCACCATAATCATCATTTGCCCATATAAAGCTAATCATGATTTTATGTGCAGCTTAATTAATAAGAGCTAAAATGCAATAAGCATTTACTTTATGTCAGGTTCCATTCTATGTGCTTCATGGGGAGTTATTACCACGAAACCTCCAGCAATCCTGTGAATCAGGTTCAGTTTTTAAGCTCTCATTTTATAGATGAGGAATTTGCCTCATGGGGCAGGTAATGACCAGCCCAAGGTCACAAAGTAGAGCCTGAGGCCAGAATTCCAGTTCAAGTATTCTGCTTCCAGAGACTGTACTCTGAACCATGATGCAATGCTGGCCTCACAGGACTGGGATTCTCCCTTAGGCCTTATGGTCAAAATCTGTGAGGCCTGCACCTCCCATTCAGCCTTCCTCCATCACTGTGACTCCATTCACCATCAGTGTGACTTCTTAAAGGTGCCGATCTGGTCATGACACTGGTGTAAAACTTTTAGTGACTTCTCATGGCCTACGAGATAAAGTGTAAGTCCTGAAGATAGCCCAGAAGGCTTCACTCCCATCATCCGCCTCTCCATCTACACTGTTTATCACCTGCTCCCTGCCTAGCCGTGTTACTTGCTGACCCCCAGTTGGCTTTGGGACCTTCAAACTTTCTGACCTGACCTTTTTCTCCCCTCCTGTTATGCCAGTCAGCCCATGCACGTGCTTCAGGACCTCTCTCAAACATCTCTATATTCTTCCCTGCCGTACATAGCCTCTCCTCTGCTGCCAGTACATAGATTACTCAAAATAAAAAATAGCTATCATTTGTTTTTTTTTTTTTTAGCTCTCACATATTAACCACACAGTGCTGCTTATTTTATATGTTTGGTGGGTAGAAATTTTTTTTTGAAAATTTTTTAATGTTTATTTATTTTTGAGACAGAGAGAGAGTCAGCAAGCAGGGAAGAGGCAGAGACAGAGGGAGACAGAGAATCTAAAGCAGACTCCAGGCTCTGAGCTGTCAGCACAGAGCCTGATGTGGGGCTCGAACTCACAAGCTGTGAGATCATAACGAGCCTAAATTGGACACCTAACCGACTGAGCCACCCAGGCAAATGTTTTTGGTTTTTTTTTTTACCTTTTTTTTTTAGTGTTTATTTATTTTTGAGAGAGGGAGTGAGAGAACAAGTGGGGGGGGGGCAGAGAGAGAGGGAGAGAGAGAATCCCAAGCAGGCTTTGCTCAGTCAGCACGGAGCCCAGCGTGGGGCTTGATCCTACAAACCATGAGATCATGACCTGAGCCGCAATCAAGAGTCAGACGCCTAACTGAGCCCTCAGGCACCCCTGGTGGGTACAAATCCTGAGCCACAAACACAGTTATGGAAGAAGGTAACCATTTCTTTTTTAGAAACTGACTGTAATTTCTCTTTTGAGACCTCATTCGTCAGAGAGAAACTTAGTATCAGCTAATTCCAAGTCTCCTCCTGTTTCTGGGGCTGCTGGAGAGTTGTCAGGGCCTTAGGCAGGTAGGTGTGTGTGTCATAGGGAGGCTAAGTGAAATTGCACCTTTGGCCTCCATGTCACCATCTCCCTATGCTGGTGTCTGATGTGTCTGCTGACCATCCAAGCTGGGACAGTGGTATCTACAGCTTCCTCAGATCCATCCAGCATCTATGCTGTCTTGGCCTTACCAGAAACATTATGCCTCTCTTGGACCACTCTTGATTGGGAGGATTGGTGGGAAGCATGAAGCTCTCTCCTGCCTAAGCACACCACACAGACATTTCTTTGTGACTCCTACTCCTGACCGAGTTTCCAACGACTCTGGGACTAAGCCAGATCTCCAGACTCTTGCTTGGGGTCAGGGCCCACATGCTTTCTGCTCTCAAATCTCTAAGCCTTTCTGGAGCTACCATCTTGTCCCACATAGGACACAGAGTTGCTCTAGCTTCTAATTCCCCTTCACTTCTCTCCGACTCGCCTTGCCCTTCTTTGTTAGTCCTAGAAAGCTGTAATGTCTGTGGTGGAGGGAAAACTGGCTCTAATTGAGTGTTCTCAAAAATCTTAAGACTTGTGCCTGGTTGCCTTTATTCTATGAGTTCTGCTCAGTCACCCTTTCTTTGGTCGATGGATGGCACTGGCTGGGAGGAAAGACAGGACTATAACGAACAGTTATTCCCACCCCCCAGACACACACTCAATAACTATCTCATGTTATCTTCACAAAAAACTATGGGAGGTATAATTATTCTTAGAGGAAAAAACTAAGGCTTAGTAAGATCAATTAACCTTCCACACAGCTAGCAAGCTCTTTAATCCAGCCCATACTTTTGATAACCACACTCTCTTCTTATCTTGTGGTACTGAAATAATTTCTTTAGATGTCTGAGTTTCTGATGAGCACCTTGAAGTCAAGGCTAGGACCTCATCCAACTTGATATCCTCAAAGTCTGGCACTCTGCAGGCACTCAGCCAGTGGTATCGGAAATGAAATGGGTCAAAGAGAGAAAGAAAGAGAAGGAGAAGGGGGGAGGGAAGTCAGTGGGAAAACCTTATCTTAGGCTGTCCCGAAACTTCCCAAATGATATTCTGTCAATCAAAATATAAGTGGAATTTGCTGGTATCATCTAAATCATGTCCAGAAGAGGACTCTCTGTACATTGTACTCTCAGATTATTCAAGGCATAGAAATTATTTCCTTATGTCCAGAAAAGGGTGTAATGTCACTGGTGACACAGCGATAACAAATGATGATCATATGCATATATGAGCAGTACGACCAGAACTAGTGAAAGTTGTTATCAGTCAATGCAGTCCTAGTTGACATTTATTGACTTTCTAGACATTGTCATCCAAGACGCTGGTGGTGTATAAATCTGATAACTTCTTGAATTTCACAACTTTCTATTAAATTTTTGTCTGAAAACTCATTACCCCGCATTACATAAATCCCTCCGATAACAAATATCCTATTTATTAGACTATGCATCTAGGTGAAGGGTTAAAGCTTCAGGCTGTGACATGCCCAAGTTACAATCAAAGGCAGGTTTGCTGGATAGTTTTCCTCCTTCTTCATAATTGCTTATTTATGATGTGCCTTATTTTTAAATGTTTTCTTATTTGATGTTATTGGGGCATCTGGCTGGCTCAGTCAGTGGAACACATGACTCTTGATCTTGGGGTCATGAGTTTGAGACCCACGCTGGGGGTAGAGTTTACTTTTAAAAAATGTTATTATTTGATGTTATGGCAAATACTATGACACAATAAAAGTAAAACAATAAAGTTAACATTCTCCCATGCTACCTCTTTCTGGTAACTTCCATCAAAGGCTGGTGTATGTTCTTCCCTGTGTGTTTAACATATGTGTTCCAGCACATCTTCATGTTTCTAGGAGCTAGATGTTCCTTTTTCTATCCTCCCTCCTGCGCTCCCCCCTTGTCTTTTATCCTGCAGCTACCATCTCTCATTCCTCCCCTCTTCCTTTCTCCATCCCTTCTCTTCCTCTATCTTCCCTCCTCTCTATTTTTCATCATCCACGTTTTCCTCTCTTATTCCCTCTTAGCCTTGCAGTACCCAGGCTCTAGGAAATTGAGTTTTCACCCTCAAGATGTGGCAGCTCCGTCTGAGCTTGGGGGATGGACTTTATTCCTTGGGTTGCCTGCTGTCTTGCAAAGCCTCAGCCTGAGAAAGTGGGGAGCACGTGTGGGAAGAAATAAAATATTGAGTTTATCAAAATTAGCTCATTTGGCTGAAATATTTCAGAAGACATAATTATTACAATATTGTAAACATTCAATTCAAAGAGTAAATTATACTTACTGTTTTAAAATTATACTTATTGTTTTAAAAACGCCCCAATTCTCTAGAAATGTTAAAAGCAAAAGGTAAATTTAGGGGTGTCTGGCTGGCTCAGTCAGAAGAGCATGTGATTCTTGGTCTCAGGGTCATGAGTTCAAGTCCCATAATGGGTGAAGAGATTACTTAAAAATAAACAAATAAGGAGTGCCTCAGTCAGTTAAGCATCAAACTCTTGATCCCACAGTCCGTGGGACTGAGCCCTGTGTGGGGCTGTGTGGTGACAGGGGAAACCTGCTCAGGATTCTTTCTCTCTCCCTCTCTCTCTGCCCCTCCCCCTCTCCTCCCCAACACCCCCCTCTCTCTCACACAATAAATAAGTAAGCTTTAGGGGCAACTTGGTGGCTTGTCGGTTAAGCATCTGACTTCAGCTCAGGTCATGACTTGCAGTTTGTGAGTTCGAGCCCCACATTGGGCTATGTGCTGACAGCTCAGAGCCTAGAGCCTGCTTCTCTCTCTTCCCCTCCCCCGCTCATGCTCTGCCTCTCTTTCTCTCTCAAAAATAAAATTAAAAAAAAACCTTTACATAAATAAATAAAAATTTTTAAAGGTACATTTATATTTACCCCCCGCCCCCACTCTAGAAATAGTTTAGTATTCGCTTTCAGATGTTTTTCTAGACTTTTGTAAAGCATGATAAACGTTGTATATACTGTGTATATAGCTTTGTCATTTAACTACATGGAAATCTCTGGATACTACATATAGGTCTACCTCTTGTAAATGCTGCATTATATGCTTCAGAATTAACCATTTTCGGTATGAACACTTATGTTGCTTCCAGTTTCCAGGAGGCAATTCTAATCTTTCAATCAAGACTTTCCCAGGAGAATGCTGTCCATCCTTGTCTCCTTAGTGACCTGAGGCTGCTGACATGAGTGACTGTTACTTAACCAGTGACCCCCCCCATAACATTGAAAATGTCCTTTGTCTCTTACATGTCCATGAAGCAATCCCTTCCAGTCTCATCTGCTAATTTTGTTCTGTTCTTCCTTTTGGCTTCCATTTAGACCTATGCAGGTTTGATGCAGGATCCCAGATCTGACCCCCTAAGCTATGCACATGGCAGTTGGGTGCTATCCTAACAAAAATTGTAGTGGCACACATAATGAGTGAACTTTCACCTGCCTAGGCCTACCCTATCTTTTCCTTGGGTTCTGACCTCTGTAAGATTCTAAGTAGCTTTGCAGGTGACAGCCAGGTACCATAAAGGCCTTTGCTTGAGACCCGAATCCTAGGGTTACAAAAAATGCTTTGGATTCTAGTGTGAAAGTATGATTCCTGATTACAGTCTTAATAGGAACTAAAAGACAGCATGACTTTACAGAGGCCATCTTTAATAGTTGTCTTAGAGTTTACCCATACATATACTTGACATGTGTAACTGTTTCATGGTCATTTACAAGTTATGCTTTGTGAAGGAAGGGATGGATCATTCTGCAGGAGCACTGAGAGGGAACTCCAGGTGAGGGGCCAGGTGAGGGAACTTACCTCTAGCTTGTGCAGAGAGACGTTAGCATAATTTTGTATTGCTGCAGAGATTTCTTCATTTCCAGTCTCAGCTTTGATCCCATGAGCTAGGCTGTTTTCCTTTCATCTACAAATATCTGACAATGCCTCTGAGTTACAGATACAACTGTACAATGGAAGCCCAGGGTCTCTCACCATAGTGATGGATTTCACTGGTATAATACAGGCTGCATGGGAGGTAAGATTTGGACCCAAAGTATGGCTTTAATCACCAATTTAAAGTGATATTTCATATAAGAATAGAGGGATCTGTTCCACCCTCATGAGATTTCACCTGACCCTGAGCACTGAGAAAACAAGATAAAGAAGCCACAGGTCTTATCTGTTCTTCCCACAGAGCTCCTGGCTGAGTCTTCTAGCTAACACTTGCTATTTCCTCAACATGGTGGCAGACGCAATGTGCTGTCTATACTGAAGGGCTGATCACTTATTTAAAGCTTAAGCTGTGAACATCACCTTCACCCAAAACTAGATTTCCACAGGACATTACACACAGGGCAGGCACACATTAGCCTTCCTGCTTCCAACACTTAGCAACAGTGTATATGCGTACCCTGTTGACTGCATGATAGGTGTGGATGTGTTTGTGCATGTTTGTAATATCATTTTGAAGACAAAATCCAGTTTTAAGGGGGATAATACCTTTTTGGAAGTGGGAAGGAAGCCTGTCCATAAAGATTTCAGTAAAGAGGTTTATTCAGTGGTTGCTCTGGTAGCTAATGCTTCTAATAACAAAGAATACAGCCAAGTAAAGACAAATGGTATCAACCCTCCTGGAACCGAGGCTTCTAGTTCCTACTTAATTAGGCATTCTCTTCTCTGTGTCTGTATATATATATATATATTTACTGCCTTAAATATAGAACCTGAAATGTTAACAACAGGGATTCTGCTTGAGTGAGAAGAAATAAAACCAATTTCAGACCTGTTTTCTTAATCTCTGGCGACAACATGTGAAAGCAATTAAGAAAGGTGCTCTAAGAAAAAACTCTTACCCCCATTGAAAGAGGCTGGAAGAGCCTTTGAAGAAAGATGAAACTAAACATAACACCCTACCTTCCTTAAGACTATCAACTGGGCACTTGTATCATAAAAGCAAAACAAATGCAAATGTGTATATTGTCTAAAACCCAAGAGTTTGCAAAGCTGAATCCAAGCTCCCGAGAGATAACAGCCATAACTACTGGAATAATCACCTGTGTCTCATGTAGAGATGATGCTCATGGAAACAAAAAGGGACTGGGAAGGGAGGTTTCAACAGCATTAGCCGGTCGGCAACAACCCGGATCTCTCCGGTTGACTTCTACTGAAGAGGACATACGAAGAAAAAGGATGGTTATTTTCCTTGTAATGTGAGCTTTTTTTTTTTTTTTTCCTTCCAAGCTGTGAACTTTTTACCTTGCTTCATTCATGCTTCATTTGATCAATTACTAACTGTATGGCCCCTGAAAAGCGAGCGCGGGCTTCTTAAAGTTGGTATTTTGCTCTCGGATTCTTTTTCATTTCAAAATGGGGCGGGGTGGGGGGAGGTAAGCCACCTTTCTGAGGGTGAGCTGAGAAAGGAGAGACGGGGAGCATGTGTGTCGGTCCCCTTAATACCACGAGGACCAGAGGACGTAGCCCGCGGAGGGGCGAGGGCAGCCTGACTCTTCCATCCCGGAATCCGTTTTCAAACCTTGGGGAGCCTTTTCTGCCATTGAAATGCAAATCCTGTCTTGAGCGCCCGGGCCAATCCGGGAGGCTTCCTGTGGGATTACCTGGTGGCGAGCGCGGAGCGAGCGCGGCCCCTCCGGCGCGGCCCCAGAGGCCCGGAGGCGTGGTCGTCGGGCGCCCCCGCACCCCCCGCCCCCGGGTCCCCCGCGCCCAGATTCGGCCCCTGGAGCCGCGCGCCCCGGGCTCGCCGCGCCGCAGCTGCAGTAGCCGGGGCGCGGCGGCGCAGGGCGCGGCCGAGCCGCCTATTGTTGAGCGCGGCCGAAACCCCCGGCGATGCCCTGCGCCGCCTCCTTGGAGCGGCGGCGAGGTTTGAACTTGGCGTCGGCCTGGAGTCCTGCACCTCCCGGGAGGCGGCGGCGGCCCCGCGAGCGGCGATGGTGAGTGCTGGGCTCGGGTCCGCTCCCCCTGGCCGGCTGTGGGTGCGGCCGGGGCGCACTGCTGTCTTTGAAGGAGGGGGGCGGGCGTGCCCCGCCGTCTGCTTTCTAAAGGGTGTCTATTTCAGTCCCTTTGGCGACTGTGGAAAAACCCTTTCTGTGGGGATGGGTCCCGGGGCTGGCCAGGTGGGGGGAGGGGGGCGGCGCTCTCCAAAGGTCTCCTGACACTCCTGGGCCTTGGCTTTTTTTTTTTTTTTTTTTTTTTTTAATGGAGGCAGGAACTGCCACTCCAAGAGGAAAATAATTGCAGATTATTGACAGCGTGAAAACTTTTCAGAAGAAATGATCTGTGAAATATTTTAATTTTGATAAATCGTTCCGCACAAGGGCCCCTACTGGGTTTAGAAAGACTTCTCTTTCGTAATTTTACTGGATTGGTTTCTGTAGGAAAGGTCTCAAATGTGCTTTGAGGCGCACCCCCCGCCCCCGACTTGTTCCAGATCTTAAGGCAGTTTTTAAAAAGGTGTGTTCTCCGGTCTGTAGCAGAAATTAAATCAAGGAATTAAATTATACCTGACACACGCTCTACGCTGAATTGCCAGAGGGATAAAAGTGCCTTGCCGAAGGGTGTGGGAGGGCTTAAAAAATTTCAATACTGGGAGCATTGGGGGGGGGGGGGGGAGGGGGGGAGTATGTTTGTCTCTTTCTCTGCGATGTATTACTTTTTTTTTTTTTTTTTTAAATCATAGTGGTGTAGTGAACCTCTGTGCAGGGAGGCTTTTGGGCTGGGAGTGAACGAGCACCCACATGCGTATAATCTCCATGGAGAGATTAGCACAGAGGCTTCTAAAGATTGTTCTGTGCGTTTTCTGTTTCTAGTTATTTAATATTTAAGGACTAGTTATCAAAGGCGTGTTAGACGTATAGCTAAATCCCACCCCCAAATGATTTCACCAGAAGTTGGTTTCCATTTTAATTAATTTTGATGGTTATTTTTGTCTTTTAAAATCTTTGTTTTTTCCTGATTGTGAAAGTATTACATGGTCATTGCAGAAAAGGTGGATCATACAGAACTGAAAAAGAAGTAAACGGTTATTCACAACAATGTTTATATTGTAGGTTAAGGCTTGTGTTTCATAAAAGCTTAGTCATTTGAAAACTTTGCAGACATTTTTTTGATTGCTCACAAATCTGGTTTAGGAACTAAAACTAGGAAATGACCAGGGAATAACCTTGTACTTTAAAAAAGGTTGTAACCAACAATAACTTCTTCACAGAGTTCATGGAGCAGAATTTATTGTGGCAATTTCTCTTGAATCAGCTTCCCACATCTGCTCCTGACAAATGGTTTCTGTTTGTATAGCCTGTTTTGTAAATACATCTCTACCATTAAGGCAAAGTGCCCAAACACATATCCCTTACCAGTGCTTGTAGCTAGGCTGGTAGAGTTAATATTTTTATTGGTTTCTACATCAGAACTTCTTCACTGTATGCTTGATAAAACCCTGGAGAAGGTTACCAAGGGATGTTGTAGAGAATTTAATTCCCTGGCGGTTTTAAGAATAGGATAAACATCCATCTGCCTTCAGTGCGGTACTGTCTGGATAAAGGAAGACTGGGTCACATCTCCAAACCCCAAATCGAGGAATTCTAATTATATTTCAGCCTTCAATAACCTGGGACCAAAGAGTATAAAGATCCCCCAACCCCAAAGCACCTGAGTCCAGTAAGAGGTGAAGCCCTGTTTGGATTTACATAAAATGAAAATCCTCCTTTGATAAGGAAGATTTATAATTACTCCTAGGACTTGCCAATTCTTTTCTGTTTATGGATAGAAAAATCAGCAATGATTTAATTGCTGTCTAGGAAGTTACAGAAGTTGAATACAGCATAAGTTGTGTGGTTTGAAGTAAATGAATGGGTTGATTCACAGGAATTAAAAGTTCTGCCTGAAAGGTGGGGGAGGGGGTACATGTGTCCTAAAACTCTCAACTAAAGATGGTGTCCTTGGGAGCTCTCTTCACTCTGGATCCAACTTTCTCTTCAGGATTCCTATTTTGTATGTTAAATCTGATGACATCTTTACGTCAACATTACGTTTTACTTTATTCCTCAAAATGTGTTCTTGTGTAGCGCTTTTGTCCAGACCACGTATTCCTGTAACTTCTGTTGGAGGCTGTTCCCCTGGGCCAGCAGTGCTGCTGGTTTGTGGTTTCTTTCAGAAGGTCAGGATTTCATGGGTTGCTGCTTCCTCTCCTCTCCCGTTTGACAGAAGTATCCTGTAATTCTAACCACTGTGTGACCTCAATTGCAGTAACACCTTCCTCCCTTTCTGTCACATCACTGGATCAGGAGCAGCCACCACGCTTTCTCCCCCCAGGATCACTGGGAGGGGTTCACTTTCTAGGAAAGTTCACCTCAAGAGGATAATGGGGAAGTCAAGAGTCTCCTGGATGGGCGGTTTTTCACTTTGCTTGAATGAGCAGTGCCTCCCCTCCACACCCGCCAGCTTGTCATATTTCTCCATGCATGCCAAGCATGTTTTCTTATGCTATAGTAACGCCCAAAGAAGGAACAGGAGTGTAACAATGGTCTTTCATTTGTTCAGCAAACATTTACTATGTGGGAGGCAGCCCTGGAAATGGAGATGGGTTCTTTGCCCTCTGGGTTCTTGTCCTGTAAGAGGAGAAATCAGATGTTAATAAGCTAATGCCACTGTGAGGGAGGATAGGGGTTAAGAACTTAGGTTTATTGTAAGTTAAACATGTCCCAACCCTATGACCCAACATTTCCATGCCTAGCTATTTACCCAAGATAGATGAAAACAAATGTCCACAAAAAGTCTTGTACAGAATGTTCATAGCAACTTTATTAATAATTGCCAACAGCTGGAGACAACCCTGTGTCCACCAAGAGAATGGATACACTGTGGTACATCCATACAATGACCTACTTCTCAGCAATCAAAAAGAATGGACTCCTGATATATACAACCAGCTGGATGAATCTCAGAACCATTATGTTAAAGAAGCCAGTCACAGGTGGGGCATCTGGGTGGCTCAGTCGATTGAGCATCTGACCTTGGCTCAGGTCATGATTTCACGGTTCGTGGGTTTGAGCCCTGCGTAGGGCTCACTGCTGTCAGTGCAGAGCCTGCTTCAGAGCCTCTGCCCTCCTCTCTCTGTGCCCCTTCTTCCTCGTACTCTCAAAAATGAATAAACCTAAAAAAAAAAACAAAAACAGACGAGAATACAAAAGCAATTCTATTTATGAAGAACGAGAACAGGCAAAACTAATCTATGGTGGCAGGTGTTAGTGGCTGCCTCTTGAGGGGTGGAGAGAGTGACTGGAAAGAGGTATTAAGAAGCTCTCTGGAGCAATGGAAAGGTTCTAGGTCTTGTTTCGAGAGATGGTTGCATAGATCTACACAATTTTCAAGCTCCATCAAATTGAACACTTAAGGACTTACGCATTTTACTGTATGCAAAACATTAGTTCAATCAGGAGAAGAAAAACCTAGATTCTGGAGATAGACCAGTCAGAGTACACATCCCATCTCTGCCTCTAGGTATATATTGCCTTGAGCAAATTATTAAATGCCTCTGAATCTGAAAGCTTTGGACAATAATGAAGCTTCTTCATAGAGTTGTGTGGATTGAGGTAGATAATGAAAGTATTTAGCTTAGCAAGGGCTCAGTAAATGTCAGCTAATAATCCCATGCGCTGTGATAAATATAAATGTGGTATTGGTGTATATAAAATTATTTGTACTTTTTGTAAAAGCCATCTCATTTAAGATTATCAAGGATCCTGTAACCTATTAACTGATATACTTAGCATTCTATTTATCTTTTTTTTTTTTTTTTTTTTTTTTTAATGAGTTCTGTTTTTGAGGTTATGGGGAATTTAAAGTTCTTGCCTACAGCCTTACTTGTTAAGAGTACCAGTGTGGCTTTTCTTTGCCACCAGAGGTGAACCCTGGAGAGGAAATACCCACTAGGCAAACCCCTCTGTGTTAAAGGACTGATTTTATGAAATTTGTTGAAGCTCAACTCCCAGACTAGGTTCATAGCTTCCTCTGGGAATCCAGGTGAAAAGGTTACATTTTACATCCTCTTTCTAAAGATGTGGGGGGAGGGGGCAACCAAAGGCTTGAACTCTGTATCAAACTGATACTGTGCTGCTTTTTATTTTATTTTAAAATGTTATTCTGATGTTTATTTTTGAGAGAGACAGAGTGTGAGCAGGGAAGGGGCAGAGAGAGAAGGAGACACAGAATCTGAAGCAGGCTCCAGGCTCTGAGCTGTCAGCACAGAGCCCAACGTGAGGCTGGAACTCACGAACTGTGAGATCATGACATGAGCCCAAGTTGGACGCTTAACCAGCTGAGCCACCCAGGCATCCCTGTGCTTCTTTTTAAAGAGACAGACTATATAACTTCAATTTTCAGTAAAATACCTTGGACAGAGTGGTCAATATGATAATAGTTTATTTAATCTATTAAGCTTTAATTATTTCAGTTCAACAAAGTGTTTGGGAAAGATGTTCTGTGCTTTGCCAACTCCAGCAGAGGCATTTTGTTGTTGGGTTGGTATTCATTCAGTAAACATTTATCACACATTTACTGAGAACATATTAGCCCTGGGAATTCAATCATGACTGATAAGACATTTCACACTCAAGGGTTCATAGATGCCCTGACTCTTAAGTGTGAATGTGTATGCATTTTTCTGGGAATTTTTTTCAGGGCAAAGGGCTCTGTCTTAGGCTAGTCTTGTTTTTTGTTTGTTTTATAAAGCCTCTTGCTTGAGGAAGTTTAAATCCTGCCCCCTCCCCATTCCCACCCCCATTAAACACCAGAGTTTCTTCCTAAGGTTTTCTCTTTTTATCTTCCTAAAAATAAGAATAACAAGATATTCTTGTGTAAAAAGGCAGTGTAGTGAAAAGGTCCTAAGACTGTGGAGACAGAGCACCCTACGTCTGAATCTGAGCTCTGCTATCTGCTAGTGGTTCAGGGCAAGTTCCTAATTGTTTAAGCCTTCGTTTCCTCATCTGCAGGACTGTGATAATAATACCTTGAAAGAGGTGTCAATAGTATCAGATTCAGGCAATTCTAACAATTCAATGATAAAGTACATGTAAAAGTAAATAGCCTGGCACCTTGGTGGGTGTTAATTTCTGAAATTGATTGAGTACTTGCTAAGAGTGGAGCACTACCTGAAAGTCTTCTATCTTCTTCACACTCCTGTGAGGTAGGCATTGTTCTCCCCCTTTAGAGGTGAGGAAACCCAAACACAAAGAGATTAAATAGCTTGCTGAGGGCATGATGGTGCCAGGGTTGAAGCTCCACAGGATCCTGCTCCTCAACTGAGGAGTCTCGGAATGGAGGTCAGTCGCTTTTCCCTTTTAGGTAAAATTATTTTTAAGATTTAATTGCTACAGGGAGAAAGTAACACCAATAAGTGGCACCGGTGCCACCATTATGGATGGCACACAAGTGAACACAGGTGATGAGGAATTAGTTGACCAAGGGATGGGGGGCAGGGGCAGTGCTAATGAACACTTCAGATTCTTTCCCCAGACTCTCAAAACTCCGCCTGTCGGTGACGCTCTCTGACCCTGTCCTTCACCCTCCTACCACCCCAATGGCTCCAACTAAGAAGTCCGTTTGGGAGAGGCACCAGGGTCGCTCAGTTAAGAGTCTGACTCTTGATTTTGGCTCAGGTCATGATCTCACTGTTCTTGAGTTTGAGCCCCGCATCAGGCTCTGCACTGACAGTGTGGAGCCTGCTTGGAATTCTTTCTCTCTCCCTCTCTCTGCCCCTCCCCTGCTTGTGCTCACACACGCTCTCTCAAAATAAATAAACTTTAAAAAACAAAATCAACTTGGGAATAAAGACATGCGGACCACTAGGCCACCTGTTAGGATTTGGTCTAGGCTGTGTGAAGCCCTTGTAAGGATTGACATAGATTACCTTGGTCCAAGAGGGAAGGCCAGGTGAAAGATGGTCTCCAGAGCCCTGTCATAGTAAGAGGAAAAGTAAACTGACCTGGGATGTTGCTATTCCCTATTTCCATTGGCATTTCCTCAATAGATGTAGAAGAACCTGAGCTAGAACTTTAAAAAAAATGAAAGCCAAGTGCAGGTTGAGAACCCTACTGATTGAATGAAGACTTAAGAGTTACATTGGCCAATTAAAATAATGTGTGGTGGAGCGCCTGGGTGGCTCAGTGGGTGAAGCTTCCAACTTTGGCTCAGGTCATGATCTCACAGTTTGTGAGTTCGAGCCTCACGTCGGGCTCTGTGCTGACAGCTCGGAGCCTGGAGCCTGCTTCAGATTCTGTGTCTCCTTCTCTCTCTGCCCCTTCCCTGCTCACACTCTGTCTCTCTCTCAAGAATAAACATTATTTTATTATTTTTTAATTTTTTTAATGTGTGGAGGTCTAGGGGAGAAATGTAGTTACAGAAATTATGGATCTGATTTCCTGTGTAGATAAGAGCCTTTGCACTGGAGCAGCCTCCTGCTTCTGCAAGTCCCCGTTGTTGTACAAGGTGCTCTGTGTTAGTGTTCTCAACATCCAAGCCTCTCCTTTGCAGTGCAGCTAAACAGCCAGAATCTCAGGACTTTTTCCTCAACTACCCAAATGGTGCCAGGTCTACTTATGGACCCTCCAGAGAGGTTCCCCGGCACATGCTAGAAGTCCCCCTGGAAGCAGTGGGCTGAAGCTAGGGGTGTGGGGAGGACTCCCATTAGGAAGTGTTGCTTGCAGCCTTGTATTTGAAGGCTATTGCGTACCAGTTGTGTCCACCCACCCATCTGCAACACTCCTGGCAGATGAAACCCTGAGGTTTCTGCTCTCTGAAGGGGAGAGAAGCAATCTGGAGGAAGAACCTGCAAGGATCTTTGCTCTCTGGCTGTCCCTGACCCTTCAAGCCTGCTGTGCCGTGTGCAAGTTCCACTTGTCTTTGAGTGTGACTCACAATAGATGTGCATGGCTAACGTGAGGAGAGTTGCAGGGCTGTCTCTTGAAGTCCCTCTTTGCTTCTTCACCATTGCTTCCAGCCTCTGCCCCTCAACTTTAAGCCCTTTGTGTCGGTTCCCATGGTTACCTCTTCACCACTAGCAGCTGGAATGCTAGTGAGAAAAGGCCGCCTCCCCTACTGAGCCAGGTCTGGCTGGGCGGAGGCCACCCTTCTTTCCGTGGGTTCGTGACGTGGAGTCACAGTCCAGTACCTTCTCTTTGTCATGGGTGCTGTACCTTTTCCAGGCTTGGCAAGTTGGGGTTGCTGTGGGAGGGGAGATGAGGGGTGATATACAGGGTGTTTCTTGCCCTGGGCTGGCCTGGCTGCTCCATCCATGACCTGCCAAACTCCAGCCTGATGCCATCTCCTTCTGTGTGTTAGTGCCAGGTGGAGAGGGGAAGGACCTGCTCTGCCCAGTCAGATAAAAATGATCCCTCACTTCCCTGTCTCCCTTTGGCTTTTGTTCCCAATACCATCTGTTTATGGCTTAGTCAACAATACTAAGTCCAGACTGTGTTCTTGAAGGAATTGGTGTCAAAAGCAAATTTCTAGGACACCTGGGTGGCTCAGTCAGTTGAACATCTGGCTCTTGATTTCAGCTCAGGTCGTGATCCCAGGGCCATGGGATCAAACCTCGAATCAGGCTTCACAGCCCTGCTGTGAACCTCTGCCCCTCCCCTGCTTGTGTGCTCACTCTCTCTCAAAATAAAAAAAAATTTTTTTTAAAAACAGGTTTCCATCCAGCTTGGAAGATCAGGCAGGCACTGGAAACTGGGGTGTAGCCCAGGGACTTGAGGCTCAAGATGAGAATGTACCAGCTAAGAATTTGTCTTGAAGCTCTCTCCTGAGATTCTCCTTTGGAGTCCAGCTGGCCTCAGAGTCAAGCTAGAACTTGTAACTACAGGTGGAAATTAAACAGCCTTGATAGTGAAGGGAAGGAAAGGTAGTTACCAGTTAGAAACCACCAGAAATCGTCACTTCCGAGGAAGACCATCCTGGATGAATTGTTATGCTCTTCCTAGGGCAAGGCTACCCTGTTTTCTAGAGACCCAACAGCCTGCAGATAATCTAACTGAGCTGTAGGCGACATGACTGTTATAAAAGGCGGTTAAGGGCACCCTTTGGAGCCTTATAATATGTTGGGTCCTCGCTTTACCACTTTCTTTGTGATCTCAAGCAACTTAAAAGCATACCTCAGAGATACTGCAGGTTCAGCTTCAGACCACTGCCAGAAAGTGAGTCAGATGACCTTTTTGGTTTCCCAATGCATATAAACTTAGGTTTATCCTATGCTGTAGTCTTTTAAGTGGGCAATAGCATCATGTCTAAAAAAAAACCAGTGTATATCCTTTACTTAAAAAAAAAAAATTGCCAAAAATCCTAACCATCATCTGACCTTTCAGCAAGTTGTAATCACTGATCACAGATTACCGTAACAAATGTTATAATATTGAAAAAGTGTGAAATGTTGGCAAGAATTCCCAAATTGTGCCACAGAGACAGGAAGTGAGCAAATGCTGTTGGAAAAATGCTGCTAATAGGCTTGCTCAATGCAGGGTTGCCACAAACGTTTGTTTTGTAAAAAAAAAAAAAAAAAAAAACACACAGTGTCTGTGAAGCACAATAAAATGAGGTGTGCCTTATTTAAACTACCTGTGCCTCAGGGTGCCTGGGTGGCTCAGTCAGTTAAGCATCTGACTCATGATCTCAGCTCAGGTCATGATATCATGGTTTGTAGGAATGAGCCTCATGTCTGGCTCTGTGGCCAACAGCACAGAACCTGCTTGGGATTCTGTGTCTCCCTCTCACTCTGCCCCTCCCCCTGCTCATGTGCATGTGTGTGCTCTCTCTCTTTCTCTCAAGATAAATAAACATTTAAAAAAAATTACCTGTGCCTCAGTTTTCACTTCTGTGAAAGGGGGCCATGTCTCATGGGGTTGTTATAAGAATTAAGTTTGTCATGTAAAAATACTTTCTAAATTATAAAGCCTAACACAGGTGCCAATCTGTAATATTTTTAAATGATGTTTTGAGAATGCTATGCTAAACTCAAGACAGATTTTTGTCAGGTCAGTCCCACTCTTGTGTGACATATGTTCGTGGGTCCAGAATTCCCCTGAGGAGGATAGGACAGTGTTGGAGTGAGTAGGGACATACAGGATTTAAAAGAAATAAAATTTCTAGACTGTATCACATTAATCCTATAGTAACCAAAGGAAAAGAAAAATGATGGGGCTAAGTTGAAACTCAGCCTGTGGACCATAGTGACAAACACCTTGGAAAGGTATATTGTAAATGACAAACCATTACTTTTCCACAAATTGTCTATACCTTGGTACCTTGGCTTCCATTCAGACTTGCTTCCCAAGAATATAAAGCAACAGCTGTGGGAAAGCTTGGGAGACAGGGTCCTGTATTGGGTGATAGCAAAGGTTGGAAACATTCAGGTTTGTGATTCAGAGGCATTAAAATAGTCTGGAATGTCTATTATCTCCCCTAAACAGCAGAACGAATCTTGGATACTGTGGACACAAATGCAGTTGGCACGAGCTTAAAAAAAGTGCATGCAAGCTTCCTTCTAACACCCAATAATCCTCTTGGGCAAAGTGAGGATTAGGCCTTCCTCACAAACAAGGGGGTGAGTTCATTTTTTCTAAGATTCCTCAGCTGATGCCAAATTTAGCAAGGGACCTATTTTCTCTCAATGAATGACGGTCTCCATTTCCAGTTTTAAGGTCCACCCCTCTTCTCTAGGCAGGTTTAGGACAGGAGTGACTTAGTTTGCATGTAGATGGAGAGTGAAACCCTGGCTCCCACTGACTACGTTGCAACCCCAGGAACCTTCCAGAGCCAGGAGGAGGGGAGGGATGTCTCGCTCCGAGCCTGATGTGGGAGGACTCCAGGGACTCAAAAAAAAAAAAAAAAAACCACCCTGGGCCCAAAGTCATGTTTTTAACATATCCATGCACATACATTCCCTGAAGTGCCATTTCTGTCCGGTGCCTGGGGCTCCTCTGATGAGAGGAGGCCCCTGGAAGAGCTCCTTAGGCTAATTCTGTCATCCTTGTGCTTGAGGAACTATTTCTTTCATACCAGCTGCTAGGTCCTCTGTGCTCGTCCCTTCCCAAGAGGCCTTCCTCATGCTCCATATTTCTTGTTAATTATGTGCAAAAAATCCTCCACCCAGTTAAATATTTATATCCCTCCCTAAATGCTTTGGACATTTGCAGTTTTCCTGTTTTGAGGAATTAAAGAGCCCGTCATTATACCAACCATGCGGTCACACCCCTTGATGACTTATCCTGTTCGTCTCTCTCATGTAGACCACTGTGATCATGTGATCGTGGCTGTGTCTGGTAGTGGTTCCCACGAGCCAGTCTCCCTGGATCCCACGGCCTTGCCACGAGGCAGATAATACTCTGTCCCCTTTTTTATACATGAGGTCCTGAGGGTCAGAATCATGGCCAGGGACTGGCCGAGCTCAGATGCAACCCAGGTCAATCTGATCCAAATCCTGTGTGTATGTGTCTCCAGCGAGACTGGAGATTAGAAATTGTCTTTTATTCCACACAGATTCTAACTTGGAACCTGCATGTAGAAAGCACTCATCACTTAATGGATGAAGGTACTCAGAAATTGTGTTTTCTCACTCAGGATTGTTACTTATGCCCTTTTTTTTCTCGCCTCGGTTCATAGACCATTAAAGGTAGAAGAAACCCTATAGCTCACCTGTCCTAACCCAGTGCAGGTCTCCCGGCTGCCGGTCCAGCATTCTCTCCCCCTATGTTAGTGTGTGTGCATATGGCCCTTTTGGGTGTTCCGCTTAATCATCCCAACTGCTTTTTCCTGATGTGTGGAAAGAAGGGAGGAAGTGTTACCAAATGTTTTCCTATGTTACTTCTACCACATTGCTGCTTATTCTCTCTCTCTTGCTCCTCTCACCTCAAGTGGATCCTTTCTTATTTATTTATTTTTTTTACATTTATTTATTTTTGAGAAACAGAGACAGAGTGTGAGCAGGGGAGGGGCAGAGAGAGAAAGGGAGACACAGAATCAGAAGCAGGCTCCAGTCTCCAAGCTGTCAGCACAGAGCTCGATGCAGCGCTTGAACCCACGAACTGTGAGATTGTGACCTGAGCCGAAGTTGGACGCTTAACCGACTGAGCCACCCAGGTGCCCCTCAAGTAGATCCTTTCTAACACACTGTCCTAGTGGTCATCACTGGGACTATGCCATGCACTGTGGTCTGGGAGAGGGAAGCCATAGGAATTTGGACTGGGACATTTTGTATTTGGCTCCAACCTTACCTTCCCATGATATAGGATGTCAAGATTGTTTCCTGTGTTCTTTGCTGTGTCAGCTGAGGGTCTGGGGGCTGATTGCATTATATTCTGTGCATCCCTCCCCACCTGCCTCATGCGACCAAAAACATACCTGTCTGGTCCAAGTAGGGCATCAGCAACAAAACTTCCCTCCGGGAAGACAGCAGTGCCCACCCACAGGAGACAGAGTGGGCAACTGCAGGGAGCCCACCAGGAAGCTGGCCAAATGTCCACTCGGAGCATAGTTTTATTAAATATTCATTGGGCATCATCTCTTAGAAGAGCACCTTACCTGGCCAAGGAAGAAAAGAGAAACTAAGACTATTGCATGGGGGTGAGGAGCACAGGCTTTGTCATCAGCCAGATCTGGATTTAATTTTTGTTCCAGTAGAGCGTGTTCAATTTTCTCTGCTTCTCTGAGCTTCCTTTTCCTCATCTGGAAAGTGGAGATGTAACAGCATAAAAGTACCTGCCTTAGAGACTGGTTGTGAGGATTACATTAGGCTGTGCAGGTAATGATTATGGCCTGGCTCGGAGCACTCCATAGGGTAATTACAGCATCTGGGACTGTGCTTTGATAACCTGCCCTCCTTGAAGCATATGACCAGGGGAAACAAGCATATATATAGACAATGAAAGAGAGGGAATGGAAAGGAGAGGAAGGTGTGCTGAGTGTGGACTACTCTTGTGGTCTCATGTACTCTCTCTCTAGCGCTTACCATGGTTTGTCATTGTATATTTGTACAGTTGTCTTGCCTGTCTTCCCATTAGTTTGTAATTTCACAGGAGGGGTCCACTCAACTGCCATTGCAAGCCCAGGGCCTAATCCATTGTGTGGTCCATTGTGGACCTCAGTGATTGTTGATGGACGGGTTGGATGATTGGGCAGGTATAGAAGTGGCCTCTGAGTCTTGGCATGAAACACGTGCTGTGTGTTTTCAGCAGCATGACCAGTGTTAGGAAGTTCTGAGTCAAAAACAGGAATGCAGTTTTGGCGGCAGAGGTAAGGATTAGGAGTCCTTCAAGATCTGACCTCATCATCTCTCTAGATCTAGGGACATTTAGGCTAGGGCTGGAGAGGGTCCCGTTTGGATTTCAGTAGCTTTCTATTTTCTTCCAAAGAAGCTTTCCCTTTGAAGAAGTCTTGGTATTAAATGTTTGTCACCCGTATCAATGGACTCTTAGGACTGTAGGATCCAAAAGTAATATGAAATGAGAGAGGATGAGAGTTGGAGTTAGGGGCCCTGGCTTCATATGCCAGTTGTGTATCTTACAAGTCCTGCACTAGGGCAAGTTAGTGTCTCTCTGTGAGGCTGTGAATGTAGATCTGTTCAGTGGGGCTAAATAGTACCCATTCTATTATGTAGGATTATTTTGAAGGCCAAAAGGAATAATGTATGGAAGGTACTTTTAAGCTATAATGGGTGAGAATAAAGTAAGGAATTATTACAGTTCAGTGTAGAGATTTGCATGGTTCTTTGGGAATGCATGAGAGGGGGTGTTGGGAAAGAAAGGTGGAGGCTGAATTTTCTCAGGAAGCGTTCATTTCTCTACTGATACTGTCTTCCCAGAAATTCTCCTTCCTCCTCCAACAAGGATTTTCAGTGGTTGCTAGAGCTCCCAAAGTAAACCTGCCACGAGTGTAGTCTTTCCACTGCCCAGATTTCCTCCCAGGAGAGATCTATCCACTTTCATTCCCTGACAAAGATTTCCCTTTAAAAATATGGAGAAACCAGACTCTTAGACTCATTTTAGTTAGGAAAAAAATAAGGCTAATTTACTTTTTCTGGTAATTATACTGTTAATCGTAAACAATTTGCAAGATACAGAAAAAGAAAAATATCATCTCTAATCACCCAGTAGTAACATTCTGGTATATTTGCTAGTCTTTTGTTTTCATGCATATCTTTTTGTCTCCTATAAGTAGCAAGAGGGTGATGTGGAAGAAATGCCAGGCATACATGGCTTAACATGTGGGAATGCTTAAGAAAAGAGTATTCGGGGGCGCCTGGGTGGCTCAGTCGGTTGAGTGTCCGACTTCGGCTCAGGTCATGATCCCATGGTTTGTGGGTTCGAGCCCTGCTTCGGGCTCTGTGCTGACAGCTCAGAGCCTGGAGCCTGCTTCTGATTCTGTGTTTCTTTCCCTCTCTCTCTCCCTCTCTCTCTCTCTCTCTCTCCCTCCCTGTCAAAAGTAAATATTAAAAAAAAAAAAATCACAAAAAAAAAAAAGGAAAAGAGTATTCAAAGCCAGTGATCTCAGGGGCATTTAACGAGGGGTGACATGGAGGAGAGGGTGTGACCTTCAGCCATTCCCGTTTCTACTTGTTTTATTTCATTTTGCTTTCTTCATCTGTAATGAGGATCATCACTGTTTCACATGATAAGAAAATTCACTGAATAGCTGTTTTTAAAGCCCAGTATCGGATACATACCATGTGCCCAATAAATGTAAGTTTCTATTCTAAGTTAACATTTATTGCCAGGCTCTGTTCTAAGTGCTTTAGCCATATCAACTTGTTTAAGCCTCACAACTACCCTTTGGTGTAGGTGCTATTATTATCCTATTTCGTAGTGGAGGAAACTGAGGCATAAGAGGTTATAAGTGATCTGCCAAAGGTCGAACACCTATTAGGTAATAGAGCCCAAATAAGAATGTGAGCAGCTGGCTCCAGAATCCACATTAATCCATATTACACAGCCTGCCACTTATCAGAGTTGATTTAAGGTCAGGCTCTGAGTATTTGAGGGGAGGACTGTACTCCTCCAGTGGTAAAGATATCATCAATTTAACTATAGGGCCTTGCATGAGTGCCCTTGGTTTTCTTACGCACTTGCTCTGGGCTGCCTGTGCATAGGCTTCAGTGGGTGGAGGGATTACAGTCAAAGGTAAATCTGAAGTGATTAAATATTTATTAGGTAGGTGAAAAGATCTGGCCAGTCATCTGGCTTTTTCCCCTACCCACCCTTTTCTAGTCCTTGTGCAAGGTCAACATAGAAGTCATTACCTAAGATCTAGATATGGTTAAGCTTACTATGGTTTCAAACATCATCAGAAATATGTTGAATGCCGGTGGTACGAATTGTACACGTGGATCCATTGGGAGGTTTCAAGGGATATGAAGTGAGAAAAAGCAGCAGCAAGAGCAGGAGGCACAGACGGACACAGGTCTGAGGCCTACCGATCACGACAATGCCTGACTGAAGGGTTATGCGCGGCCTTCCTGGAGTGAGCAAGCTGCCAGATGAGGGTGCATGAGCAGAAGGAAGAGGTTTGTTTTTTTTTTTTAACTTTTTTTTTTTAAGTTTATTTATTTATTTTGAGAGAGAGGTAGAGAACGAGCAGGGGAGGGGCGGGGGGGGGGGGGGACAGAGGATCTGAAGCAGGCTTGTGCTGACAGAGAGCCCGATGCGGTCTCGAACTCACAAACTGTGAGATCATGAACTGAGCCAAAGTCAGGCACTTAACCGACTGAGCCACAGCAGGTGCCCCAGAAAGAAGAGGTTTTTAAGTACAAGTCAGTGACATCGCTATGATGGAGAGCACCAGATAGGGTTTAGGCCTGAGAGAATACAGTGAGCTTCCTAGGTGGGTAAATAGTGATTTTAAAAGCAAAAAATAAAATTAAAAAAAGAGAGTAATGGAGGGACCCTGACCCAGAAGGCTAAGTCTAAATACATAGGAACCAAAAGGAACGGGGGGCTTTTAAAGAAAGGACAGTTCACTGAGGATGTCTGAAAACTTTGATAAATGGCTCAATCATCCAAGAATGGAGAACAGCTATATTAGGCTAAGAATAGAAATCTGTTCCCAATGGCATCAATTCTTCCACTCTTCTTCCAGACACTGGAGACACCAAGAGTCCAGGCTTTTTACCCCCTCCAGGAGACGGAGGAGAAATGTGTGGGAAGCCTTTAGTAATGACCCTCAAACCTGCTACCGAGAGAGACCTGGTAATTAGGCCAGCTTCACGCATGATGGACATGGAACAGGACAAAACAAAGCAAACAAACACACAGGAAACCAAGAACACGACTTTTAATAAGGCAAATTATGAAAATGAGCACACAGCATAAATCCACAGGAATTTCTCCAGTGGGCTCTGGGGACAGGCTCAGGCCTATATAAATGCACTCTTCTGTCTGCTTAATCTGAGAAAGCATTCTGGCTGCTTCAAAACATCAGGCAGCAGAACTGCACCAGGCCGTGCCAACTGTTTGTTTGGAAGGCTCGGCCAAGGTCCCTCAACACCGGTCCTCCCCACCCCACAAACCCTGCTGCTAATGAGATGGACCAATAGGGCCAAACTGTGTTTTCTCAAAGAAATTGGCTGACAGTCTTGTAGAGAAAGCAACTGAAAGAAGAGAGAACCACCTTCCCCAAAACATGTGCAGTAAAGAACTTAATACCTTTAAGAGTTGACAGGCAGAGAGCTCCATTCTGGATGCATCCCAACTAGTCCTTTTACAGTCTCCTGTGATCCGTTCAACAAATCTGTATTATGTGCCTACTGTGAACCACTCAATGTGCTAGGCCCTAGGTGTGTAGTGGTTTAAAAAAACAAAATTGGAGACAGACCGGCCAGGGGCCCAGACCTCACTGAGCTTGCCATTTAGTAGAGGAAATAGACCATGTGCCAGTGAATAATCACATACGGCCAGTAGTGCCATGAAAGAAAAGACCAGGTGCCAGGAAAGAGACTTTGGCAGTAGATGGGGCGATGTTCGACCTGGGACCAGAAAGCTAAGGAGGAGCCAGCCAAGTGAAGAAATTGGGAGGAAGACTGTTCCGGGCAGTGGGAACAGCATGTGTGAAGGTGAAGAGGTTGGTGGGATGGGAGCTTAAGGCTGGCCTGTGAGGTCAGGGCGAAGTAGGAGGGTGATGTGTAAGGGAGGACTGGAAGCCGGGTCACTTTGGGCCTCAATAGCCAACTTAAGGAACTTGAATTCTATCTGAAGTGCAGGGGGTAGATACACAGGGTTTTATTAGAAAGTGACATGAGCCATTTGCATTTTTTAAATTTTTTATTTTTAAATTTTTAAAAAGAAATTTTAGAGTGTGAACAGAGAAGAGAGAGAGAGAGAGAGAGAGAGATGATCTCAAGCAGTCACCAGGCTCCTCAAAGAGCTCAACGAGGAGCTCGATCCCATGACCTGAGCTAAAATCAAGAGATGGATGCTCAACTGACCAAGCCACCCAGGTGCCCTGAGCCATGTACATTTTTTAAAAGTGTCACTGGCTGCTGGGTAGACGCTGGATTGAAGGGAGACAGGAGTGGAAGCAGCCAGTGAGGAAGCTCTTCCCTGTTGGATGAAACACTGCAAAAAGGGAGGAACTGCTGCATTTCCCTAATGTAACAGTCCCTGCCAAGGAGAGATGATTCTTTGCCACTCTGCCCCAAGACAAAATAAAAGTATTTAAGCCCAATAGAAAGCAGGAATCTAAAGGGATCTGGAAAGACCATTTCAAATGTCTGGCTCAGTTCCTCACAGCTCTTACTCCAGCTTCTCCAGGCCTCCCCCCAATTTTCATGCTGTTCAGGAGAGCCACAGGGAACAGAATGATCTGGAACTTCTGATGTTGGCTGACACTCAGTTCAGAAAGCAGTGAATAACTACTAAAATATCAAATAGTAAAGTAGCCAGTGTATATTCATGAGTTAGGAATATTGAGGGTGGTGGGGGAGAGGGTGGACAAAATATGAGTGTAATCATCACAGGAAGTAGAAATGGAGGCAGTTGGCCTGGATTTCTTGTTTCTTAACTGTCTGGGGAAGAAAGATGACAAGAGGATTGTGGTTCACAATTTTGTTTTTAGCTCCTCCTAAACCTTGATCTTGAGACTGGGGAAGAGCAAGAAGCAATATACAAACAGTTCCCCCCGCCCCCGCAACCCTCATTAGCTTTGCCAGCCAGTTAAGTGAACAAAAAGGAGATGGGAAGGAAGACACGTTACAGATCTGTTGAACATTTGGCAATATTTCGTTCATTTAACAAATGATTATCAAGCGACTCAGTGTGCCAGGCAGCAAGCTGGTCTGCTTGCCTTTCTAAGCATGTAGAGGAAAGCAGACCAGCAAACAGGTGGTCAGAAGACAGTGTGCATTGTGCTTTGAAATGCACACCTATAGCGAGCACGGGGCGGAGCGCCTCATGCCAACTTGCACCCGGAGGAGATGATGTCCAAACCGAAACCTGAAGGGCAAGTATGGATAAGCCAGGAGAAAGTAGTGCCTTTTGGGATCTGAAAGTAGCTCCATAAGGCTGGAGAGGCATATGGTTTACCTCTGTATTTTTTCACTTGAACTTGTTTCATTGAGTCTAAGGCTTCTGCAGTGTATCTGTGAGTGTCTACCTTTGAGTATCTTTTAACTAAAAAATAAGCTCATTCGGCAACATGTTTAATTAAAGTCCCTACCATCACCATCTCCACCCATTCTGACCAAATCTGGGTGTACTTCCAAGGCCTACAGAATTTGTGATATAAACTAGACAAGTTTGAAGCTTTTACACTGAAAGGAAGAAGAGTAACTGATGGTTGGTGATTTTTATCCCGCGTGAGTGTGATTCCATGTACGGTTGGTTTGAGCCAAGATATACAACCTGTCTGTCTCGGCGTATTCATCTGGAAGATGGGGCTCAAACAATTAGGTTTTGCCTTTATAGAGAAGTTGTGAGAATGACTCCTGATATATGGGAAAGCACACATCTCCTTCTATAGGAAAGACTTGGAATAATCTGTCCCAGGCGTGTGGAATCACAGTAGCACCAGTGGGGCACGAGATCAGAGCACATTGTAGGCTTTGCCAGTTCCACGCTGCTGGGAGGCTGGAAGCGGATGGGAAAATGTGCATTGCAGAGACAGGCCAAGTTCAAGGTGCAGATAAGATAACTGGCGAGGGGATTAAAAGGCGAAGTGAGGAGTCCAACGGGGAGATCTTTGGGGTAATAGGCTTCCCAACACTCATTCCAGGACTAATTTAGGTCTAGATTCATCATGGATTTTTTTTTTCATTAGAACATATAAATGTTTTAAATGTTTATTTGTCATCCAGATGATTCTAGGAAGAGTTTAAGGCAGAAAAGCTGTGTTCTAAGTGCTGGCGATTCTTCCTGCATTCTCTCTAGCCTCTTTTCTAGTTTGTATGATACATCCAGAAAGCCCACTCAGAGTGCCAGGACCTCCATCTGGCCTCTGGAGCCAGCCCATCCAGGGTGGGGGGAGGCGTAGATTAGCAGGGAGGTCGTGCTGTGGTTTAGCAAGGGGGGGAGTGGCGGGACTGCAGTCAGCAAAAAGCTACATGAGTTCCATGAATCCTCACACCCAGTTGCTAACCTCAGTCAGTCTCCTGGAGGTGGCAGGTGACCAGACAGCCAGTGGCCTGGAGAGCAATGCTGGGGTGCCGGTCTCTGCTTTCCTAGGGTTGCGAGGAATCCTGTATCGAAAGTCCTTGAAAGGATGAGATCATCTCCTGTTCCTTGTGCTTCCATCTCTTTCCCATTTGCCTGTCCTTCCTGCCAACCCTTCCCCGTGACAGTGCCCTCCTGGACCTTTCATCACCTGGCACCTCCCAGGAAGGGGGAGTGGGCGAGGAAAGAGGAAAGGGCTTCGCTGTGGTGCAGAAAGGACAGAGCCAGCAATTGTGGTTCAGGCCCCAAATGAGGAAGGTATTAAACGCCACAGAGGTTTTATGAAAGCTCAGGCTTGGCCTTTGCTCTCCACTAGCAGACACATAGGCATCTAGAGGAGACTAGAAAGGAAAGCTTGCTGTCAGAATGGATTATACCGGTGAGTGGTCCTGGGTGTGCTCGTGACGTACATGTAATCTTTACACTCACACATCTGATGGTGAGATACCCTTGAGTCTGTTTTCCGCCCCCGCTTTAAGCCAGGTGGTGTTGGTGCCTCTGAGGGTTGTAGGAGTAATCCTAATTGGGGACCACAGGATGAATTCTGCAAAAGGCTTTGACTTATTAACTCTCTGGCCAAAGCTCTTCCTGCGGTTATTCCCAGCATAGATTCGGTCTTTTTAGTGGTGTCTGTTTTGTAGAACATCTTGGCTGAAAGGAGCTCTAACATGGAGGTACTACAGTAAAATGATTGTGGAAATAATTAGGCAAATACCACCTGTAGGCAGTGTGCTAGACAGGTAACAGACATCATCTAGAAGACTTAGCAGCAATTTCGCAAGATAGGCATGACAATATTGGCTAATTTGCTGAGTACTGAGCACGTGCCAGGCTCTATCCTAAGTGCTTCATCTGAATTAGCTTCAGCTTCTCAACAGTTCTATGAAAAACGGTGTTCTTTTACGCCCCTTTCAGAGATGAGACAGCCGGGACACAGAGGGGTCAGAGTCACAGAGCTAGTCAGTAGGAAGAGTCAGGACTCCAAATCAGAGAGGCTGCCTATGGAACCAGCCCCCTAGTCATGCTGTGCCCTGCCTCTTATATTTATATTACAGATGTGGGGCCTAGGTTCAGAGGGCATTTGCCCAATGTCCTTCAATTCATAAGTGACAGAACCTCAACTGAGCCTTCAGACTTCAAGCCTAGACTTATATTGACCATATTCAACTCCAGGAATCCTAAATTTGATGAGAAAAAGTAATGTACAGAAAGGGGTAAGGGTACTTAGCTAAGGAAGCATATCTTAGAAATGGAAACTCCTTGGTCATCTCCCTCTGTGTCCTGAAATAAAAGAAATTGACAGCTGTTTGATAATCCCGCCTCTTTTCAGCCAAGGCTCACACAGAGGAGAAGCTGCATGCATTTGCCTCTTCTCCGATTCCTGCTCACAGGACATGTGTGGGGGCCACCGGTAGGCTCTCCTAGTCTCAGAATGATCCTCAAAGACCCACACTGAAGACACATCACTGGTACCCAGCAGAGCAGAATAATGACAAAACTGCCTGATGCAGGCGACCGTCTGATCAAGAGGAGGCCTTCAAGTTAGGAGACTCTCAGCTTCTGAATTTCCAAATGCCTAAGGGGAAGAAATACACCTGTTCTTGTGGCAGAATGTGTGCCACATATTGGTCACGCAGGGCTTAAAATTTTCTCTGACTGCCTGGGACTGGGGAGGAAAAGAGAATGGTGTTAGGGACCTGGGGGGTGGGAGGGTGGACTTAAATGGACACATAAAAGGCTTGCCTCCAGCACAGTGGAATCTAGACAATCTGAAACAGCTAAGGCTTAAGAGTTGGCATGCTCTTCTGAGCTGCCACTCACTGAACAGAGGAGGCCTGCTCCCCTTGGGGGTCACTCTCCTTATAATGAATTGAGAAGGGAGGCAGTGGTCTGGGATGCCTGGGTGGCTCAGTCGGGTAAGCATCCGACTCTTGATTTCCGCTCTGGTCACAGTTTGTGAGATCAAGCCCCATTTTGGGCTCTGCTCTGATGGCACGGAGCCTGCTTGGGACTCTCTCTGTCTGTCTCTCTCCCTCTCCCTCTCTCTCTTTCCTCCTCCTCCTCTTCCTCCTGCGCACACCAACGCACTCTCTCTCAAAATAAACATTAAAAAAAAGAAGGGAGGCAGTGGGGACTGGGTTTCAGGGACGTTGCCTGGCCATTTGCTTTAGTGAGTCCAGTTTCTCACTTATTTACTGATGGAGGCTGAATTATAGGGGGAGTTCACCTTCACTGTAGTGTCTCTTCCCCCTTGGTTAGAAAACCTGGTATTTTAAACTGGGAAGTACACTTTAGTGCTGCACAGAAACATAGATGGGAAAGGATGAAGCCCCTCAGGCATGGGCCTGCCTTCTTTGGAGCAGAGCACTTCAGTGGTGCAGGCTGAGAACTCTGCACTCAGCCTGCAGTTCTGCTTTAACCCCTCCGTTAATTTTCATGCATTTTTCTTGTTGCTTCATTAGTGCGCCCTTCCCATGAACACCATCATATTTTCCCGTTTTCCCATTCTTTTGTTTTGCCAGAGATGCGTGTGCAGACCCAGGCCCTGCAGGTACTGGTACCTCTGATTCCCTCAGCCCAGAGCCCCTCACCTCGGACCCCCAGCACAGGAAAGCAGCATGGTCAGGAGGAGTTAAGCTTCGGCCGAAGCACAGGTAAGAGACACAGAGTCTGTGCCAAGCAGTTCAGAAAAGGAATTTGGCTGCTGGAAGAAAAGGGACTGGGGGCAAGGATGGTCAAGATACAGGTAGGAGGGGCTGAACAAAGAGGTCTGATAGCAGCTCAGAGTACAATAATGATGGTTTTCAAAATAGGTTCTGAAGAACCCTAAAGTTCCCGGGAGGTAGTCTGGGGCTCCCTCAAATCATTTGAGTCAGATCTCTTTCTCTTTTTTTTTTTTTTTGTATGTTTATTTTTGAGAGAGAGAGAGAGAGAGAGAGACATAGTGTGAGCAGGGGAGGGGAAGAGAGAGAGGGAGACACAGAATGTGAAGCAGGCTCCAGGCTCTGAGCTGTCAGCACAGAGCCCGACGCGAGGCTCGAACTCATGAACCGCGAGATCATGACCTGAGCTGAAGTCAGAAGCTTTACCAGCTGAGCCACCCAGGCACCCCTGATTCAGATATCTTTTTAAAAAACACATCTGTAACTGTTTTTGAAACTACAATGGAAAACACAGCAATATACCAACCAAGGTCTTACACTTTGGAAATGACAAATGTGTTAGATTGTACAGCAAGATTAATTCATCTTTGGACTGATGATCATATAAAACTCTTGTCCTCTGTTAACTGAGGAGTGCCCTGAGATTGTAAAGTTAGCCTAAAAAACATTTGCAGCTACTCACCTGTGCATCCTCTGTGCTCCTGTGTGCTCCCACAGCTGTGGGAATTCGGTTAGTGGTAGAGGACAGGTCAGATTTGCAGAAGGTGCTGGCTACAAGGGAGCCAGCTGGCAAAGGCTGTTCTGGGGCCAGCCTGAAGGGGCAGAGCCCTGAGAACTATGTCCTTTAGCCTCCTTGGATTGTCAATGTAGAGAACCAGAGCCTTCTACTTGGGAAGACTCCACTGGGCTGTGTAGGTTGGTGTGGCATCAGCACCAATGTGCTCAAGGCCAGAGGTTGTAGTTAAGAAGTTACTGCGATAGCCTGGGAAGGAAATGATCAGGATTGAACCACACAAGCAGTGATGGGACAAGAGAGGAGACATGATTCGAGATGAATTTAGGAAGCAGATTGATAGCAGATGAAGATGGGAGAAGGGAGAAGACAGATTAAAGAGTGTGACTTCCACGCTGCTGCCAGTGGGGCCCTTGGGAATAAGTGTGGGACCATTAGGCTGATGAAGGCAGGAAGAGCATAGATTGACTGAAGCCGTACTTGAGCACTGGAATCACACAGACCTGAGTTTGAGCTTGAAACAATGAAAAGATTTTATAAATCGATCTTTAACAGTTGGATAAACAAATGAACCTAATTGTATACCTGGATGGTGTCCTATCCATGAAGAGACAGTCTTTAAAATGAGCCGGGGTTGGGGCACCTGGGTGGCTCAGTTGGTTAGGTGACCGACTTCGGCTCAGGTCATGATCTCACAGTCTGTGGGTTCAAGCCCCATGTTGGGCTCTGTGCTGACAGCTCAGAGCCTGGAGCCTACTTCAGATTCTGTGTCTCCCCTCTCTCTACCCCTCCCCTGCTCACGCTCTGTGTCTCTCTGTCTCAATAATAAATAAATGTTAAAAAAATTTTGGGGGTTGCCTTCATCAGCATGGTCAAAGCTGGCCATCAGTGGTCTGTCTGTGTGAAGGGGGACAGGAAGGGAGTGGATGGGCAAGCAACTTCCTTTTTAAAAAGGATACATTGCTCCCACGCATATCCCTTTAACTCCATATACTCTAGGAATTTCACGTGTGTATCTTGACTCCACAACTATATTTATTGTAAGCCCCTGCAATAGCTGGCTTCCTCTTTCCTAGAGGAAGAGATCTCTGTATCCCAAGTGTTACTGATGTAGGACTGAACTTGGAAATGGAAGTGGTTCTCATCCAATTATACTCCGATCCTAAGTCCTGCCCGTTTTGGGTTTTACTTTTTATTTCAAAATAATTTTAGAGTCATAAAAAAGTTGCAAAAATAGTACAGAGATTTCCAGTACACCCATCACCTAGCTCTCCCTAATGTTTACATCTTTTATCATCATAATCCAAATATCAAAACTAAGAAATTGCTACTGGGACCTTATGAAGATAAAAAGCTTCTGCACAGCAAAGGAAACAAACAACAAAACTAAAAGGCAACCAACGGAATGGGAAAAGATATTTGCAAATGACATATCAGACAAAGGGCTAGTATCCAAAATCTATAAAGAGCTCACCAAACTCCACACCCGAAAAACAAATAACCCAGAAATGGGCAGAAAACATGAATAGACACTTCTCTAAAGAAGACATCCGGATGGCCAACAGGCACATGAAAAGATGCTCAACGTCGCTCCTCATCAGGGAAATACAAATCAAAACCACACTCAGATATCACCTCACACCAGTCAGAGTGGCCAAAATGAACAAATCAGGAGACTATAGATGCTGGAGAGGAGGTGGAGAAACGGGAACCCTCTTGTATTGTTGGTGGGAATGCAAATTGGTGCAGCCACTCTGGAAAACAGTGTGGAGGCTCCTCAGAAAATTAAAAATAGATCTACCCTGTGACCCAGCAATAGCACTGCTAGGAATTTACCCAAGGGATACAGGAGTACTGATGCATAGGGGCACTTGTACCCCAATGTTTATAGCAGCACTCTCAACAATAGCCAAATTATGGAAAGAGCCTAAATGTCCATCATCTGATGAATGGATAAAGAATTTGTGGTTTATATACACAATGGAGTACTACATGGCAATGAGAAAGAACGAAATACGGCCTTTTGTAGCAACGTGGATGGAACTGGAGAGTGTGATGCTAAGTGAAATAAGCCATACAGAGAAAGACAGATACCATATGTTTCCACTCTTATGTGGATCCTGAGAAACTTAACAGAAACCCATGGTGGAGGGGAAGGAAAAAAAAAAAAAAGGTTAGAGTGGAAGAGAGCTAGAGCATAAGAGACTCTTAAAAACTGAGAACAAACTGAGGGTTGATGGGGGGTGGGAGGGATGGGAGGGTGGGTGAAGGGTATTGAGGAGGGCACCTTTTGGGATGAGCACTGGGTGTTGTATGGAAGCCAATTTGACAATAAATTTCATATATTGAAAAAAAAAAACAACTAAGAAATTGCTATTGATAAAATGCTATTAACTACAGGCTATATACAGAAGACTTTATTCAGTTTTTATCATTTTTTCCCCTATGAACATCCCTTTTTTGTTCCAGGATATATTGTATTTGGCATGTTTCCTTAGTTTCCTCTAATCTGATATTTCCTTAGTTTTTCCTTGTCTTTTCCAACCTTGACACACTGAAAGAGTATGGGTCAGTTATTTTGTAGAATGCCTTCTTTTGGGGTTTGTTTGATATTGTCTCATGATTAGATTGAAGCTATACATTTTTGGCAAGAATACCACAGAAGTGATGTGTCCTGGTTGCATGTCCTATCAGGGATTACGTTATGTCCGTATGTTTTACTCCTGGTGATGTCAGCCTTGATGACTGGGTTGAGGTAAAGTCTGCCCGGTTTCTCTACCGTACAGTTATTCATCTCTTTGTAATTAATATCTTGGAAGAGATAACTTTGAGACTATGTGAATATCCTATTTGTCCTCAGACTTTCTACATTGGTGGATATAGTCCCTGCAACAGTGATTACTATAATGTTCTAAGGTGATTCCATATTTTCTTCATTCCTTCTGTATTTATTAGTTGGAATTCTTCTGTAAGGAAGAGCCGTCTCTTTCCCTACTTATTTTAACTGTATCAGTAAGGAGTCCTTCATGTTTATTTTCTTCTCTGTGTTGTAATCCAACGCACTTTTGCTCTTACATTATTTTCATTGCTTACATTATTCCAGCTTTGGTCATTGTTTCTCTTTCAGGCTGGCTCTGGTCTAAATCCTGTCTTGAAATATGGAAAGGGGTGAGGTGCTGATGTCCTGGTCTTCCACTTAGGGCAGAAACGATGTGCTTATCAGCTCCTTAGGAGTCTTCCAAGTGTCGAGTTGGTAGGTTAGTAGTGGCCATTGAGCAAGTCTACTTTGTGATAAGTCGCACCTCTTGGAATTGGAAAGTGCTGGGGCTACTTCATGAGCCAATTCCAAGTGCACTGGGTCAGAGTTATAGATAGTTCCTTTTTCATGGAGCAAATAGCCAGGAAGGATTTTCTCATTTACGCATACGAAAAACAAAAGAGAGCAAGAAACTCCATCCTCCCCCAGATGTAGACAGCGACCAGCCAAGCAACCAGATTTAGAGAGAGAAACTCTTTCTGGCCCAGGGCTTAATATTCTCACAGATCCAATCCCATCCTTCCCTTCCTGCTGAGACCCCTGAATGCTCTCTTATCTAACTCTGTCAGTAGGAATCCTGTGATCTCATTTATCTTAACAGAAACATCTCTGTAAAACCTGTCAAGCCTTAGGCCAGGCCAGTTCAGTGAGTTGGTAAAGGAGACAAAATGTTCTAGCTTGAAATTCAGTATTTCCTGAGCCAGTGCTTTCCTCCACAAACCTCTCCCCCCGCCCCCACCAGTCGTACCAGCATTATAATAACTGCCTCATTTACTTACTAAGCATTTACCACATGGTGGTCTGTGCTCTGTAAAATAAATCAAGACAAATAGATAACACAAGCTCAGGGTTTCACTCCTAATTCTCAGCGGAGCAACACGGTTAGTTCAGCTGGGACTTTGTACGTCCCTTGGCAGTGAGTTTTGTCCCGGGGCTGCTGACTTCGTGTTCTCCGGACAGTGTGTCTAGCAGGTCTCAGGGGATGTTGATTTGGACCCCTGCCTCAGTAGCCTCCCAAACTGGGAAGCTTAAAGCAATTAACACACACTTTTGCAGACAGTGGCATTTTTGCATGTGGAGGAGGCTGAGGGTTTGGCAGAGATCATTCAAGGGAACTTCCTGATTCCAGTTTGATGCATTTTATCAGCAGATGGTTTTCCTTGCTTCCCTCCTCCTCCTGCCCACAAAATGGAATTCTAGCATTTCTAAGCTGCACGCTATTGTCTAAGGTGCTGGCTCTTGCCGGAAAAGTTACCAAGGGTCACCTTCTCTTCTTCCCTCTTATTTGGCAGGAATTGAATTTTAATTGGCCGTTTTGCAGAGGTGACTGGGAATGTGAGTCCCACCCAGCTAGCTGCACGCTTAGCGAGTTCCGGGTGGTTCGGGCGGTGTGACGGGAGGTGCAGGGGACTGTTGGGAAGCCTTTGCAACCCCGACAGGAGCAGAGAGGGCAGTAGTTGGGAGAGATGGCTTTTTATCCCAGCCCTGAATATGACATGCAGTTGGCCAGAGGGCTGTTATCTAGGATGCTTCTGTTTGCCACAAGGTAAGTCCACTACTATGTGAGAGTGAGAGTTCGCACTTTCATTGCAGGGTTCGCAACTGACAAGCCTTTCACAGGTGTCTTTTTGATGTTGTGTTATACCTGTTTATAAAAAAAAAAAAAGCAACCGCATGCTTAAGTTTCTCATTATATGCACATTCATGTAATTCAGTACTATTAGTATTTCTGCATAGGAATGTTTAATTATTCTCTCCTGTGTATGCAGTCATCTTATTTCCTTTTTTTAAATTTCTTTTTTTTTTTTTTTAGTGTTATTTATTTTTGAGAGAGAGAGAGAGAGAGCGAGCGAGCAAGGGAGGGGCAGAGAGAGAGGGAGACAGAGGATCCGAAGCAGGCTCTGCACTGACATCAGAGAGCCTGATGCGGGGCTCAAACTCAGGAACCGTGAGATCACGACCTGAACCCAAACCTAGAGTCGGACGCTTAACTGACTGAGCCCCCCAGGCGCCTCACAGTCACCATATGTCTTAGGATGCACGTGCGTATTTGGAGTGGCTTTTTATCTCCTTCAAATTAGCAATTGCTTTGTGTTGTGTACTTCATGGCTTTGCTTCCCCATTTCCCTGGGGAATTCCTAGATGACTGTTTCCATTTCTCACAAGGAATGGCTGTCTGTGTCCTAGCAGCCAAGTTCTTCTCTGCTCTCATTGCCAACATTTGTTGGAAGAGAAGGAACCTGTGACTGTGTTCTCAAAGTGAGAGGAAAGGTGGGTCTTCTCATTCAACTTTAAAGTTACATGAAAAGAAGTGGTTACTGAGATTGCCGGCTGTACATTATGTAACCCCATCACAGCTGAAGGTATAAATGCTTGATTATCGTTTCCCCATTCCCACTCATTTGAATCCGCTTTTATTCTTATATAATCTTGATTCAAAGTTTTTGCTCAGAGGTCCGCTTAATGCGAGTGCTTGCTTCTAGGGAATACTGTCACTTAAGAGAACATATGGCATGGGAAAGAACAGGTGGGTGCAGCAGTCATGGTCATGTTCTAGATCTCAAGGTGATTGGAGTATTGATTACTGTGGAGATTCCTCTGATCATCAGACCATGTAAAAGGTAAAACTGAAAATATGAACTGCTTATTTTATCCAACACAGAGAAGGATCACAGGGCTGGTTTTTCAAGTTTTATTTGGCATTCTTTCATTTGAAAGTGAATAAGAGGGAAGCATTCTTCTGAGCTGTATTATTTTCTCCCCCACCGGTGTCAGGTTATGTGTGAGTGGTGGTAGGGGTGGCTGGTGGTGGTTAAACGCCTGGTGTAAAATTTATTATGAAGATACAGGTAGGTAGGAACGGAGGGGCTGGAGCAAGTATTCTTAAAGTTTTTAGCTTCTCTGTCATCTTTTCAATCAGGTTTCAATGATCTTTAAAAGTTTTCTTTTAGTGAGCGATCCCTTTCTGGTATGATTTTTAAATGTAGATTCTTTTGACCACTGTTGGAGGTTTTTCTCTAAAAATGAATGCTTTCTGTCCTTTCCTTTGTTTTCTTGTTGCCTTTAATTGCTTATTTGTGGCCTCTTTCTCTAAATGACAAGCAGGTGAAATAAAGAAGAGAAAAACAATGGGATGCATCAGACTTATCCCAAAAGAGCCAGTGTCTTTAGTGTTGGAGGTTTGGGGGCCATCTATTTGTTTTTGTTTAATGGAGTGGTGTTTGGAAAAAAGTCCCTCCCAAAAGGTAAGGCTTTTGCCTCACACACACAAAAATCCTTCCTTCGCCTGTTTTGGCAAATGAAAAGCAATGTATACTTTGGCATTGTATGAAAATTAATTAGCTTAATTTTGAAATATCTTGGTTGGTATTTGGCCTCCCTTAAACTCTCCAAGGACAGTCTTGTGTGGGTTTATATATTAAGGAGGAGTGTTTCCAGCTGCTGTGGTAGATACCCTTCCCCTCCCGCCCTGAAGCCCACTGGGTGGGGGGAAAGAGCCACACACACCTTTATTGTGCCCTGCTGAACTGCTTCTAACTTATCCAATGGGAGTCCTCTGGCAGACCTCTAAGCAACTTCTCTGTCAAGGGGAGCAGTAATTCAGGGACACACAACGATATTTCCAGTTCTCTGCAACTATCTTACCCTGAGATCCATGAAGGTACATTTATTCCATCTGTGTATGGAAGATAAAAACAAACCAGCACAGAAGTGATTTCTCCTATATGAGCTCTAGCAACACATTCTATGGCACACGGAAGTAGAGAAGAAAATCCTAAAATCATAATATGTGATATCTAAAGAAATTGGTAAAAGCCAATCTCTCCTTCTTCCTCCAACAAATAAAATATCCGATTGCAAATTGAGATTAGAGAAGAAGAAATTATCAATAATTAGAACTTATGCTTCTCTATTTATGCTATGCTATTTATTGTAATTGGATTTTGAAAGTCCATGAAAGACAAGATGAATGCTGTTAGAGATCAGAGATATTAGAATGTCTGTGTCAACTTCTGCCTTGGCTTGGATGCAAATGTTGAAGTGTGGGAAGGAGAGTTGACTTTTCTGGTTCCTCAGAGTTGAGAAGAGGAGGATAGAAAGAGAGGGATATTGAGAAAAAGACATTTCAACGCCATCATCCATTGGTGACTAAGCGAAAGACGCCCACCCCGTTGGTGGTTCCTCTCCTTTAGGATAATAGCTTTGTTTGGACATTAATAAAATTTAAATCTTAAAAAAAAATATGTCAGAATAGAGAGTGGGGAGGAGATAAACCACTAGTGAAAGGACATTGGGACAGGTGTGCGAAGTGGGGTAAAGCATCTTACTTGAAAAAGTTTTTCATCTTTTATGCAAATTTTAGGTGTTAGAGTCTTATGTCTATCTGTTAGCACACTTCACTCTTACTTATGATTCACTCCTCAAAGCCAAACGTCCCCAGGGCGTATTATCAGGATGTGACATTTAAAAAGAACTTCTCTTTCCAGAAAGGACTGTGTGTTGCTATGGGGTTATATTACCTAATGCATACCTTTCTACCCACCGAACCACTTGTTTAAGACACAGATGTTGGTGAGGCAATTATAAAAGCCTTAGAAAACTTTGCTTGGATTTTTCTGTGAATCTCAAAAGTCTGAAATACAGTCTTGAAGAGTCCTGTAGTCCTAGAAACTAGAGGTTAGCGATGTTGTAAAGGGGGGGGTAAAGGATTTCTCAAGAACAATGTCTTTGCCAATAGTGTATTATGGGACAATTACCACCTTTTTTCTTTTCTTTCCTTTCCTTTTCTTTTCTCTTTTCTTTTCTTTTGTATCTTGGAAGATAATGGGCTTTTTCAACCCTTTAAAAATTTTAGGAGCTTTTCTGCCTCCTGCGAACATGTAGAAAACCTATCTCAATGTGGGGTAATTTTTATTCCAGAGAGAGTTCCATGGGGATCTATGGAATAAAACAGTGTTATGAGTACAGCTCAGTGTAGCTTGACTCAGTCATGGTTTTCACTTGCTATATATTTTTGTCATCAGTATTTGGGGCCTATCATTTTCCTGTAAACAGGAAATGCCTAAAAAAGGCATTGTTGTTCAAATACAGATCATCTGTTCCACTATACTAAAGATATAATATCCTTCCCCCCCCTCCAAATTACTTGTACAGTGACGCTTAATTGTTCATACTGAATTTGTTTCCTCTTTAAAGTGTGAAAGGAGCAATTTAGCTTTAACTATCAAAATCACAAGTGCCTATTTTGAGCCAACAATTCTACTGGGAATTTTTGCTGCAATAAGTCTGCATAGATAGAAATCAGTGTATAGGCATGGTTATTCACTGAAGCATTATTTGTAATAGCAAGAGACTAGAAATCAAAAAGTATCTACAGAAAGGGTCTGGTGAGTAAATATGATGTATGCATTCAAGGGAATACCAGGCAGCTAAAAGGAAAAAATGGTATGAAGAGGCTTTCTAAATACTGAAGAGAAATGGGGGGAGTGGGCGAGGGAATGTGGAGAGTAAGACTTCTCAATGGCTTTGATCTTTTTTTAAGAAAAAAACTATATGAATTCAAAAGAGTACCTATACCTATTCAAAAGAGTACCTCAAATAAAACGGGGAAAATATGAAGATTTGATTAATCTTGGTGATGAGTATGTGGGTGATCTTTATATTAATTTGAATACATTTATATATGTTTGAAGGACTTTATAATTTTAAAAATAGATTAGGAGAAAAAGGGGAAAATAGCAGTGACACACAAAAGGAACCTTACGAAACATATTTTATCCTGGGCCAAGCATATGGTGTTCAGTAAGTCTATCAGGAAGACCCTCAACCCACATCCATGACACGTTAACTCAGACCTGATTTACAGAATATATTAATTTACTGTTTTGGGGGGTCAAAAGTGGGGGGTTAAGACCGGAATTTTGTTAAGTTGGACTTGGTCATCTATTGTTTTTTTGTTTTGTTTTATTCAAGTTCGTTAACGTACAGTGTAGTATTAGTTTCAGGAGTAGAATTTAGTGATTCATCACTTACATATAACACCCAGTGCTCAACACAAGTGCCCTCCTTAATGCCCATCACCCATTTAGCCCAACCACTCCCCCCTACCTCCCCTCCAGCAACCCTCATTTTGTTCTCTGTATTTAAGAGTCTTTTATGGTTTGCCTGGACTTGGTCATCTATTAAAGCATATTGTGTACTAAACAGATGATGGGTGGGCAGGTAGGTGGGTTAGTAAGTGGATTAGAAAACAGGATGTTTTATTTGGTAGTGCAGGTAGTCTATCTTGTATTCTTACATATTCAGCTCATGTCTGGTTGATAACTGGCAAGGTTTTATAATGTTCGCGCACCCAGAAGAGTCAACTCAAAGTGTCAGTCATAATAGCTCATTGAAGCACAGCATCAACAAAAAACTGAACTCTAGCTCTTGGAATTTTTTATGTTCCAAGTTGTGGTTGTTACCTTCTTGATTTATGCAAAGCATACCGATCCTTCAAGGTCATCTGAAGTCCCGCTCTATTTCTAGACCTTTTGGCCAGCTTCAGACCCTATTCCTGATCATGGGCAGCATGTGAGATGTTTAATGCTTACATCCAAAGTCCCTCTAGAGCTTACGTGGCCCAGTACCATTTGATGACTTCTCCTACCATCTGCTTTTTGCTCCTAAGGCTTCAGTCACACTGTTGTGCTTCTTGAAAACCCCAGATTTATTCCCACATCAAGGCCTTTGCATTTCATTGTTCCTTCCATCCTAAATACTCTGCCCCCAACTCTTTGCATGGTTTATCATCATCATTTAGGTCTCTGTTCAAATGCCCCTCTCAAAGATGCTGTCCAAAGCCAGGACCCTCATCTCAGTCTCACATTACCCAGTTTTATTTCCTTCAGAACCCTTAGAACTGTGTGAAAATATCCTGTTTAACTGCTTACTATCTGTCTTCCTACTCTGCCCACCCCACCTCATTTACACTGCTCGTTGCTTAGATGGTTAAGAGCACAAGCTCTGGGGCCAGATGTGTTTAGTTTAAATATCAGCTCTTCGGGGGGTGCCTGGGTGGCTCAGTCTGTTAAGCATCCGACTTCGGCTCAGGTCATGATCTCACCGTCTGTGGGTTCGAGCCCCTTGTCAAGCTCTGTGCTGACAGCTCAGAGCCTGGAGCCTGCTTCGGATTCTGTCTCCTTCTCTCTGCTCCTCCCCTGCTCGTACTCTGTCTCTCTCTTTCAAAAATAAATAGACATATAAAAAAATTTTTTTAAATAAAAATAAATATCAACTCTGCTTACTACCCTTGTGACTGTGGACAAGTTGCTTAATTTTTCTTATTTACCTCATTTCCTCATTAATAGCCCTGCACGTAAAGATAGGACAAAGAGTAAGTGAGAAAATAGGCATCAAGTGTCTAGAATGGTGCTTGGCACTCAGCAGGCTCTCAGATATTTTTTGAATGAGTGATTAAGTCTGATTCTGTTTAACACTTTTTCTTGCATCTAAGACTCCCCAGCAAGATTGTAAGCTCCCTGTGGCCATCTCAGAACTCCCAACTAGAATTCATCGGAGTAGAAGGCACACAGTAGGTGATCAACGAAAACTGCTTGAAATACCTGAACTTCTTTATTATAGATTTCTCAGAAATATGCTCTGCATTCCTGACTCTGTGTTAGGACAAAATCATCTAAGAAGGACACCATGTCACTTGCTAGTTCCAGTTTCATCAGCCTACCCATCCCACGCAGTTAAGCTTCCTTGTTTGTGGTTAGGAATGCAACAAAAGGGCTTTGTTTGAATTACACCCACACACAAAACTCAGTCTGCTCAAATTTTAAAATTAAATTGTCTTCTGACCCTTATTGATATGCTCATGATGTAATGCCCTTTAGGAAAGTATTTCCTTATCTTCTTAAAGATCAAAGTGATCCCAAAATATGAAAGCATGCTGTGCTCTTTAGGAATGTTTATTAAATTATTTGCATCATTGAAAAAGTCAGTAAACAGCTGTTTGACTTTTTTTTTTTTGGTTATCTCCAGCTATTTTTAAAATGCTGTGCTTTTAAATAGGTAATACAAGTGCATGATACACAATTCAAAGGTTACAAAAGGAAATAACAGTGAAAAAAATAAGTTTTCCTGCCCAGAGTCACTCATTTTCCTAGTTTCACAAGCATCACTCCAGAAATATTCTTTCCACTAAGACCTGTTAGGGGTTACGTATATTTTCTCTTGCATACTGCATCATACTGTACTCACAACCTTATAGTTGTCATAGATTTTGGAGATCTTTACATATCAATATGTATAGAGCTACTCCATTCTTTTAATGGCCACAAAAGTATTCTGTTTTATGGATGTACTGCAAAGATTTAACTGGTCTGCTACTGATGAGCATTTAGCTTGTTTTTCAATCTTTTGATAGATGTGTTATTTAAAAAATTTTTTTCGGGGTGCCTGGGTGGCTCAGTCGGTTGAGCTTCCGACTTCGGCTCAGGTCATGATCTCGCGGTTCGTGAGTTCGAGCCCCGCGTCGGGCTCTGTGCTGATAGCTCAGAGCCTGAAGCCTGCTTCAGATTCTGTGTCCCCCTCTCTCTACGCGCCACCCCTGCTTGTGTTCTCTGTGTTTCAAAAATGAAGAAACATAAAAAAAATTTTTCTAGGGGTGCATGGATGGCTCAGTCGGTTAAGCATCCGACTTCAGCTCAGGTCATGATCTCGCGGTTTGTGGGTTTGAGCCGCGTGTCGGGCTGTGTGCTGACAACCTGGAGCCTCCTTCAGATTCTGTGTCTCCCTCTCTCTCTCTGCCCCTCCCCTGTTCATGCTCTCTCTCTCTCTCTTTCAAAAATAAACATTTTTAAAAAATTAAAAAAAAATTTTTTTCTAGATGTTGCCAGACTGCTCTTTCTTCAGGTTGTGCTGATGTATACTTCCCCTAGCAAAGTGTAAGAGTCACTGGGGCTCCATTCTGGTCCTCATTTTTATTGTTCTTTTCCCTCATTTCATCACTTCACTGCCCACATGGAAGAATCTTATAAAAAAAGAACTTCTCTCTGAAGCCTTCTCCCAACAGATGCATTTTTGTTTTTTAAGACCTTTTGTTTGTTTGTTTCAAGATCACTCTGTTCTTAATGTCTTAGACCTGTGGTGAGACCTGACACCCACCCAAGGGCCAATAGTTACCTGTCCACACTCCAGAGAGAAAAATCTCTCCAAGTTGGGTTTTCTGCCTTGGCATTACAAGTCTTGGACATTTATTTTATCTTTACTGTAGGAATTATTTCTTTGTGATGTATTATTTACTGTAGGAATTCCTTCTTTTGGTCTCCCTACCAGGATGTAAGCTCCTTAAGGGCAGGACCATATCTTAGTATTAATTCTTAGTTATTAACTCTTAGTTATAAATGCTCATCAAATTTTAGCTCTTCTGGTCTCACTGTTATGTGCCTTGAGCCCCGACCTGCCACATCAACCCCCTCATGTTTCCCTCTTCTGGCATCATCATAATGAAAATAGAGGACATTGGGTGTGAAATCTCTCTGACTTGCCTCCCATCTGCCCTCTTTCATACTTAGGAGCATCAACATCTTACCTCCTACTTTCTTATTTCAGTGGAACTGCCTTTATGCATACATAAATGAGGTATACTGCCCACATGTACTGTAGAATGCCATCCCTTCCTACTTTCTCATGAGTCTTGAGGAGTGTCCTCTTTGTCCTGTATCCTTAGCTCCCTGTCTCACATAAACTTGCTTATACTTCTCTTTGTTTAAAATAGGGGTCCCCGGGAGGCTCAGTTGGTTAAGCATCTGACTTTGGCTCTGGTCATGATCTCATGGTTCATGAGTTCAAGCCCCGCCATTGGGCTCCATGCACAAGCAACTGAGCCATCCAGGTGCCCCATGATCGGTTATCTCTTTAAGTTCACTGCCACTGCCTTAAGTGCCAGACCCTCATTATCTTTTACCCTGGCCAAGAGAAAAGCCTCCAGTCTTGTCTCTCTCAAATGTATCCTCCTTGTCATTGTCAGGATCTTACTGAAACCCATATTTGAACATGCTCCTCCCTGGCTAAGGTTCTTTGGTGGCTTCCAAATCCACAGGACACTGTCCAGACTGTCTAGTGAGGCCTGTTAAGATCTGGCCCCTCCTACCTCATCACCTTTATCTACTGTTCTTCCCTTTACTCATCGTCTCCTCTCCAGCTTCTTTGTGTTGTTTTACCATATTCTTGTACAACTCCATGCATTAGTCATGCTATTCTAGCTAGATGGCCTTCCTTTCCCTACCCTCTTCCATCTGGAAAACCTTCCTTTCCCCACCCTCTTCCATCTGGAAAACCTTTCATGATCTAGGCTAAAGTGAAGCTTTCTCACAGTGTTAGTGAGTCCCTCCCCTGTGTTTACCAAGCATCTTGTATGGGTCTCAATCGTGGAGCCCATCGCATCCCAGGTTACTTGGCCATCCTCCTCTATACTGTGAATTATGTGGGTCTACTGATCCTTTGTTGCTCTTTGTATTCCCACTGCCAGCATAGTGACTAGGATATGGAAAGTCTCCCTGGATGTCTCCTGAATGAATGGGAAAGAAACCAAAGAAAGGTTTCATGGGTTACATTTTTTTGAAAAGCCTCGCTCTTGCCTCCAAAGCACAAGGAGAAATTTTCTTCCCTTAATGTAGGTGAAACAGCTCCACTTGTCTTCACTGTTCTGTGCACAGCCTCCTTGTACACCTCAGTCTGATTCAGAACTTTCAGTGGGATGTCTGACCCTTCATGAAGGTGCTGTACTAACTGATATACGAAGTCTGGGTGAGTAGATTGCACTTCAGGGCACTTCCTCTCTTTTTTACTTTGAGATTTCAGACTAGAGGGCTTCTCCGGAACTCCTGAAATTATTATTGGAAAACAGTAGCTCACACCTCATCTCCTTGACTAGAAGCGAGATGTTTCTGTAGAGCCTTTTGAGTTTATCAGGGCCTGTCCATTTCTCTTGGGCAGGGAAGGCTTCTTGGCACCAGTGTTTTTAGGTAGGTGTGGTCAGATACCGCTGGTGGATGAAGCTGCTGAAGGGTCATCCCTAGGATTACCACCCTCAGGTGCTGGGCCAACCTCACTCTGCAGCTATATCCATTGGCTTCTCAAAGTCCCTAGTCACAGGTCCTGCCAACTCCTCTCCCTAGGTAACCAGACATGAGGTGGGAAGATGACAGTTTATTCTTTCTCCGTATGTATTTTGGACCCATTTGGATCATTTGAACCCATATGAAATGTCTCCAGGTGCCTCGTGCAAAAAAGAGACTATATTTTTTCAGCAAGTTCTCGGTTTTTCCTTTATGGTTATTCAGTAACATCTCTTGAATGTCTGAAGTCATAGGCAACTGGGTTTCAATCCTGACTGTGGGACTTAGGGCTGTGTGATTTGAGCCAGCCTCTGAGGGGCTTGGGGCACCAGAAAGGATTTCTAATCCCTGGATGGAACTGGAAGACAAAGCAGGAAATCTAAGTCAGTGAGGAATTGAGGTTCCAGGGAGGTGGCCTGGCTTTGAGGAGCTAGGTGAGGAGCCAGTTTCTGGGAGGCTGTGTGTCCAAGGTCAGAGGGAAGCTAGCAGCAAGAATGGCAAGCTGTGGAGACACTGAGCCATTAACCTGGGGCTCCCAGATGGCCCCTCTGAGAAGAGGGCAGGTTCAACTTTGGGGCAGAGGGTATGGGTTGCCTGGGACCTGTTAGGGGGATTAGAGAGGTATGGGGGCAAAGAGCCAGACAGTTGTAATATTTTGCCTTCCACTGTTGATCTCCTGACTTTGCACCCTACTTCCTCTCTTTTGCCCCAAGACTGTGCTATTACTTGCTTTCATTCTTTCCTAGCTTCCAGGTGGGCAAGGTCTGTTCCCTGTTGGCCAGTGTTTACTTCCCTGACTAGAGGTCATGGCCACTGCCCTGGCAGCTCCCTGCTTCACCACTGTGGCCAGGGTCCTCCAGGCTGTGAGCACCATAACTCTCTGCTGTAATGATGTACTCTTAGGACCTTCCTGGGGAGCTCAGATGTGGGTGACTTCTGCGCCATCAATGGTTCCTGCACATTCCCCTCGCCATTCACTCCAGGCTTCTCTCACCCCTTTCCTGTCCTGCATTGTAGATCTCTCTGATGGGGTTGTCTCCCTAACCCTCTAGTCTTTAACAATTCTTTAATAATGAATGATGGAAGATAATCATACTTAACATTCGTTGAGCCCTACTATGTGCCGGTACATGACCTCATTTTTAATCTCACAAAACCCTATGAATAGGTTCTGTTATAATCTGCCTTTTAGAGATGAGGTAGCTCAGAATGGTTAAGAAATTTACCACCAGTTTTTAGCTTTTGGATTTGAGGTATCAGCATTAGAATCCAGGTCTGTCTGATCCCAGAGCTGATAACCTTTTGCCACATTCCACCTTCTGTCTATCCCCAGTGTTTTATCAAGAGAGATTTCCATTTTTCTCACTTTCCTTGGCCCATGTGGCAACACAGATGTTAGCATATGACTATACGTTCCTCAGTTCAATCAGCATTTACTGACTGACAGCTAAAAATCTTGTGTGTCTGTATCTCTTGCTTCACAGAAGACTATTTTCCTATCCTTTCCTATTTTTCTTCAGAAAAAAATATGTGCACTTTTGGGAAATCATTATCTCTCTTGCAGTCCTCCCTACACTCTTACAGATTTTAAAAGTTATTTCCGATTAAAATGAGGCTAATACAGCCTCTTTGATTAATGTCTTCATTTTTTTACATGAACAAAGGCTCAGAGAGGGAAAGTAATTTATACAGAGTCATACAGCAAGTTAATAAAGTCAGGGTAAGAACCCATGTCTTGACACCTGGCCTAATATTATTCTGATATACTTAACACTTTTGAAATTTGACTCATATTGGGGGAACGGTTTTTTCATTTGATTTAGCAAATGCCAATTTATCGTTTCATAGAAAAGAAACAGGTGTGTGTACTTTCAGCCTTATTTTCAGTGTATCAAAATGCACTCCTGGATCTCATACACGTGTTTCTAAACTGCAGAAAAATCCCCCTGCGTTCCTACAGTTCAAACGTTTTCAGCATGAGATACCCTAGCACGCCTCACTTTTTTGCCAAAAGTACGGCACAGCCCCTCTCTCCTGACTCTGACCTTCTATAGCAGTGTAATCCTTACCAAATTTATTCTTCAGTATCGTAGCTAAAGGACACCCATTTTTTTCTGTTTGGCTTTGTCAGCTCTTTGTGTTATAAAGGCAGGATATTTAAAAGTTGAAGTCCTTGACTTGCAAAATGAAAAACTATTTTCGAGAACATCTTGCCGTTTAGACCATGTAGCTTAGAGCAGTGTTAACCCTGAGGTAGCTGCTAATTTTTATGTAGCTCTTACCAAGAAATTAAAATAATGTAATTTATCCAGCATCAGGATAGGACAGAGGACTTCAAAATCACCAGAAAGCTTTTTACCATACAGCCACACAAAGTCCCTTGGGAGGTGGCAAGGAATTACTGCTCCCATTTTCATATGTGGATAAGCAGAGACCAACAAACAGCAAGGCAACTCTGTGTGCTTTAAATTAATAAAGCATAAAATGTTAACATACAAGGAATCTAGGTGAAGGTGAAATTCATTCTTTTTTTTCTTCCAGTTTTTATTGGGATATAATTAGTGTGTAACATTGTATAAGTTTAAGGTGTACAACATACTGGTTTGATACATTTATAAATTGCAGAATGATTCCCTCCATAGTATTAGCCACTTGTCCATCGTGTCACGTAATTACAATTTCTTTTTTGTCTGAGAACATTTAAGATCTAATCTCTTAGCAACACTCAAGTGTATGATACAGTATTATTAGTTATAATCACCATGCTGTATATTAGATCCCCAAACCTGTAAATCTTATAACTTAAAGTTTGTGCTCTTTAACCAAATCTTCCCCTTTCTCCCATCTCCCCAGCCTCTAGTTACCAATACTCTGTTATTCTGAGTTGTCTTTTTAATTTTTTTATTTTTTAAATATTTTTTAAATGTTGACTCATTTTTTAGAGAGAGAGAGACAGAGACAGAGTGCAAGCAGGGGAGAGACAGGGACAGAGAGAGAGACACAGAATCAGAAGCAGGCTCCAGGCTCCCAGCTGTCAGCACAGAGCCCAATGTGGGGCTCAAACTCATGAACCACGAGATCATAAGCTGAGCCGAAATTGGACGCTCATCTGACTGAGCCACCCAGGTGCCCCTGAGTTTGTCTTTTTTAAAAAGATTCCACATAGAAGTAAGATTGTACGGTATTTATCTTTGTCTGCCTTATTTCACTTAGCATTATGCCCTCAAGGTCCATCCAAGTTGATGCAAACGGCAGGATCTGCTACTTTGTTATGGCTGAGTAATATTCCACCGTGTGTGTGTGTGTGTGTGTGTGTGTGTGTGTGTGTGTGTGTGTATCACATCTTCTCCATTCATCAGGTGATAGACGGTTGGATTGTTTCCATATATTGGCTCTTGTGAGTAATGCTGCAGTGAACCTGGGAGAGTAGATATCTCTGTAAGATCCTGATTTCAATTTCTTTGGATATACACCCAGAAGTGGGGTTGCTGGATCATATGGTAGTTCTATTTAATTTTTTAAAGGAATCTCCATACTGTTTTTCATAGTGACTACCAATTTGCATTCACATAGTGCACTGGAGTTTGGGAATTCTTTATACTAAGTTACAACATTTTTAGGTAAGTCTGAAATCATGTCAAAATGAAAGTTAAAATATTATAAAGCAGAGAGGAGCAATGGTTAGTAAGAGAAATAAGCAGTAAGCTCTACCTTCCAGTATTTACTTAATTATTTTTTATCTCTAAGACTACAGCAGACTCTGCTTTTCAATCAGTAAATCACATCAGTGACGAGACTCCGCTGAGAATGCTCCTGATGTTGAGAGGTCTCTCTCCCATGTCTCCTCAGGCGCAGCGACCCTGCAGGCCGACCTCACTCTTGGCATTTAACCAAATTGGGGGAGAACCAACCAGAGGGCAGCATGATGCAAATCACTCCGGGCACGATCGGCAGTCCTTGGCCCCAAAGATACCATTCCAGGTAAGTGACCCAGCCGAGATGCAGGGCTTTGCTTCTTTCAGAGCTCTTGTTCCCAGAAAAGGTGTTCTTCTGTTTTGAGAACGTTTCCTTACACTCAACCTGAGGATCAAACCTCTCTATCCACCACCTTCATCTTCCTCTTCCTCTTCCTCTTCAAACTCTTAATGTATACGTCACCTTCATACCCTGGGCTAGACTGGCAGGAAGGGAGGCCACGTGAGATCATTGCAGGGTCTGCTCATTCTCAGTCAGACCTTTCTCAATTGCACATTGTAGCACTTCACTAGAAAAACTGACAAACTTCTTTCCTCAGTGCTTAATGTCCTTCTCAACCCAGTATGTGTCTGCTTCTTATGGAGTGATTTTATTCATGTATTTGAACTCCTTACTTGCTTTATATCCTTCTGTTAAGGCTAGTTATCCAACTTAGCTCCAACCAAAAAAACGAGCACACTTAGGGCTACTCAGTGTGCACTCCTGTGATTATCTCCTGTGATACACACCTTCATCTCCACCTTTAAAACAGATACAGTATTCTTTTATTTTTTTTAATGTTTACTTATTTTTGAAGGAGAGCGAGAGAGCGCGCGAGCGCGCGCGCGCATTAGCGGGGGAGGGGCAGAGAGAGAGGGAGACACAGAATCTGAAGCAGGTTCCAGGCTCCGAGGTGGCAGCACAGAACCCGATGCGGGGCTCGAACCCAGGAGCCGTGAGGTCATGACCTGAGCCGAAGTCGGACGTTTAACCGACTGAGCCACCCAGGTGCCTCTAAAACAGATACGTTATTCTTAACCCCATTTTACAGAACCTGAAATTGAAGCTTCGAGAGACAAATTTGTCCAAAGTCAAACAATTGATCAGGACCTGAGTCCAGACTCAAGTCCAAGCCAGGTGTCAGAGCCCTTGTACATAACCGAGTTATACTTCCTCTGCTTTTCTAGTCATTGTGTCAGTCAAGTTTCAGTCAGAAAAAGGCAAGGCCACCACCGGTGTCACGGGAGAAGGGATTTATTGTAGTAATCAGATCTTACACAACTGAGAGGGACTGGGGAGAAGGAAGCCAAACTTGACCATCCAGACATATTAAAGTACTCAGTCAGTCAGGACTCCCCTACATTTATGACAAACTCAGAATCCATGCAAATTAGAATCCATTTTCTGATGCCAGGGAGTTAGACTCTTGCTTAGGACTTTTTGAAAGTGCTTGGATAAGGGTAACAGCAGAGAGGTGGGACGGTCAAGAGAATATGGGTCCTACATACAAATGAGATACAAGTGCTGATGAGTCAGGTGGGGGAGGGGGTGACTTCTGGAAGGATTACTTAACTGACAGATGGTGGCTCTGCATTTAGCAAGGACAGGACTCAGAGCCCTTAACACTCAGGTCTGGTCAAATCAAGAGCCAATTCCTAGACTTCTCATGGATAGACATGGCTCTTAGCACATCTGGGTAGGTTTCAGGTCATAGAAAAGAATTTCCTGGTGACCCTCTTTGTTACAGACACTCATCTCCCTTGCCCATGTCCCTCCCAGTAACCTTGAAAAAATTTATTCTTGCCATCTAAGCTCAGAGAACAGGGCCCACCAGCAGGGTGCTGTTGGTACCCAGGCACAGCGTTTTCACTCTCTGGGCCTTTAGAAGAATAGGGGCGCCTGCGTGGCTCAGTCGGTTAAGTGTCCAACTTCAGCACAGGTTATGATCTCATGGTTCGTGAGTTCGAGCCCTGTATCCAGCTCTGCGCTGACAGCTCAGAGCCTGGAGCCTGCTTCAGATTCTGTGTCTCCCTCTCTCTCTGCCCCTCCCCAGCTTGTGCGTGCGCTCGCTCGCTCGCTCTCTCTCTCTCTCTCAAAAATAAATAAATATTAAAAAAAATTAGAAGGTTAGATGTGGAGGGCCTTGCAGTGTGAAGGAAAGAAGGCACGGTGATACAGTACTTGGGCTTTTAAGTGAAACCTAGGTTTAAATCCCAACTTCACTACCTACTGGATGAGCTTGAGCAAATCATTTAACCTCTTTGATCTTGTTTTTCTTGTCTATAAGATGAAATTAATAATATGTATCCCATTCGATCACAGTGAGGATTAAACAGAACATGTAAAACATTTAGTGCAGTTCCTGCAACATAATAAGCATTCAGTAATTTTGACAATGATTATAATTAGGCTGAAGACTTACCAGAGGCACAGTGAAACCTGATAATAAATGTTAAGGTTAATGGCATAAACCAGCATGCACATAAAATGCAACTGTGCATTACCAGAGTGTCCCTAAAGAGTGGAGCCCTGTGGGGCCTCCTCACGCCTACGCCGCACCAGAGCCTCTAAATCTGGTCATACTGTGACCTGAAAAACATGGGCCGAAGTTAAGACTACTGTAGCCAGCGCTCAGAAGAGCTGCGTGCGGGAACTGTGGTGAGCTCCAGGAGGCCGCTAGAGAACGGCAGAGCGGGCTTCAGAAGGGCGGTAGCTCCGAACAATGCATTTCTGCATGTCCTGCTTCCTCCTTCCTGTCCAGCCTCCAGAGGGGCTTCAGTAGGTCGATCTATCGCCGTGCCCCTCTAATGCAAGCTTCAGGACAGATCCCCCCGACCGTCTGCACAAAGCACTGTGTGGGCTACAAAGGAAGAAAGGCAAGCTCGCATGACCCACAGCGCTACAGACCTGGGTATGCTCTTCTTCCCCGGCACGGGTCACCCTGTGGTCTGGTGTGTCTGGTCCACACCTCAGGCTTGCAGCTGCACTGAGGGCTTCACCCCAATTCTGTTCCCCTCAGAGGGCCTGAGGTTGGTGGCTGTCGATGGAGAAGTGCTTCCGGCGCGTTTCCAAGGAGCACAGTGGCATCTAGTGGTCTGGTGTGCCGAACCAGTTGGGTGGCATCCCTCTGGTAGCCCTCCTTTAGTTCTAGAAACCCAATCTCAGTCCTAAGTTTATGGATCCGTTTGTCATTAAGGAGCGGGAGAATCAGGGAGCTTGGGGCAGAGGGAAGCACAGGACAAGTAATTTTAACTGCCTGCGAGCTGGTTTAGATCTGAATCTCACTGAAACTGTATTGCAGCTGCTTCCTGTCAGACCCAAGTCACTGTCTTTTTGCTGTTCTACAGAAACCACACGATGGTCCTAAGTAGTTAAAGTACTTCAGAAGAGATCTTGAAAAGTCAGGTAATCCAGGCCCCTCACAGGAGGCTGAAGTAACAGTATCAAAATGCTAAAGAACCAGTACTGTGTCTCAGATGGTATAATGCTGAATGAGACATAAAAAGCCCCCACCCTGTAATATTTGTGTACCAAGGTCTGTTCCATGGAATGATAATCCATTTAGATGCTTTTTGGAAAAAAGTTTCTAGGACCAACAGAGATTGTAAGATCATGACCTGAGCCGAAATCAAGAGATGGACACTTAACCAACTGAGCCACCCAGGCGTCCCTAGAAAATACTTTCAAACACACACAATAAAGAGTAATATTACAAGAACACATGGATCTACCACAGAATTAACATCTTGTCATATTCGCTTCAGATCTTAAGCAGTACAGACACAACTGAAGTCTCTTTCATACAATGAAAGGAATAAAAGGTAACGTGGAGTAGTGGTAAGTGCTGTGAAGGAAGTAAGCAGACTAACGGGGAAGAATGGAGGAGATGCTCTTTAGATGGTTCCAGGAAATCTTCCCTCAAGTAGAGACTTGAGTAAAGGGAAGAAGTGAGCCAGGAGAAGAGCCTAGTGTGTGGCAGGAACAGTGGGTACAAAGGCCCTGAGACATGGGGATGCCTTTCATGGGTCTGAGTTACAGTAAAGAGGCCATTGCACTGGAATGCAGTGATCCAGAGGAGTCTAATAGAAAATGAGGTTGAGAGCTAGCCAGACCACAGTAAGAAGCTTGACATACTTATCTTGACAGTAAGGCTGTCTCTGTGTGGGCTGGAACTGTTATAGGGAATGAAGACCTCATTCCAAGTTGTTCTTCCCCACTATTAAAAGTACCATCTTGGGGGGTGCCTGGGTGGCTCAGCTGGTTAGCATCTGACTTTGGCTCAGGTCATGATCTCACAGTTCATGGATTCCAGCCCCACACGAGGCTCTGTGCTGACAGCTCAGAACCTGGAGCTTCAGATTCTGTGTGTGTGTGTGTGTGTGTGTGTGTGTGTGTGTGTGTGTGTCCCTCCCCCACTTGCGTTCTATCTCTCTGTCTCTCTCAAAAATAAACAAACACTAAAAAAAAATTTTTTTTAAAGTGCCATCTTGGAAGCAGGAATGGCAAAGATAGTCAAAATGACTACTTCCAGGGGCGCCTGGGTGGCGCAGTCGGTTAAGCGTCCGACTTCAGCCAGGTCACGATCTCGCGGTCCGTGAGTTCGAGCCCCGCGTCGGGCTCTGGGCTGATGGCTCAGAGCCTGGAGCCTGTTTCCGATTCTGTGTCTCCCTCTCTCTCTGCCCCTCCCCCGTTCATGCTCTGTCTCTCTCTGTCCCAAAAATAATAAACGTTGAAAAAAAAAAAATTAAAAAAAAAAAAAATGACTACTTCCAGAAAGTGGCAGAAGAACTTTGCAGAGGGTGATGTCAGCACACTCGTGGCATAGCATACCAATTGGTCATACTCCCCACGCAGCTTGGGAAGGGGGATTCCAAAGGGGTGGAGCTCTCCCCCAGTAGCAAAGAGCATGTTGCAGTCCTCACATGGTGCATTCCACCTGAGGTGTGGTGGCTTAAGTTTCCTTGAGCTCTGTAACCCATTCTGCCTTGCTCTGCCTAGAGATAGTTCTACCAGTGATTTTGTATTTCTAGACATCATCTACATTTTGAGATAGGTTAGTGATGACCCTTGTTCCCGCTCAGTAGTGAGAGTTTCAGTTATTCAGTTTATTCTCTTTGACTTTTTGTGTGTTCCCAAGTAGATGTGAATTATCCTTTCAGTGAAAGACTGCTAAAACTCTCAGCAGCGTGGAGGGGGATTGAGTAGTGCCTACCACCTGCATGAAATTGGTGAGCAAAACAGCCATTATGGATATACGGCTTCCATTTCCATTAGAAGTGTTAGCTCTGAATCTCTCTTAGAGGAGATAAAGGGAAGCATAAGTGGGTCATGCGGGATTATCCCCAGCTGAGCTGTCATGTACATTTTTAACACAATCTCTTCATTTCAAAGAGCTGGGAAGGGAGGGAGGAGGGGTAAAATCTGGCAGTGACATATGCCATGCCATTGAGTGCCAGGACTGATATCTGTAATCTGGCTGGCTCGTAAGCTGTTCCTTCCTGTCTCCCTTGAATCTCTACCTGTTCCTCCCAAAGTAGGATGCTCCATTCAGTAAACTGACTTTCTCTAAAAAAGAAGAGTTACATTCTTGAGGTGAGTTGCTGAAAATGTACACTTCCTTGAATTCCGGTGCCAGTTTTGAGTCAGAATATGATCCTTTTAGTCTCTTGCCATAGACCCTGGATTTAGGCCAGCCACAAAGCCAATAAGGCACTTCCTTAGCCAATAAAACACTGTATTTACTTACATGAGATCTAGAAATATAGTAATAACCCCATGAATTGTAACAGTACTTAAATGCCAACTCATTTAAAAGTAGAAAAGCTTAGGGGCACCTGGGTGGTTCAGTTGGTTAAGCGTCCAACTTTGGTTCAGGTCATGATCTCATGGTTCATGGGTTCGAGCCCCGTGTTGGGCTCTGTGCTGACAGCTGAGAGCCTGGAGCCTGCTTCGGATTCTGTGCCTCCCTCTCTCTCTCTGCTCCTCCCCAGCTTGCACTCTGTGTCTTTCTCTCTCTCAAAAATAAAGAAAAACATTAAAAAAAATGTTTTAAGAAAATAAAAATAGAAAAGCTTAGCAAAAACTTTGATTTATCCTTCAGTAGAGAGCAGTAAGTCACAAACATTTGAACAGTTTTGAGATTATTGTTTGACTTCTGGACCCTATATTCCTTCCTTATTTATTTTTATTTTATTTTATGTTTCATGTTTATTTATTTATTTTGAGAGAGAGACAGAGCAAGAGCCGGGAAAGGGCAGAGAGAGAGGGAGGGAGAGAATCCCACATTGATAGCTAGAGCCCAACACAAGGCTTGAACTCACGAACTGCAAGATCATGACCTGAGCTGAAATCAAGAGTCAGATGCCCAAGTGACTGAGCCACCCAGGTGCCCCCACTTATTTCTTCCTGTATGCTCTCACTTCCCCAACATGCTGGGTGAAGTATATCTTGAGTTTATAACTAAAGCTAATTATAAGTAAGTTTGTTTTGAGGCAACTTTTTGGGGTATGTCACGCCAGGATTGAAAGTCATTCCCCCTCTTGCTGGCAGAGGATTTTGTAAAGGAGAAAGGCTTACCTTTCTGAGTGTATGAAGAAGGCTTTGCTCAGGCTTTGGGAAGTCATTCATAGGGATGGACTCCCGCGATTAAGACTTCTTAGTAAGCTTCCCTCTCCTGTTAGCCTTCTCTGACTCCCATTTCTCTGTATTTCTCTCATTCAGCTTTGTGTTTAGCTTTCTCACTACAAACAAATTGTCTCTAGTACAGTCGAGATTCCAGGAAGATTGCCAAGGTGTAGCCCTTCAATTCCATAAAAAGGAAAGATATTAACTAAAAACATACACACGTGCACACTGAGTCTCCCTCACCCGGTTCACGTGCCTGGTCTCTTAGTGAGCTCTTCCTCTTCTTCCCACAAACAGCCCCAAGGGACACAAAATTGCAGTGTCTCTCACCCCTCCTCCTCTTCCTCTCTCCTTTCCTCCCCCACGTCTCTCCTTTCTTGGCACATGTAGAATGTCATTTGTAGCACGGAGCAAATCACATCAATGTGATTTGGTCACATGGCTTCCTCTCTGCTCCCTGTTCCTCCCCTTGCAAGCCTGGGTGATTAATTAGAGCCACATAGGTTACACTGTCGGGCAATTACTCCTAGTAACAACATACAAGGAGGCCGAGCAAGGCCCAAATATGGCCCTTTTCACCCACCCTTCCAAAAACGAAACATCTTGCACAAGAGTACGTTTATAAGCTGGGTCCTGTGCCTGTAAGCCTATCAAACCGTAGCGGCTCATGGTGCTGACTGCTGTGTCTCCCTTTCTTCCAGCTCCTCTACCAGTGACCTCTCCAACTATGACCACGCGTACCTGAGGCGAAGCCCTGACCACTGCAGCTCCCAGGGGAGCATGGAGAGCCTGGAGCCCAGTGGGGGATACCCACCCTGCCATCTTCTCTCCCCTGCCAAGTCCACCAGCAGCATCGACCAGCTCAGCCACCTCCACAACAAGAGAGACTCGGCGTACAGCTCCTTCTCCACCAGCTCTAGCATCCTAGAGTATCCGCCCCCCGGCATCTCTAGCCGGGAGCGTTCAGGCTCCGTGGACACCACTTCTGCCCGGGGCGGCCTCCTCGAAGGGATGAGGCAGGCAGACATTCGCTATGTCAAGACAGTCTATGATCCCCGGAGGGGAGTCTCAGCAGAGTATGAGGTGAACTCTTCAGCCCTGCTTCTCCAAGGGAGGGAGGCCCGAGCATCAGCAGATGGCCAGGGCTATGATAAATGGCACAGTGTTCCTCGGGGCAAGGGGGCGCCCCCCCCATCCTGGAGCCAACAATGTCCCGGTTCCTTGGAGACGGCCACTTCCAACCTGGCTCCTAAAGCGGCCGCACCGCTGCCCCCAGCTCGGAGCGACAGTTATGCAGCCTTTCGGCAGCGAGAACGGCCCAACTCTTGGTCTAGCCTTGATCAGAAGCGGTTCTGTCGGCCTCAGGCAAACGTCGCAGCCTCCCTGAAATCTCCCTTCATAGAGGAACAGCTGCATACTGTGCTAGAGAAGAGTCCAGAGAACAGCCCCCCAGCGAAGCCCAAGCATAATTACCCCCAGAAGGCCCAACCTGGCCAACCTCTACTGCCAACTGGCATCTACCCGGTACCTTCTCTGGAGCCACACTTTGCCCAGGTGCCCCAGCCTTCTGTGAGTGGTAACGGCACGCTCTACCCAGCACTGGCCAAGGAGAGTGGGTATACAGCTCCCCACGGAGCTTGTGACAAAATGGCTACCTTTGACGAGAATGGGAACCAAAATGGATCTAGCAGGCCTGGGTTCGCCTTCTACCAGCCTCTAGAACCTGATTCAATGTCCCTGGTAGAGAGGAAACCTGAATCTTCAGCCAAATGTGTCCCCTACAGAGTCCATTTCCCTTCAGTACCTGAAAATGAGGAGGATACCTCACTGGAGAGACAGCTTGCCCCTCTCCACGGCAGCAGCCCACATCCCAATGAGAGAAAGAGCACCCACAGCAACAAACCATATTCTAATCACCACAGCCTCAAAGTGGGTGAAGACAAGAGATCTTCCAGGCCCTCAGAGCCCTGGGAGGGTGATTTACACGCAGACCACAATGCCAACCTGCAGCACAGGCTGGAGAGGGAGAGCCTCCAGAGCCCGCCGAACAACTCTGGCAGGACCAAGTCAGCCTTCTCCTCTCTCCAGAACATTCCTGAGGATCTAAGAAGGCAGAGCAGCGTGGAGCCAGGAAGAGGAGCCCAGGACGGCTACCAGGATGGCAGGTCCACCTGTGTAGTCAACAGCAAGGGGGAGGACTCTGGCAGGAAAGCTGTTCCCGATCACAGGAGCCACCTGGACAGGCCAGTTTCCTATCCAAGGCCCGAGGCGAGAACCAGTGCCTTGGCCTCTTTCCCAAGTTCAGACCCAAGGTACGAGGACCCTCCCTCTCCACCCCACCAGCAGACATCCAGTCTGGGCCGGAGGCGGCTCAGCTCCAGCAGCACCTCGGCTCTGCAAGGCTTTCAGTATGGGAAGCCTCACTGCTCCGTGCTGGAGAAGGTTTCCAAGATAGAGCAGCGAGAGCAAGGGAGCCAGAGACCCCTAAGTGTGGGCAGCTCTCATTATGGCCATAACTACAGGCCCAACAGGACGGTTCCAAATTCTCATCCTTTTGGGAAGGACTTTGAGGAGACAAAAGGCAATATCCGTTTTTCCGACCCCACTGAACCCATAGGCAATGGGGAGCAGCAGCACTTCAAAAAGGAGGAGCCAAAGCTGGAAGAGGTTACCCGGCAGCCACACAGTCAGCAGTTGAGGAGGGGTGCGGATGGCGGCCGTGGCCCCCAGCTCCAAGGCAGCGAGCCCCCGAGGCGGGACACGCACCTGCTCCGCAGCCAGAGCACCTTTCAGCTCTTTGGCGAGACAGAGCACGAGCCCGTGTGGCTGGACGACAGGCCCAGCACGCCCGAGTCACCGGTGCTGGACGCCCCCTTCAGCCGTGCCTACCGGAACAGCATCAAGGACGCGCAGTCCCGCGTCCTGGGGGCCACCTCCTTTCGACGCCGGGACCTCGAGCCGGGGACACCCGCGGCTTCGAGAGCCTGGCGTCCAAGGCCCGCCTCGGCCCACGTGGGGCTGCGGAGCCCGGAGGCGGCGGCTTCCGCCTCCCCGCACACCCCTCGTGAGCGGCACAGCGTGACCCCGGCCGAGGGCGACCCTGCCCGACCCGCGCTCCCTGCCACCCGAAGGGGGCCGCGCCGTCGCCTGACCCCCGAGCAGAAGAAGCGCTCCTATTCGGAGCCCGAGAAGATGAACGAGGTGGGGATCTCGGAGGAGGCCGAGCCGGCGCCCTCTAGCGCGCAGAAGAAGGGGCTGCGTTTCGCCGAGAGCACCGTGGCAGACCGGCGCCGCATCTTTGAGCGCGACGTTAAGGCCTGCTCAACGCTCAGCCTGTCGGGCCCCGAGCTGAAGCAGTTCCAGCAGAGCGCCCTGGCCGACTACATCCAGCGCAAGACCGGCAAGCGGCCCTCCTCTGCCGCCTGCAGCCTCCAGGAGCCCGGGCCACCGCGGGAGCGCTCCCAGAGCACCTACCTACAGCCCGGCCCCGCGGCGTCCGAGGGCCCCGGCCTCACCTCGGCCTCCAGCCTCTGCTCGCTGCGGGAACCGAGCCTGCAGCTCCGCAGGGAGGCCACCCTCCTGCCCACCGCAGCAGCGGGGGACGTGGGGGAGTCCCCACGGGCCCCCAGAGATCGCAGCAGCTCCTTCGCTGGTGGCCATGTCTTTGGGGAACTGCGACGTGGGGACCAAGCCCCGAGGGAGCTGCTCGCTGGAGCTAACTATGGGCCGAAGGGCGCCCAGAGGGTGGACAGGACCCCTGGGGAGCCCTCCTCGTGGGGGGCCGCAGCCAGGAGGGCTGGGAAGTCCATGTCTGCTGAGGACCTGCTGGAGCGCTCAGACGTCCTGGCGGTTCCTGTCCACGTGAGATCACGGTCCTCTCCCACTGCAGACAAGCGTCAGGTACGTGCAACCAGAGGGTCCTAGGATGGGGCCCTTCTGGCCCTGGAGCTTTAGTGAAGCTCCCCTTTAATTTTCCTTTGACATGCAAAAGGGTAGCATTTGTTTTCATGGGGTGATTTCTTTCTGTGTGCCCGGTACCCTTACAGAGATCTAGAGATTGATATGTAGATATATAGAGTTGTATAGGTATCTTATATAGACCCATACATCTTATATAGAGGTATGCATACATATAGTGTGTGTGTGTGTGTGTGTGTACATACACACTTCATTTTAGGAAGTCGCGATCTCTCAATGCAAGAATGCATGGTTAGGAAAAGTTAGTGATTTTCTTTTTTACTGTGTTCCCCCCCACTGTGGAATACAAACTGTGTCTTGGAATTTCAAAGATTTTAGCTTTGCATCCTCTATTAGACTTATGCATTTATAAAACATGTAGAATTACTGACTTTAATAGTTATTGAAGTCCTGGCCCTCAGCTAAGTATGCTTTACGTTTTTTATCTCATTGATTCTCACAATCATCCTGTGTAGTTATATTACCCACACCAAACCTATGTCTCCCTGCTCCCATCTGGATCGTTTCTGTGCACTGTCTTGGGGAGATAGGAGAATCATACGCTTTCAAATTCTCTCACAAAAGAATGTTCTCATAAAGGTTTCAAACTACTCAAAGTTTATCAAGTGCTTTCCACTGGAAATTTCAGCACAGTTCGCAATAGAACCCGAGCACGAAGTCCCAGGAGTGTATTAATTTCCCTGATTCTCAGTGGCTCCTCGCTGTGCATGTCCTGCAGATCAAAGGCTCACCTCATAGTTCCCTTCCCACCAAAGATGATATCAGGAACTAATATATATATTAGGCATTCATATTTATGTTAGCTCAGGGGAACACGCCTCCATTGTCCCTTCTCAAATTCTGTTTTCCCCAGCAGAGAAGTCCACCATTTAGCAAGCATCTGTAGAACACGTGTTGTATGAAAAGCAGTGTATTAGAAGGTTGAAAGAAACACAAAACAAAGTAAGGTTCATGCCTTTCTGGGGTTCACAACTGAACAAGGACTTGAACTTAACTATAAATAACTAACATGACTAGTGAATGCTTTGGGAGCAGTGATAAATAATATGCTATAGAGGGGAGAGTTATTAATTCTAACTGAGGGGATCTCAGGGCTTCTCTTGAAGAAGATGGGGTTTTTTGATCATTTCTAAAATTTTTTATTTATCTTTTTAATATGAAATTTATTGTCAAATTGGTTTCCATGCAACACCCAGTGCTCACCCCAACAGGTGCCCTCCTCAATGCCCATCACCCACCCTCCCATCCCTCCCACCTCCCATCAGCCCTCAGTTTATTCTCAGTTTTTAAGAGTCTCTTATGGTTTGCCTCCCTCCCTCTCTAACTTTTTTTTTCCTTCCCCTCCCCCATGGTCTTCTGTTAAGTTTCTCAGGATCCACATAAGAGTGAAACATATGGAATCTGTCTTTCTCTGACTTATTTCACTAGCATAACACTCTCCAGTTCCATCCGCGTTACTACAAAAGGACATATTTCATTCTTTCTCATTGCCACGTAGTATTCCATTGTGTATATAAACCACAATTTCTTTATCCATTCATCAGTTGATGGACATTTAGGCTCTTTCCATGATTTGGCTATTGTTGAAAGTGCTTCTGTAAACATTGGGGTACAAGTGCCCCTATGCATCAGCACTCCTGTATCCCTTGGGTAAATTCCTAGCAGTGCTATTGCTGGGTCATAGGGTAGGTCTATTTTTAATCTTTTGAGGAACCTCCACACTGTTTTCCAAAGTGGCTGCACCAGGTTGCATTCCCACCAAGAGTGCAAGAGGGTTCCCGTTTCTCCACATCCTCTCCAGCACCTATAGTCTCCTGATTTGTTCATTATAGCCATTCTGACTGGTGTGAGGTGATATCTCAGTGTGGTGAAGGAGATGGTCTTTGAACCAGGCTGTGAAGGATGGGGCAGGAGGTTTATAAAGGATTGGGGGTTGTGTGGGGGGAGGCATTAGTTGGTAGAAACAGCTTCAAAAAAAGAAAGATTCAGCCATTACTGCCTGAGAAGTACTTTGCTGCACCATTTCTGAAACAAAATTCTGTACCCATCGAGATATTTTCTGTTTCAAAATCTCCAGAAACATTTTTCTCCCCAGTATAAACCCACAAAAAAAATTGTATAGAGGCAATCCTCCATAAGCATTCCCTAACCATTTTCCTCCCCTCAGAAGGAAAAACAGAGCTAATTTCTACTCCTTATCCTACAACTAAAACACTTAAAACCCACGTATGTAACATAAAATTTCAGCGAGTTTGATGGGCTTCAGGAGCATAGTAATCCAAACATCTTCTTAATTTTTCTTCCCATGTTCTACAGAAAACAGAAATGTTTAGGTGAAAACTAAATCATCTTCTGCTATTTATTTCTTATGAGATGTCCTCCTTCTCCCTTGGGGAATTGATTGGATGGCTATGAATGTTCCTTTGCTTTCTCCCCAAATACCTCTCAAGCCTGGTAAACTGGGAAATAAAGCTAAAACATAGGTGGTATAGAGAAGTGATGAAATTCTTCTAAATCCCAGCTAAATATGTTATTTGAAACACTTTTTCAAAAGACAAATATAGAACATTATTTACATCCTCTGCAATAGAGTACCATATTTAGATATTATTTAATTTGGGGACTGTGATGCCAGAGGGGGGAAACATTTCAGAATCAAAGAGTTTATCTGTGCTGCCTTGCTCCTATAAATTCTGAAAATAGAATATCATCCCCCAGATTGTAACGGAGCCAGGACTGTGCTCCTGACCTTCCTTCTCCCGTTCTCCCACCCAGCACCAGACCTTGCCAGCCTGGAGACCAGGTCCATGGCAAGGTCTGCTCCTTGATTCTTCTTCATACAGCCATCATCTACCCTATTTGTAGAACTAGTTAAAAAAAAAAAAAAAAAAAAAACTAGGCTCCACACAATTATTGTGGTTATTATTTTAGGATATTTTATTGGTTTTTTATCTGCATAAATTCGAGAAACTTTACCATTATTATTAAGCTTTAATGAAGGTATTCAGGAGGAGTTTGTCTCAATCCGAGCTTTAGAGAACTCTGAGAAATTAAGGAACCCTGTGGAAACTGTCTGCCTCAGTTAAACCCAAAATATGGAGTCTATTTATGGTCCTGAACACATGCTGCTTGTTCCCGCCAGCCAGATGCTAGAGCAGGATTTTACAGGCTTTTGACAAGGATTCCATTCCTTTTCAAAAATCCATTATCGAGGATTGTTTCTGCCTCTAAAACAAGGTCAGCATAGACATCAACTCTTCCAAGGGGCGCCTGGGTGGCTCAGTTGGTTAAGCATCTGACTTCGGCTCAGGTCATGATCTCACAGTTTGTGAGTTCGAGCCGTGAGTCGGGCTCTGTGCTGACAGCTCAGAGCCTGGAGCCTGCTTCGGATTCTGTCACCTTCTCTCTCTCTCTCTCTCCTCTGCCCCTCCCCCACTTGTACTCTGTCTCTCAATCTCTCTCTAAAATAAACATTTAAAAAAAATTAAAGTATCTTAAAAAATCGATTCTTCTGTTAATAAAAATTGATCACTCTTGGGCCTAAATAACTACAGAAGGCCGCCACCACTTGTAGACTGAGACCTGCTCAGTCAGCAGCCCTGGGCCTCTCTAGAACATGCAGCCTCTTATTACTTCTCCTTTACCTTCTCTTCATTTGAAAAGTATAATTACAGAACAGTGGATATTAGTGATGGAGCTGAAGGGCACACCAAATTCTTACCTATTTCCTACTTTCTATGAAGCTTTAGAAAATTTAACCTTTTTAAAGTGGTTGTGCCCTGCAAAGCTGCCAGAGAACATCCAAGTAATTCTGCTTGGGAGATGGAAATTTACACCTATTCATCGCATAGATTTAAAATACAGCAAAGGCTATAAAAAGAAGTCTTTGGAGAAATAAGATTCCTGGCTGGGAGTTGTTTTTCCAGATGCTGAGTTAGAGGCTTCTCTCCTTCTGCCTGTTTTCTCAAAGACCCTGGTTCCTGATATATAAGATGTTCACCATGTGATGGTGTGACAAACATCATTTAACTACTGAGGAAACTGCTTAGTGCATCCTACCATGTCGGATGTAGGCTTGATTCTGTAGAATGCAGCTTGTAACTCATTTTGGCACCCCTTCAGTAAGCACCCATTCAAGCTTGTGCATAAACAGAATCACCTTTCCACCAAAGGGAAAGTTGCAAATAGCTAATAATAAATGTTTACTATGTATGAACCAGTTGTCGTACTACATGTTTAGAAGCATAAAAATAATCCTTACATCTGTGCAAAGTAGATACTGTTGTTATCTCTGTATTACAGAAGGGGGATATGAGCACAGAAAGGATGGGAAATTTGCCCCAGGTGGTGGGAGCAAGGTTTTGACCCCATGTTGTTGGACACCAGATTCTGCAAATCCCTATACCATGCTCACTCCCTGAATAAAAAAGTTTGGGAAAAGGAGGAGGCTAGCATTAAATATCTATCTGAAAACTTCAGTCAATGAATTGATTTCATTTTAACATCTACTGATTACTGTTATTTACATTTAGAAAAAAATTTTAAGATTTCGCAAGTGGATTTGATTCATTTTAGCAGATACTTGAAACTGGCATTCCAAAGTAGATGAATACTATTGTCTTCATATTTTATTGGCTATGAAGATACTAAGTAACTCAAAACCCAAAGCAAGAGTGAGGATCGGGACTCCATAGACTTTAGGTTTGTAATTTTAAGTTTGCTATTCCTAATGAAGAATAAGAACTGGGGTATTTTGAAGTCCGTCATCAAAAATCAGATAACTAATAGACACAAATAGACACTTGTCCAAGTGTCTACTAGAATAACTCAATACCTTGTATTTCTCCCAGAGCCATTGCTTTTTCCTAAATTGCCATAAGTACTTTATACTTCTTAACAGGTTGTAGAAAATAAAGTCTTCTTTGGCAGTGAATGTATGTCCAAATCATAGCAAGTAAATGCAACAGAAATTGAGCCTCCTTGGGCTTGTACTAGGCTGGACTTCTGTCCAAATGGTATTGTCAGCAACAGGAAGTTTAGAGAGTTCTCTCAATGGCCTGTGAGTGGGTCTCACTTCCTTTATTTTTATTTATTTATTTATTTATTTATTTATTTATTTTATTTATTTATTTTGGTGTTCTATCCTATGAAGTCTTTTTTTTTCTTCCTTTATCTTATGCACACCCACATAAATATCAACTTAAGCGCCTTATTCTGAGGGCCAACTCGTGACTACAGAAGTTAAACTCATACTGAAATTCAAAGGAAATAAGAAACATGGAAAAATATACCTAATTGTTAGTGGGGAGGAGCTTAAAGGGGAGGTAGAAGCGTTCCCACTTAATTATTGGCAAAGCTGTACATTCTTGTCAAGAGGGGGTGGAACAGGGAAAGACCTCAGAAGGACTAGAGGGTTTTGTGGAGAGCAGGAATTCCCATTTCCTCTACCAATATTTGAGCAAATAAGAGACACATGGAACTCCTTTCTCTCAAAGCATCGAAATCTCATTGCATCCAGCACAGCCTCTACTCCCCTGGAAGATTCCAAGGAAGAATCTGGAGCTTTGAAGAGATGATGGTTTGAATCCTCCCTCCTCCACTTTAACTGTGGGCAAAATACTTAACCTCTCTGAGCTGCAGTTACCTCCCTGCTCCCTCTTATTATAGGTTAACTTACAGAAGGACAATCAGGGGCCTGATACAATTCCAGACACATAATTTGGGGATTGTAAGGTACTTAGCAGAGTGGCACTCAGTAAACGCAATGAGGGATCACTGCTATTAATATTCAGGTATTTGTTTTCCCTTCAGACCTACTACTGCCTTTGGCTCTTTCCTGTTGCCTTTGAGTACCTCTACGACTGACTGGGCCAAAAAAAAAGATTGGAAAGCAATTAGCCCATTGGAGAGAGTAAATGGTGAAATGAGTTGCTAAAACTAAGTGGAAGATCATATATGGATTTAATTTCTCTGTTTTCTGCCTGTCGCCTGTTATAAATAATTGAAATAATTATATTCAATAAATTTTCAATTTATAATTGAAAATTAAATGTATTATCAATAGCAATATCATTGTCTTCATCAGGGACCTGTTCACATGGGCCAAATTTTATACTATCGAAAACTCACACAAACCAAACAAATCTCACCTACCACCCTTTTGGGAAACCAATATATACCCTTACTAAAACCGAAAACACAGGTGCCTGGGTGGCTCAGTCATGAAGCATCTGACTTTGGCAGAGGTCATGATCTTACGGTTCGTGAGCTTGAGCCCCACTTCTCTCCACCCCCCACTTCTCTCCCTCTTCGCCTCCTGGGATTCTTTCTCTCTCTGCCTCTCGCACCCTCTAAGATAGATAGATAGATAGATAGATAGATAGATAGATAGATAGATAGATAGATATAGATAGATAGAAAGAAAGAAAGAAAGAACCAAAAGAAAATCCCTGAAAAGTTACCAGAGTTACTGATAGTACATGTGGGTGAGATGTTTTTCCTGGAGAGAATATACTTCAACCTGATTACAAGCCAGATACTTACCATTTTTCTAATTTTACATCAGAACATTTGAGATTTTTGCTAAATTCAATGAACTATCCTTTTCTTGTCATCTCCCATATTTCCCTATTGCTGGTTCAAAAGTTTGGCCCTTTGAATTAATTTTCATCGTTCTGTTTCAAGTCCAGTGGTTATTTTGAACCCTGGAGATAACTGCTATCAGACTTCTGCTTAGAAAATGTCCTTGTTAGGAGAGGCACCCAGCGAGACAGACTGAGGTGCAAATCCTGGCTCTGCCACTTGTGACCTTGGGACAGTTAAGTGCTTTGGATCTGTGTCTTCCTCAATGCACCAGGGTTCCCAACACTTCCTGGGGCATTGAGGATGAGGAGGGGTAGTCTGTAACAGTCCTGCATTGGTACCTGACCATAAGGAGTAGGCATCCAATAAATGTTCCTTCTCCTTTCTACCTCCACCTTCTTGGTAAATTTCAGTGCCTGTTTTTTGGGAATAACGCTGTGCCTTTCTTGTGTTTCAAGGATGCGGTTTTGGGGGAAAACAACAGCTTTGGCCCTGTGAAGGATCCGTGTTATTTGGCTGGCCCTGGGTCCAGGTATGTACGTGTATTTATGATGCCCTCTGCCTTAGGAATGCCGCCAGAGTTCAGATTCTGTGTCTCCCTCTCTCTCTCAGAAATGAATAAACTTAAAAAAATAAAAAAAAATGTTTCTATTCTTCTCTCCAAGGAAGGGAAACGTGACATTAAGATGTTTCATAGGACTGTGTGCTGCCTCTGCCATTTGTCTGTACCATAGGGACCTTCTACGTTTTTTATTTACAGATGACTTCCTTTAAGGACGAGACTTCTTCAAAATAGATTTAGAATGTGTACTGTTGAAGCAGTGGTTGACTTTAAATAAGCGTAGCCTCAGAATAGTTCATGGAGATGCTCCATGCATATCCTATGATGGCTGTCACACATGGGGCCTCTTTGTGTGGCTGTCTTCCAGTCTTGTGCACAAAGGGTCAGGTCTGGTGACTAGAACACTAGAGGAGGAGTGACCATTTCATGAACAGCTTCACAGAGCAAGACAAACTTACAGGAAGCACACAAAATAAAAAGTAAAGCTCCCAAATCATAATTTTTAGGCATTTAGGGATAAAAAAAAAAATAGCAGGAAAGTTAAAAATTGTCATCAAAATCATTTCTCCTAAGTAGAAACAGATAATGGATACTTGTTTAGACTTTGAATTTTTGAGCTATTCACATGGAGCTTAAGTAGAAATTTCCAAGGAATTTCTCCTGACGCACGTGCCTGTATGTGGTTTTAAGGCAACATCATAGGGCTATCTACTATAATTTGTGGTATGCATTTACATCTTCCCTCCTACCTTCCATGTTTTTTGAAGCCAGTTTCTTTTTTCTTACATTTAATTCAATCCTTGTTTCTTTTTTTTTCTATGCTGTATTCACCTTCTCAGTAGCTCAGCCTAATACTGCCACCTAAAAGCAGCCTATGTGGTATCAGGAGGTGGGTATTAAGTTACCTTCTTTATGGCCAAGAGCAGACGTCCACGGTTATGTGCTCTTGCTCCCATAGCTGTGCCTAAAGTGAAGAAAATATTCAAGGTGAGGCTGAGAACTTTGGTTAGTTTGGGTGCATTGCTTACAAGCTAGAAACAAGGGAAAAGTAACAGTGACCTAACGTACTGCCAAAAGAGAACTGTCTGAAGTCAAAGGCGAAAGTAACTCAACCAAAAAAAAAAAAAATCAGATGCCTCAGTTACAAAAAAAATTTGAGGGGCGCCTGGGTGGCTCAGTTGGTTAAGCATCTGACTCTTGATTTCAGCTGAGGTCTTGATCTCAGGGTCGTGAGTTCAAGCCCCAACGTGGGCTCTACACTGGGCGTAAAGCCTACTTTTTTTTTTTAAGTTTATTTATTTATTTTGAGAGAGCGAGAGAGAGAGAGAGAGAGAGAGAGAGAGAGAGACCAAGCAGAGGAGGGGCAGAGAGAGGGAGAGAGAATCCCAAGCCTGAGGCGGGGCTCAATCCCACAAACCATAAGATCATGATTGGAGCCAAAACAAAGAGTCAGACACTTAACTAACTGAGCCACCCAGGTACCCCAAGCCTACTTAAAAAACAAATGTGCGCCTGGGTGGCTCAGTTGGTTAAGTGTCCCACTTCAGCTCAAGTCATGATCCCACAGTTCATGAGTTTGAGCCCCGTGTTGGGTTCTGTGCTGACAGCTCAGAGCCTGGAGCCTGCTTTGGATTCTGTGTCTCCCTCTCTGCTCCTCCTCCGCTCATGCTCTGTCTCTCAAAAATAAACAAACACTAAAAAAAATTTTTTTAAACAGAACTTGACGAGACATTTCTCCAAAGATGATAAAAAATGCCCAACAAGCAGATGAAAAGGTGTTTCACATCACTAATGATGAGAGAAACACAAATCAAAACCATAATAAGATACCACCTCATACCCATTTGGGTGGCTACTATCAGATATATCGAAAGGGATGTGGAGACGTTGGTCCCCTTGTGCAAACATGACTACTAGGCTCCTGCCACCTCTAATTTATAGCTCAGTAATAAATGTCTTTCCCTCCACCAAAAATAATTGTTGGTGAGATTGCAAAATAGTCTCCATTGCTTTGGAAAACAGTATGTCAGTTCCTCAAAAAAATTAAAAATCTACCATATCTGAGCATACATCCTTAACAGTTGAAAGCAGTATCTCAAAGAGATATTTTCATACCCGTGTTCATAGCATCACTACTCACAATAGCAAAGAGGTGAAGCAGCCCAAATGCCCATCAATAGATACAAATGTGGTATATACATATACTGGGATATTATTTAGTCTTAAAAAGGGAATCTGACACATGCTACAACATGGATGAACCTTGAGGACATTATGCTAAGTGAAACAGGCTGGACACAAAAGGACAAATACTCCGATTCCATTTACATAAGGCATCTATAAACTAATGAAATGCATAGAAACAGAAAGTAGAAGTTTCAGGGCTGGGGGAAGGGAAAAGAGTTGTTGCTTAGGTATCGAGTTTTGGATTTACAGGTAGAGAAAGTTCTGGAAATCTGTTGCACAGCAATATGGATATACTTAACACTACTGGACTGAACATTTAAAAATAGAGTCATAGGGGTACCTCGGTGGCTCAGTAGGTTAAGTGGCCTACTCTTGATCTCAGCTCAGGTCATGATCTCACGGTTCATGAGTTCAAGCTCTTCATCGGGCTCTGTGCTGACAGTGTGGAACCTGCTTGGGATCCTCTCTCTCTCCCTCTCCCTCTGTCCCTTCCTTGTTGGCTCTCTTGCACGTGTGTGCTCTCTCAAAATAAATAAACTTAAAAAAATGGAATAGTAAATTTTCTGTGTTTATCACATTTTAAAAAAAGCTATGAAGGAAAAAAAGAAGACTAATTGCTTTCAAACTCCATTCTTGAATGTTAGGATTCCTGGATACCTGTGAACGGATGTTTGCCTCTCACACTCTAGTATAAAAGAGACTCAAACATCTCTTTCACCCTATCTTTTGTTCTTGAAAAAATACAAAACAATCCCCTAGGAGAAGCATTCTCAACTAGACTAAGCATTTAACTCCAATATTACCTTCAAAAATATACAATTGAAGTATGGCTCCTATAAGCTAAGAAGATTCAACATAAACTAAAAATATATGAAAGATTAGAGGTGCCTGGGTGTCTCAGTCGGTTAGGTGTCCAACTTCTGCTCAGGTTGTGATCTTTCGGTTTGTGAGTTCAAGCCCCACATCAGGCTCTGCACTGTCAGTGCAGATCTTCTGTCTCCATTTTTCTCTGCCCCTCCCCCGCTCTCTCAAAAATAAACATTAAAATATATATCTCAAAGTTTATTTGGGCTTTAAATAAAGGATAAATATTATATTTTGTGGTTTTTTTTTTTTTTAGTGATGCTTCCCCTTTTTAAAAAGTCTCAAGATACAAATATAATAAAATGAAGGTACCCAGGTTAGTCATTAAAACTGATTCCAGTTATTCTGTGTCCTATTAGAGGGTATGGAGTTTTTTTGAAAAGAGTTTATATCCTACAGTCTAAACTGCAGTTGGGCAGAGTTGTTCAACAGACATTTACTGAGAGAGTCCTTTTTTTCTTAAGTTCATTTATTTATTTTGAGAGAGAGAGGGAGCACGTGAGCATGAGTAGGGGAAGCAGAGAGAGGGGAGACAGAGAATCTGAAGCAGGCTCCACAATGTCAGCACAGAGCCCGATGCAAGGCTTGAACTCACGAACTGTGAGATCATGACCTAAGCTGAAGAGTCAGAAGCTTAAGTGACTGAGCCACCCAGGCGCCCCCAAGACAGGACTTTGTACCAGGTACTGAGGATACCAACGTGAGTAAGACATGAGAGGAAAGCCCCCCAGCAAATTTCCTGCCTCTGGGTTTTCAGTATCCCCATTTGGGAACCCACCAAGAAGTACAAAGTAGCCAATCTTAGATATTGAGACTTTCCTGGTAAAGATACTGCCTCTGAATGAAAAGGATATCTGAGGGGAAGGGAGGGGCTGCATCTGAGAGAGAGATGGGCCCCTTAGCCATCTGCATTTATAATACAGAAAAAATAACATCCCGAGAAGAGCTAATTTGGTTCTTTGCAGTCTTCTTCCATATGCTGCATTATCCTTGCCTGGCACTTGGATGGTTTTGTGGCAGGCCTGGGCTGGGGTTCTCCTGGGGACTGAGCCACAGCTTCCCTCGGGACTCAGATCTGCAAAATGAGAAGTTCCATCTGCTCTCCAGATTCACTTGCATACGAGTCAAGGAGCGCCAAATGTGGAATTTTCAAATTAGGGTGGTTTGCCGGCGCTTTGTTTTATCCCCACATTAACTCTTGGGTGGCAGCAGGCAGTGCTACAGCTTTCTGTTTTGTTTTCCTTTCTTCCTTTAGAGCATAATGACAAAAGTATTGCAAGTTGTTGGGTTTTTCCTCAGAGCCTAGATAGAGGACAGGTGTTTAACTCACCATGTACCCCATTTGCCCATTGCTATTGCTCTCTTTCTCCAGAGATGATTGCTTATTAGCTCCTTGGGGAGACTCCCCTCCCCCTCCTGACCTTCCATTGTAAAAAGTGAAAACAGGAGGAAACTGAGGGAAAACTGTAAATAAAACCGTCAAGTTCACAGCCCACACAGGTGCTTTCCAAACAGACCTCTCCCATGGGATTCACACTGGGACTACTTTCCCGAAGTAGTCCTGAAAGGGGCAGAAGAAATGTACCTGTTTCCTTTTATACCCCAAAGCCTGCCCCAAAAAGCTGCCTTATGTGGGATGTGTAGAGGGGGTGGGGAGGTCAGTGAGAGAGAGCTAATAAAAGGAAATGCCTTGTGACCCCCATGTCTACCATCTGACATTTCCTGTAGGACTGTATGCCTGGAATCTTTTTTTTTTTTTAATTTTTTTTTAACGTTTATTTATTATTGAGAGAGAGACACAGAGCGTGAGCAGGGGAGGGGTAGAGAGAGGGGGAGACACAGAATCCGAAGCAGGCTCCAGGCTCTCAGCTGTCAGCACAGAGCCCGATGCGGGACTTGAACCCACGAACTGTGAGATCATGACCTGAGCTGAAGTCGTCACCTAACCAACTGAGTCACCCAGGAGCCCCTGGAATCTTTTTTTTTTTTTAATGTTTATTATTTATTTCTAAGAGGCAAAAAGGGAGGGAGACACAGAATCTGAGGCACACTGCAGGCTCCAGGCTCTGAGTTGTCAGCACAGACCCTCATGCGGGGCTCGAACCCATGAGCCGCAAGATCATGACCTGAGCAGAAGTTGGACACGTAACCAACTGTGCACCAGGTGTCCTTTTTAAACTTGGTTCTTTGTGTGAGCAGCCTGAGGGACAGTGTGTGGCTCCTCTGAGGCCCTCTGAGGCCCTGCTTCCTAAATGCTTTTCCCATCTGTGTAATGAACTTAGGGTTCAGAGTTTGCCCCTTTCTTCTGAGCTGTAACCCTTGTGTTTGTATATCCTGCTCCAGGTCCGTCAGTTGTTCAGAAAGAGGCCACGAAGACATGCTGTTGCTCAAACACCATCCTAGCCTTCGTTGGGGTGGTTCAGGCTGCAAAGCAGTTGGTGGTTCCTCTGTACCCAGCGAATGTCCTGGACCCCTGGACCATCAGAGGCAAGCCAGCAGAACAACGCCTTGCCCCAGGCTGTTGCCCACAGGAATGCAAGGGCATCTCACAGACACTAGGGCTGCATCCCTGACCCCGCTCAGCTCAGCTCTGCCTTCCCCTGTTCCCTCCAGCAACCAGGCTGCGACCGATCAGCTGACTGGAAGGGACTGTGAGACAGGGCAACAGCCTCTTCCTCCATACACCCCAGCAGTGACCCACAGATGCAATGGTCACAGCCTGGTCCAGCCTCCCAGTCCAAGAGGCCATGAGCCCAACAGCCCAGAGCATGGGCTAGAAGAGGCAACAAGGAAGCAGGTCTTGTTGCCTCAGCGGCCTGCCCCACCTCGGGTGAAGTGGGCCCACACGGTCAGAGAGGACAGCCTCCCTGAAGAATCCTCGTCACCTGATTTTGGAGACCTGAAGCACTACAAAACACAGCAGACTCCTCCAAGCTCAGGCAGCACTCTAGACTCGCCTCTTGGGGCCCCAAGCACTCCAGGGAGGATCGCCCTCCGAATATCTGAGTCGGTCCTGCTGGCCTCCCCACCACCTCGGGAAGATGATGATGATGAGGTGTTTGTGAAGGACTTGTACCCCAACGCCGCTTCCAGCCCCACATTTGAACTTCCCCCACCCCCACCGCCTCCGATGAGCCAGGACACCCCAGTGAATAGCTTGGATGACTTTCCTCCACCTCCTCCCCACGCTCTGTATGAGGCAGAGCTGGACAGTGAGGATCACAAGGAGCCCTGTACCAGGTAAGTGGGCAGACTCTGGATAGGGCAAGCCCCCAGCTGAGGAACAAAAGGGTGCCCCTCTCCAGTAAGAGTTTTACTCTGCAGGCTCCCCAGATCCTCCTTTCATTGGCCACAGGAGAGCCCTGTTGTGGACATTTTCTACAGAAGCTTAAGTCGCGCGACTGGCAGAATGGTTTCATTTGTTTACCTTGGCAGGCTGTGACCCTAGTACCCCATACTAGCATCGAGAACAGAGGAACAAGAGTAGTGAAAATGGACACCAAAGCCCAAAAGGTATAGTTCACTTCTGTGGACACGATAAGTTCAAAGGGTCTTAAATAAATAGCATCCCTCATTCCTGCTTGAGTTCTGAATCAATTAAGAAATAAGACAAAGGAGGAAGACATAGAAGACAAAAGTATCGCTCTTGTTACTGATAGAGCTGACACTGGAAAATATGGCTCCTCTCTTGAGTGTAAGCGAGCCTCCTGATGGTGAACCCCAAACAGGTTTACCTGCCTAGTCTCAGGCCATGCTAGATACACACTGGTGTGTGTGTGTGTGTGTGTGTGTGTGTGTGTGTGTGTGTGTATGGAGGGAGAGAGAGAGAGAGAGGTGTAGATTAGCCTAGAGGTAGCCTCACTCTCAAAGAGAAGAAGCTGGATTATGGACAGGATATAGTCAGCTTTCTTTCCACAGTCACTCTGTGTCCATTGGAAAGGATAAAGAACAGAGCTAAAGGTCAGTAATGTTGAGGGAAAACCTCTCGGAAGCCAGAAGAATAGAGAAGAAGCATTTCCCAACAAATACTTCCCAGGACAAGCAGTCTCTAAACACCAAGAGAACACATTGCCTTTGCGATTAACTCCTTCTGTTCACCTGGACCTTTCAGAAAGCTCTAGAATCTCACAGCAACATTCACCAAAACTGAATTCCTACTAGATCCCTTAAAAAGTTACTCCCATGTGACCAACTGCTGGGGTGAGGAGAAAGCCCTCAGGACCTTGCAATTTGTGGGGAATGATAACTTCAGGGCATGACTACCTTGCCCCCACCCCACCATTCCTCATGTGGGAAGCCACAGCCCTGATGTGGAAAACTTCTTCAGTCTTCCTACCCTTCTGTTGACTCCTCTCTTACCCTCTCTTTTTTAATATCCCTAGCAGCTCCAGCAAATTTGCCAAGGTGACGGTTGCCAAGGAAAGGCCCATGCCTGGTACAGTCCATTTGGTTGGCAGTCAGATACCAGCTTCCAGATCGCAAACTTCTATCAAGGGTTCAGAAGCCAACGAGACCAACCCACCCTCCACCATGGGCGCTCTGCCCCAACTTGCTGGGGCTCTTGGCAAGCAGCCAGGCCCCGGGCAGCCATCTCCCATCCACAACCCAGTCAGTGGGACTCAGAGTTTAGAAAAGAATGTTAGTTCTGGTCCTCAGAAGACCTCAGAAGACATCAGAACAGAGGTTCTGGCAAAGGAAATTGTCCACCAAGACAAATCTCTGGCAGACATTTTGGATCCAGACTCCAGAATGAAGACAACTATGGACCTGATGGAAGGTTTGTTTCCCCGAGATGTAAACTTGCTGAAGGAGAACAGCATAAAGAGAAAGGCCATGCAAAGAACTGTCAACTGTGCAGGATATGAAAGCAAGAGGTAAGTCCCTGGTAATGCCCTCAAAGAGACTTATATTTAACCTCCTTCCATGGGGGTGGTAATAGGTCTAGGACAACTTGTGTGACATTTTCCTGCTTCCAAAGATTCTGACCCAAGAATGACACGCCATCTCAGCCTTAGCAGAATGGCTCTGAGGAGTAGAAAGTGGGGCAGACTGACCTTGAGTTACTAGGCACTTGCCCAACAGCAAAAATAGTAATAGTGGTGACAATTGCCATTAAAACCATTAATATTGTTGATGTCTTTGTGTTAGCCCTTGTAGTAATTTTTTATATAAACATTATCTCACTGAATCTTCACAAGAACCTCCTGAGGTTGCGACCAATCTTACCTCCCTTTTACAAGTGAGGTCACTGAAACGCAGAGAAATTAAGACTGCCCAACCAAAGCCCCAGAACATGTGAGTGATGGCGTCTGGATTTGAGCTTGGCCTGGTGACTCTGCCCGGTGACTGTGCCTGCTCTCATAATGATTTCACAGTGCCCCTAACTCAATAAGCAACAGAGTCACCTTTGCAGACAGCACCACAGGGGTCAGTGCTGAGTGGCAGGGAGAAGTGGTGAGCAGAGCAGAGGCCTCCTCAAGGTGGAGGTGAGCACAGACTTCTAAGAAGGAAGAGAGCCCAGGGCGCCTGGGTGGTTCAGTTGGTTAAGCATCTGACTTTGGCTCAGGCTGTGATCTCAGGGTTTGTGAGTTTGAGCCCCCCATTAGGTGAGCTCAAGCCCCATTTTGGGTGAGGCCCGCTTCTTTCTCTCCCCACCCCCCCCTCTCTACCCCTTGCTCACTTGCACCCTATCTCTCTCAGAAAAAAAAAAAAAGAAGCAAGCCCAGACAAATGGATTTACTACACTGACATTCGCCCTTTTCAAGAGTTAGGTGGATGTTGTGTAACCCTAAAAATCAAGAGAGATCTGAACGTGGATGGAGTCTCACAGTGTTGTCCAGCCAGCGAGCCTCTGCTCCTGAAGCTCCCTGATGGCACGTGTTTACAGTCATGCAGTGCGTCCCAGCCCCCAGCCACAGGGGTGAAAGGACCCTGAGCAATCTGTATTTTTCATTCTTTTGATTTCTCCCGGGTGATCGCATATTTTCTTGTATGTTTGATTTCCTTAAAGGACTACTATGGGAAAGGTTTAGAGTGGTTTTTGTTGTCTTTTTAATTTTCATTGAAAACTATGTGGATTGATGGATTGGTACCCCCCAGTTAGTGGCTTCTAGACTAAATAAAAACAGAGCTTTTTGTCTAAATTTGGGCTTGCCTTTAGAAATTTCCAACTGATCCTAACTAAATTACCAACAGGAATACTATGTTTTGATTTGGGGGAGGGGGAGAGAGGAAAGAGCGATGGAGTCCTTACAAGCTCTTTGATAGGTTGTTGGAGACTCCTAATACAAGGCCTGAACTGTCACCTTGTCCGTCCCCTTCTTCAGATTTGGCAAACAGAGACTTATTGAGGTGAAGTGACTTATCCAGGGTCAGGTGGTTAGCACACATTTACTGAGTACCCACAATGCGCAAGACAATCAATCCACTGGGTTCCATGAAGGACCCAAAGATGGGTTTCTCTGAGTGTGTCAGTTCCCCGTGGGTAGGTGGCATAGATCAGAGTTGGGGGCTTCCATTCATTCTGTTCTCTGACCACTTGCTGTAAAAAGGCCAAGGCAACTTACAAATACATCCTTAGCAAAGTATTTCCTAGCATTATCACTGAGAACATTCGTTCTCTCAATTTAGAAATGAAATAGTCATGTAGCTTTTGCGGCACGGAGACCTGGAGGAATTTCAAAAGGCTGGCATGCGCCATCTTCTGGTGAAAACAAGCAATGTCCTATTGTGCATGAGACTAGCCATTGTGAGGTTTAGTCAGTCAAAAGCCTGAGAAGCATTTGTAATGCTATGAATATATGGGGGGGGGGGGGGGGGGAGCATATCAGAAGACTTTTTTCCTATTTTTTCAATTAACTGAATTAAATGTAACTATATTGCTTAGAAGAATAGTCCTATCAAACAGGAAATGAGTAAAAATGACTTCTTCTGTGGCTCTTTATTCCATAGTAAAATGATGGCCTAGATGTTAAAAATAAAGTCACAAGATTGAAATACCTCTCCAAGAGAACCTCACCTACTTCCATAGAGTCATTTATTCAGTTAGTAGGTTCTGACCTCTACTCGAAAGACAGCTTGGTGATAGTCAAGCAGAGAACACTAGACATCAGGTTTCTCAATTCCTAGTTTGTTCCCCGGCCTCGAAACCCCTGCTGTGTACCTAAGGAGTAGACTTCACATCTCGTGGCCATTGACCAGAAAGCTGTAGATTTCTTAGGCTTATCTGGGCTGTCATGCTTATATGAGAAGGAAACATGGCCAAGCGTCCATGCAACAATCATAGTAGGCATCGGAAAGATGACGGGTAACTCTGGAAGAGTAGGAAATAACCCACAACTGGAGATGGTGCAGCACCTTCAAAATACCCTCACACTCAGGGACTCATACTTTTTATATACAATTTATTGTCAAATTGGCTTCCATACAACACCCAGTGCTCATCCCAGCAGGTGCCCTCCTCAATGCCCATCACCCACTTCCCCTCCCCCACCCCCATCAACCCTCAGTTTGTTCTCAGTATTTAAGAGTCTCTTATGGTTTGGCTCCCTCCCTCTCTGTAACTTTTTTCCCCCTTCCCCTCCCCCCTGGTCTTCTGTTGAGTTTCTCAGGATCCACATACGAGTGAAAACATACGGTATCTGTCTTTCTCTGACTGACTTAGTTCACTTAGCATAACACTCTCCAGTTCCATCTATGTTGTCACAAATGGCCAGATTTCATTCTTTCTCATTGCCAAGTAGTATTCAATTGTATATATAAATCACATCTTCTTTATCCATTCATCAGTTGATGGACATTTAGGCTCTTTCCATAATTTGGCTATTGTTAAGTGCTGCTATAAACATTGGGGTACAAGTGCCCCCATGCATCAGCACTCCTGCATCTCAGGAACTCATATTTATCACAAAAGGAGAAACACGTAGGGAGGTCAAATGACTTATTCAGAGTCATCTAGCAAATCCACAGGCCTGATGTCCAGTCTCCTTCCCAGCACTCCCTTTGGTGTTTTCCAGCCCAGGTCTGCCTGGCTTCCAAGAGCCCTATACATAGTAATCACTCTTTGGTAAGTATTTGTTCACCCTAATTTCTGGGAAGAGAATGAATAGCATTTTTTACACCTTTCTGAATGCACAGACATGTGGTAAAATGAAGCTTCTGGAATGTGCTGTGTACTTTTTTGTTCTTTATGCCTCAGGAGTGAAGATAAGGAGGCAGTGGGCATGCTGGTCAACTGTCCTGCCTACTACAGTGTGTCTGCTCCCAAGGCTGAGCTTCTGAACAAGATCAAGGATATGCCAGAGGAGGTGAATGAGGAAGAGGAGCAGGTGGATGTCAATGAAAAGAAGGTAAAGGAAGAATTGAGGCCTGTGTCCTGCTCTCTCCAAAAAGAGAGTCAAGGTCCGAGCAAGGATACTGGCTCCTTAGGGCAGGAGAGGAAAAAAGGTCTGTCACATCACCAACCTTGCCCATACGGTCCTTGGACTCCTGACTCACATGGCACTTTGAGTGACTTCCTCATAGCTTTCCTGTCATTTTCATCTTTACAGATGACAAAAGTGAAAGTCATTACAGGGAATAAGTTACTTCCTAAAAGTCTCATAGCTGAGACTAAAACCCAGGTGGCCTACCTTCACTTAGTCCAACACAGAGAGCCCAGCTCTCTTCTCTGAGCTGACCAGCCAATGCCCACAGTCTGTAATTTTCCTTTCATGTTTCATGGCCAAAAGGGAAACCAGAAAATATAGAAACTTTAAGGAAAAAGACCTATTGTCAAAAGACACTTCTGAGAGGTGGGAATGTTAATCTTTACGTTCCCCCAACTCTGTCTGCAGCGCCCCAGTGAATAGCTTGGAAGCACAGCACTGAAATTTAGTTAGCATTTGATACTCCTACAGAAATTTTACATGTAAGACATTTTAAAAATGACACCATGATGCCGCTGCTGTCTTCCCACATACCCTGAAGATCTAAGCCCAGCTGTGCCTGCCGGGGAGAAAGTTCTTGCCATTCCGCCTTCCCTACAGCCCCAGAAGGGCCACCTGCCACTGAGTTTTCAGCTCTTCATACAAGCCAGGCCCGTACACTGAAAAAGGACTCTCTGTTCAAACGCTTGTCTCTTGCTGAGCCTGGAATGTAAGTGGTTCTCAGTGGTACCAATCCCAGGAGAAGCCTTCTTAGGTGATTCTATTTCATTTACTCCATCTGTCCCAGGCTCTCTTGTTTGTGTGTGGAACAAGACCACAGGACACAGGCCCTCGAGCAGGGAGTAACGGGGCAGGAGGATTTGGGGATTTTAGAAGCACCTCTGTCAGGGGTAATCTTCTCTCTCCCACTGCTCCTGGCTCCGTGGACGCACAAGCCCACGGCTGGCACTGTAGTACTGAGCTCTCCCAGCCCGAGGTTTTCCCATTTAAACACCCTGCTTCATGGCACCCCTACTTCTGGCATATCCCTACTTCAAATGCCGCCGAATACCCCCATTTAACGGGTCCTCCGATGAGGGAAAAAAACCACGTGCTCTAGTCTCTCTCTACTTATCCCAAAGAGGGAGCTATATAAACACCATTACAGGTACCAAGTTGCCATGGCGCCTTTCACTGAATATTTTACACTTTTTTGTTTCATTTTTTTTGCATGTAGAGATACCTCATTTGATAGTAGCAGTGTGACAAATTACGCATTGCTTTTTTAAAAAAAAAATGCTTTCCCATCAGTTTATTATCAGCCTCTCACTCTGATGATTATATGGCAAAAGTATTTTTAGATTGAGAGTATAAAGGCACAGAGGATTAATCCTCACAGGAAATAACATTAGGTACAATGTGCTGAGCACTTCTTGTTAAGTGTGGGCTGTGTTTTTCATACTGCTATATTCTCTTTATTTCCACAAAACTGCTCTGATACCTATACTGCCACATTCTGATTACACCGAAGTAATCAGAATGAGTCAGAAGGAGTCAGGGCAAGAGAAGAACATCAGGCATTCAAGACAGAGGGACTGGCCTGGGTAAAGACCCAGAGATGTGGAAAAACACAGGGAGTGTCTGTACTGAAGAAAGGTATCGCCAGCAGTTTGATACTTTGGAATGCCAAACAAAAAGGCTCATGCCTCAGTTAGAAATGACCAAATTTAGAGGATCACACAGGAAGGCAATGGATCCCAGAAGATAAGGCTGGGAGGCTCCACAGGGGCCAGAAGGTCATGGAGGTCCCATAGGGCTTTGTTTGAAATCCTGAAGAGTTCAGATCTTACTGCACGGCACTAGAGAATCCTATGAGATGTTTTTAATGAACTGCAAGCTTATTTGTGCGTAATAGAATTTTCATTAGCGTCATTTGTGTTTATATTCCTGACTTAAAAACAGAAAATATGGAGCACCTGGGTAGCTCAGTCAGTTACTCATCCAACTTCGGCTCAGGTCATGGTCTCACGGTCCATGAGTTCAAGCCCTGTGTCAGGCTCTGTGCTGACAGCCCAGAGCCTGGAGCCTGCTTCAGATTCTGTGTCTCCCTCTGTCTCTTGCCCTCCCCACTCATGTGCTCGCTCTCTCTCTCTTAAAAATAAACATTAAAAAAATTTAAAAACAGAAAATATAAAGGGGCGCCTGGGTGGTGCAGTCAGTTAAGCGTCCGACTCTTGATCTTGGCTCTGGTCATGATCTCGTGGTTTGTGAGTTTGAGCCCCACATCCGGCTCTCTGCTGATGGTGTGCAGCCTTCTTGAGATTCTGTCTCTCCTTCTCTTTTGCCCCTCCCCAGCTTGTGTGCTCTCTCTCAAAATAAGTAAACTTAAAAAAAAATTTTTTTTTTAAGAAACAGAAAATATGGAGAGGGGCAGAGAGAGGGAGAGACTCCCAAGCAGACTCTGTGCCGTCAGCACACTGCCTAACTTGGGGCTCGAACTCATGAACCGTGAGATCACGACCTGAGCTGAAATCAGGAGTTGGACGTTTAACTGAGTGAGCCATCCAGGTACCCCCAAAATATGTGAGTTTTAAATGATGTTGTAGAAGGCATCTATTAATATTTGCAGCATAGAGTTGAAAATGCAGTTCCCTTCCTGATATACAGCAAGCTTTTCTAAGGGTGATTTTAAAAAATTATGCTTCATCAAGATTGTTCCAAGGCAGAGACTAGCCTCCCACCAACCTTCCCAAAGAAATAACTTATTACCTGATATTTAAAGTTACTAGTAACCTAAGATACATCGCTAGTCATGAAATTCACTAAGACTCAATGGAAACCAGAGTCCCAATTAATAAATATTTTTAAAAATTGAAATTAGCCTTTTAAACCAATTCTACTTTAATATATTTCCTATGTACACATCATAGATGATGAATTATAATGTTCCAAGTAAACAGAAGTTTGAAACACTTTCATTGTCTGAACTATCTGAACAAAAAATCTAAAGACAGTCTAATAATTAGAGCTTTAAGTTCTTTGCCTAACCCAGCTATGTCTATTAGGCAAAAATCTGCTTCAACAGGTCCCATGACTCTTTATTCTGAAGGCCAAAGGGCTTTGGCTTAGAGACTTAGTGGAATATTTCAGAAGGCAAAAAGCATCTGTTGTTCTGCAGAATTGGCTTTCCCCAGGAGATCATTAGTGACCCAGATGGTTCTCAGCTGCCCATTTTTGTTGCTCCTCCTTCATTCCTCAAGTTCCAGATTTCTCTGTGGTCTTTCTTCCTTTCAGCCTGAAAAACCTCAGTCTTCTTTCCTTCCTTCCATTTCTTTTAAAATAGGTCTACTGGTGACGGTTTCTCTTAGTTTTCCTTCATCTAAGAATGTCATTATTCTGCTGTCATGCCTGAAGGATATTCTCACTGGATATGGAATTGGGGGTTGACTGTTCTTTTTCTTTTAGCACTTTCAAGTTGTCATTCCGCCTTCTCGCTCCCATGGTTTCTGACAAAAACTGCACAGTCATTTAAATATTGATTCTCCTGTATTCAATGTGTTGTTTTTCTCTGGCTGCTTTCAATTTTTTTTTTTTTTCCTTGGTCTTCAATTTTCACCAGCTTGATTATGACGTGCATGAGCCTGATTTTCTTTGGTGATTCCTATTTGGCATTTACTGACTTCTTGATTCTGTACATTTAGGTCTTTCACCAAATTCAGGGAAGTTCTCAGCCATAATGTCTTCAAATATTTTTTATGCACTAATCTTTCTTCTGCTTTTGAGACTCGAGTACCACAAATATTAGACGTTTTGATGTTGCCTCACAAGTCCCTGGAGCCCTAGTTCATTTTTAAGAATCTGTTTTCTGTCGGTTCTTCAGATTGGATAATTTCTGTAGGACTGTCTTCATTCCACCAGTAATTCTCTTAATTTCAAATATAGTTTTGAGTTCCAAAATTTCCATTGACTCAGTTTTTCGTAGTGTCTGTTTCTTTGCCAAAGACTTCTGTGTTCAAGAGTGTTTACTTTTACCATGGAGGAAGGTTATAAAAGTTATTTTAAAAGCTTTGGAAATCCCAGCACTGGGGTTTCCTCAGGATTGTCTTCCCCTGAGAATTGCTCATGTTTTACTGTTTTTTTGTTTGTTTTTTTTTAATATTGGGTAATTTTGTGTTGTATTCTGAACATTTTGAGTATTACGTTTTGAGCCTCTGGGTTCTGTTAAAATCCTCTATAGAATGTTGATTTTTTTGTTTTCATTTTAGCAAGTAATCTATTCAGCTTGACTACAAGTTCTTTTTGTGTTTAAAGTTTATTTATTTTGAGGAAGAAAGAGAGCAGGGGAGGGGCAGAGAGAGAGGGAGAGAGAGAATCCCAAGCAGGCTCTGTACTGTCAGCACTGAGCCAGATGCAGAACTTGATATCACACACTGTGAGATCACAACCTGAGCCGAAATTAAGAGTCAGATGCTTGACTGAGCCACCCAGGTGCCCCTTGACTATAAGTTCTGTCCCACCTTCAGGTGCCAATTTCAACATGATTTCGGTTTTCACAGCCTTTGCTGTATTGCACAGATCCTTCCCAAACATGCACCATTCAGAGGTTAGTCTGGGACTTGGTTAGTGCTTCTATCATAGTTCAGTTCTCAGAGTCTTTGTTGTGCTGCTTTGGGTCTACTTGAGCGTGAGCCTAGGACTTCTGTCAGTTCATACACAGAATTAGGGGATCTTCTTTCTGGCTGTTCCGTGCAGTATTCCCCACCCCCCCCCCCAATACTGTCTGGCTCCCAGCCACCCCTCTTCCTGGGCCTCTGGCTAGAAAGACCAGTTCTCATGACTATAGCAGCCTGGGCTGCTATGCTGTTCTGCATGGCTGGGACCTGCCTCAATAAAAGAGAAAGAAAAAAGAGTGGGAATTCCCCTCACACCGTTTGGACCACTTCCTCTTACCATAAAGAAGACTTGTTGTTTTTGTTTTTGTTTTCACTTCTCTCTCTCTCGGGGTTTTCAGTGCCTGTGCCCCCACTGCGAGTGCAGCTCAGGGAGTAGAGCTACTCTTGGGAGCCAGGGCTAGGGGAAGAAAACAAGGAGGGTTAAAAACAGGATTTTCCCCACACGTTTTAGCTCGCGGAGGCCCCTTTTTTTGGTCCTTTGTTCGAAAGGCAGGACTTTTCTCGGAGTTTTGCTGCCACTCTCTGTGTGCACTTCAGAGCTAGAACATAGAAGGGGGAGGCAGGCAGCTAACCCCCATTCCGGGTCATACTTTAGATTTGGCTCCCCGTCCCGACATGCTGCCATACTTCACTTTACAGAGTCCCCTTCAGAGTCCAGGGATGTTAGTTGTGGTAAGTGGGGCCGGAGGTGGTAGGGGGTGTATACCATGTTGGCTAACGCCAGGAGTCCCTCATCCTTCCTCCACCCTGGGGTTTACCAGCAGGGAGAGAGCTGACAGGCATTTTAGAAAAGTCTCTCTGGCAGCTGTGGAAGCAGAGGCGGCAGTTGGGAGGGTGTTACAGGGAAAGTGATGGTACCTGTGTAAAGGCAGTGCAGTAGGGGCTGTGAGAAACAGGTGGATTTAAAAAAAAAAAGGTTGGGGGGGGGGAAGCAGAGTGGACAGAACGTGGGGACAGATTAGATGTGGAGCGTGGTAGAGAGGAAAGGGTCAAGGATGACTCTCGAGCACCTGGCCTTACATGGCTGTCATAACTGAAATAGGGAAACAGAGGTCATTTAGGGAGGGAGGATGATGGGCTTAGTTGAATTAAAAAAAAAATTTTTTTTTAATGTTGTATTTATTTTTGAAGGAGAGAGAGAGCATGAGTGGGGGAAGGGCAGAGCAAGAGGGAGACACAGAATCTGAAGCAGGCTCCAGGCTCTAAGCTGTCAGCACAGAGCCCAATGCGGGGCTCAAGCTCAAAAGCCATGAGATCATGACCTGGGCCAAATTCGACACTTAACTGACTGAGCCACCCAGGCGCCCCTGGGCTTAGCTGAATTTAAAGAAATTTAATACTGTTTCTTGTCAGAGAGTCCTGATACCCAGAACCAAGAGACCGTACTAAGTAAATAGGACAGCGTACTGATCACAAGCCTTCCTGAGAGGAAGTGAATGGTAAAGAGCCACTCTTCCCAGAGAATGTGCCAGAGAATATTTGAAATAGTAGTTGAGTCCCCAAGACCTGTTTTCGTTGAGGTCCCACAACATGGGATGGAGGTTTGATCCCATTTCTGTCACTGGGACAAAAATCACCCCTGACTTTTCTCCTGGATGAAGTTCAGCTGTGAAAACAACCATGTACTACTGCCTAGATCCTCCCATTTAAAACCAAAGAAAGAAACAACAAAGCCTGTGGTCGAAGTGTCTTTATCTTCATCATTTTTACTAGCAGGAGCCTGAACTCCACTCTGCCCCTAAATTCCAGCCATGCAGCTAGGAGTCCTGAATTACTCTTCTTTGAGATGAAGATGATCCGTCAGCACAGGCCAGCCGTGTTATTAGCAACGTGATTGGGAACATGGTCAGCACAGATCCCTGAGCAGAAGGCAAGGTGGCATGGTCACGTGGGGGAGACGTTGAGTATTCCTCTAGAGGTGCGCCCTAAAATGAGTGTTCCCCAGACTATTGCTGAATCTTAATGATAGCACAAGTAGCAATAACTTGAATGTGTATAATACTTTTATATTTCCCAGAATGCTCGCATAAGCTTTATTATAGTTGAGCCTCAGAACATTCCAAAGAGCTATTTTAACGTAGTGACTAAAACCCTGATCCCTGAAGCCAGACGACCTGGCTCTCGCAAGTTAAATAACTTCTAGCCACCTCACTTTGTGCAGCAGTAAAACCGGGATAATAATGTACTACCTGTCTCATCAGGTTATTGGGAGTAGTAATTGAATAGTAAAATATTTAAGTGGTTCCCGGCACAGAGAAAGAGCTTAATATTCAAACATTATTAGTTTTAGGCAGATATTATTATCCCCTGGCTATGAGTGAGAAAATGGAGGCACCAAAGGTCAAGTGGTTTGATGGGGGGTGAGTTTTCTGTCAGAGCCTAGGTTCCTGACTCCTGGAGGCAGTGAGGAGGCCAGAAGGGGCCCAGCAGGGTTGCTGCAAGCAAATGGTGAGGTGGGAGGGGGAGGGTCTGTTAAACTATATTTAGAGGAAAAAAAAACCCTATAAATTGCATCGCACACAGGGTGACGTAACAGTTCGCACCAGATGAGAAGTGAAAAAATGTGAATGACTTTGCAAATTAAGTAGCTCCTGTGAGACTAGTATGTTATTGAAACAAAACCCCTCAAAAGACCTGTTGTCCCTCCCACAGTGAATTCTGCAGCTAGAAGTTGGTAGGGTTTGGTTTTTGGTTTTTGTTTTTTGGTTTTTTTTGAAGAGGTCTGCCTGGCAGAGAAATGGTTGTTTGGTATAGCCAACTTTCCCTTGTTGCCTTCAGTTACTCACATCCCTTTTAACTGCAGTTTTAAATCCAAATTTCCGTCACTTAAATGTAGAAGCATTTTAAAAAATCAAATACCATCCAAATATGTACCATTTGGGCCAGGAGTGACGGGTGAGACTGCTCAGTAACTTCTATATCACACACAGCATGGCCATACGTGCTAACACATCACCTTATGGCCTGGCAAATAGCTTTCAGAAACCAGAGTGCCACGAAATGTGCCCTGGTTCTTCCCACCAAGTCCTCCCTGCATCACTCCCGGACATTTCCGTCTCCTTCTATTCTTCCTTCTACCCTGAAGCCCATAGTACACATCAGCTCCTGCACAGAGAGGCTGTGGTTCTGCCCGGCGTCTGGGTCTTTGAAAACCCAAACAGGCTGTGCAGAGGACAGACTGAGAGGATTAGGCTGCCGAGCCTGATCTCCCATTGCTGTTCCGCTGTGTCACTTCTTTGCCCGCTGCCCGCCCACTGCCCTGCCTGGGGGCTGCCCTTTCGGCACTACTGACCTGCGTAGGAACCCCGGTGCTGAGTCCAGAAGAAACTCCGCCCAACACGTGAGGACGGACGTATCCTTCCTGGTCTCTGCTCATTCACACATTCAGAATCTCCTGTCCCTTCAAATAGCAGCTTCTGAGGCCATGATGAGGGTTTGTTTTTTAATGATATAAAATAAACTATCAGCAAAAGTGCTTTGAGTTCCAGAAGTGATGACACAATATTAATTTCAAAAGAAGTCCTAGTGAGAGGAATGAAAAACGCAAGGCCGTTACCTTCTTTTCCATCTCCTGGTTCTGTTTCAAGACTTTTCTAGAAACTATACTTCTCAAGACAAGAGGCTGAAATGGATCCCACATTTGGATAATCAGAGACCTTTCCCTGAGGCTGGAGTATAGAAATGCTGCGCAGTCATCTGCCCCTTTGGATTTGGTGTGACTGTGAGAAGGTATCGTCCGGTGACGGAGCGGTGAGCCTAGGGAATGCAGGCAGCAAGATGAAAACCTCCTGGCCTGACTTCATGGAGATGTCAGAGTCTCTCACTGTCTACCTGAAAAGCAGCTGTAATGACACTTGACTTCTCTGAACCTTGTCTGGTGGGAATGCTGGAAACTGTAACAGCAGGCAGGGTTTATTTTTCCTACTGCTTTCCATCCATCTCCTTGCTGTTCTCTTCGTAAGAAGGGATAACACTATGCAGGATCGTCACACCCTGCTGGGCGTGTCTCTGGAGCTGCCTAGCAGGCTGGGTAGCAGGCAAATACCAGAAATGCCAGCCACAATTGGTGGGGGTTTTCTGGAAAATCTGTTTTCCAGGAGAACATAAGGAATATTAAACAATATTCTCTGCCACCTGCATTTTTTCTGGGTTTAGACTCCTCAGTTGGGGAGTGATCTAGACTGTACGGGTTTTTCCTCTACTGAAAGTATCCTTGCATTGACTTTGTCTTAACTACACAGCTTGAGGAAAGCCAAAGATGATAACCTATGACGAGGCAGTGCAGCAGATGAGAATTGTGTTAGTCACTGTTTAGCCTTTGGGCTTAGGCGAGTCGAGAAGACAAGTTGTCACCGTGAAGGCCAAAACGTAGACATTTCAAGGACACTCGGAACCTTAGATTGGAAGACAGAGTACCTCTGATGGTCCAGCTCCAAGATGAGCACAACATGGAGAAATATTTCCCCATATCATTGTAATTGTTGTATTTTCTGGTGATGAAGAAATAGTACCAAAAATCCCCAGGACCCTTCAGTTCTGTTAGTCAAAATTATTTCTATTTTTCCCCTTTTCCTTCCTTTAAAAATGAAGATTTTACTCTAACATCAAAATTGTGATCCTTTCTTACCAAGTGTCCAATTGAAGCCACATGGCTTGATTTTATATATATGCATAAAAAAAAAATTTTTTTTTTGAGCTGGAACTGTTTTAGTGGTAAAGAAATAGGTTTTAACCAAAAAAAGATTATGTCCTTTTTCCATCTGGCTACCTTAGGCTAAGAGAAAAACAAAAGACTAATTTAAAAATCATGAAGTTTAATTTCTCTTGTAGCAAACTAGTAGACATTTAGTATAAGTGTAATCAAACTGGAAACCACTAAGACCTTTACTTCATTCCTTCAGTTAAATATATTGGATACTTGTGTAACTGTTTCATATGCATAGACATTTGCAATAAAAATGGCAAATTATATAACTCAGGCAAGTGGAGATAGTGGAGCACGATGGAAAGATCACACGGCTGACTTCTGATAAAGGTCTCGGTGAATATTTATGATGACTGTACAAGGCTAGTTCCTGAATCAAGCTAACTTGAGTTCAAGGCAGCCCCGCTTAATGGTATGTGTGTCTTGGGCCATCACCTCACCGGAGTCTGTTTCTTCACCTGCTGTATATGTATGATTGTTGGGAAGACTCAATGAGATAATCCATGTAGAGTTTATTGCACAGTGTCTGGCACATAGTAACTGCTCTGTTGAATGGTAACTATCTTCAATACTCCACTCAGCTCTCTGACCTTGGGTAAGTCCCTTCGTTCCTTTAACTCTTGGCTTCTCTATTTGTAAAACAAGAAATCTATACCCTACCTGCCTGTGGTATCGTTATGAGGACCAAAAGAGAGCATATCTTGAAAAGCCTTATAAAAGTGAGTAAATGGGGCATCTGGGTGGCTCAGTCGGTTGAGGTCCGACTTGGGCTCAGGTCATGATCTCACAGTTTGTGGATTTGAGCCTCGCATCGCACTTTGAGCTGACAGCGGGGATCCTGCTTGGAGTCTGTCTCCCTCTCTTGCTGCCCCTCACCTGCTCATGTGCACTCTCTCTCTCTCAAAAAATTGAACTTAAAAAAAAAAATAATAGTAAAATAAAAGTGAGTTGACAAGCCAGTTGGGAAAACTGAGCTGTACAGAGCATGACTCAATTGGGAAACATTACAAGGCGATGATGTGTAGTCAAGTGTTGGCCTGTGAAGACTGAGTAGGCTCAGAGAAAGGCAGTTGTAGACATTCAGGGAAAGGAAAGAATACTGTGGCGTCATGTTGAGAGGCAGTCCAGACAGAGTAGGGGACCTTCAGCTTAGCCTTGAAAAGACAGGATGTGCCTGGGAGAAATGAATCCTCTTTCCATTGACAATTCCGCTGGCTAACGTTTGCTGTGTGTCTCCTCTGGGGTTACAGGCCGAGCTCATTGGAAGCCTCACCCACAAGCTTGAGACCCTGCAGGAAGCGAAAGGGAGTCTGCTGATGGACATCAAGCTCAATAATGCCTTGGGGGAAGAGGTGGAGGCTTTGATCAGTGAGCTCTGCAAGCCGAATGAGTTTGACAAGTACAAGATGTTCATCGGGGACTTGGACAAGGTGGTAAACCTGCTGCTCTCCCTCTCAGGGCGCCTGGCCCGTGTGGAAAACGTCCTTAGCGGCCTCGGTGAAGATGCCAGTAATGAAGAAAGGGTAGGTGGACTAGCGATTTAGTTCAGTGGCTTTTCCCTCTGAACCCACGCACATAGGTGCAATTGAACATGACCCCTTCTCTGGAGAAGATTATGATCTCTGGGGCAGGGAGGGCAGTCCAATGTATAGATTACTGGGAAACACCAAAGAAGTCATCTTGCATGCCAAGAGGTAATGCTGACACTTCAGGCTCAGGGAATACTTAGGAAAGTAAAAACACAGGTACCAGAGTTTTCTTTCCTAACCTTCTTTCCCAGGAAAAGGAAGAGACAGAAGCATGGTGGGAGGGTGACATTAGAAAGGGAGAGAGGGACAAAAAGAAAAAAAAAAACCTGCTGGGGCTGAGGAGAGTTCCCACGTGGGAACGTGGACTCAAGCTCCAGGGAATCTGTGAGCAAGGGTCTGCAAGCACTTGGGGACGATGTACCCAGGTGTCTCCACTGCGCCCTCTACTGGAAGAAAGAGGACAGGTAGTAACAGCGGTAGCAACACTGGATAACATTCAAGTCCTTTCCTCTTTGCCCAGCACTGGGCTCGCTGGATCCTCACAACAAGCCAGCAAGTGATGGGGTCTGCAGCAGGACCCCTCAGATCCTGGTTCCAAGTTTTATTCTCTATGATGAACATGATTCCAGAGCTGCATAGCATTCTTCACCTACTCATCAGTACAGCAACTATTTGCTGGGATGCACGAGGCTCATGAACAAAGCAGACAGACAGATCCCTGCCTTCAGGGACCCTATCAAGACAAATCAGACAATAAACATACCTGTAACTATTGTACATAGATATTTATGCTAGAAGGTGATGAGCACTCTAGCCACTAAGAGACTCCTTTGCTTTCTGGCTCCTCCTATCTATAGCTCTTTCTTTCGGGGCTATCAGGGATTTCCCAGTTATTTCTCCTAATGTATTAAGTTAAAAGGGAAGATGTCATTTTTTGAAATAGAAAAAGTCTAGGTGGTATTCTGAATGTGGTGGGGCATCCAAAAACTTTCTGCAGCTCCTCTCCCCTTCCAGTGAGTGCCCTCCTCATGCGAATGTGCTGAGTCTTTGCTTCCTCATCTAGAAATCGTCTAGAAGTGCCTGCCTCAAAAATGTCATCCTTTCCTCCTTCCTTCCGTTCAGCAAACAAGCACCTACCAAATGTCTGGTGCTGCGCATTCTGGGGATGAACACCAGCCAAACACAGGCCCCGCCCTCAAGGAACTCACCGTGTAGTGAGGAAAACCAGTATGGAGGCAGCAAGTGCATCCACAATGCTGCAGCACAGCAACGGACGCAGCCATGAAACGCTTCTCAGGTGGTGGGGGGAGGCCAGGAAAGACTTGGCACAGGTGACACTTGACCAGGGTATAGAAGAATTTCTTAATTCTACGTGGAGGGCTTCACCATTTAGAAGCAATGTCATGGACAAAGTCAAGAACGACCATGGCATGTTCAAGAACCATACATGGTTGCTTGGTTTTTAAAAATCGTGAATTGCAGGAAATATTTTAAAAAAGTGAACGGTCAGGAAATTGACAGGAAATAGAGGGCTCATTCAAAAGGGATAAACAATGTTCAGTGAAGGTGTGGGAAGGGGTGAGGAAGAAGGGATAATGAAGCTTCCCTGTCCCCCCAAGGTTAGCATCACTTGGAGGAGGAAGAGAGCCCTTATCAGAATTCTAACTGTGTCTGTCCTACAGCCCTGAGGCCATGGTGAGCAAATGTAGTCCCCACTACCTGGCAAGGAAGGAGCCAGGGATAGATGCCCCAGGCTCTTCCTCCTGCGCCCTCCCTCCAGTCTCCTGCCCATGACACCCATGATCAAGCCCAGAGGGAGAGGACACCAGTTGATGCAGCCTTCACCATTCAGCTTCCTTAGGCCCAGGGCATGGCTGAGAAAAGTGGATCTAGAGGCACAGGCAGTATCCAGCACAGAAAATAGTCACAGAGACCTTGTGAGTCACACTTTACAGACTTAGGACTTTAGCCTGGAGGCCAGGAAGAGCCATAAACTAATTTCATCACCTAATTAGCCTGGAGAGTGGTGGAGCTTAGGCTAAGAGTGTACCAAGAAGGAGTTAGGCCATTCACTTAGGCAACTACCACAGGGGTACAGACTAGGGAGTGAGAGAATGAGTTTGAAATAGTAAGGCAAGCTGGACGAGAGGTAGGGCAGAGCGGAAGCTAACTTTAAGTTTCCTGTTTGGCCGCTGGGATGGATGCCACAGGTCTGTGAGAGAAGGAACAGTGAAGCAGTTTTCGTTAGGGGAAGAGGAGTTGTTCCAGAATGGAACTCCGCTCAACGTTTAAATGTACACACACACCCTCGAATACAGATGTGTGCTTGCTCACATGCATAATACATCCATACTCATTTTTATCACGATTAGTCTTCATTAAGAAACCCAAGATAAATAGAAATTTGAAGGAAGAAGAAGTGGTTCAACAAATGCAAAATGTAGAATGGTCACCAGTGGGGCGAAGGGGAATATATGTAAGGCTTCAACTGAATCTCTAGTTTTTGCTTTTAATCTGAAGCAAATATGATAAATGCCCCTGTTAAGAATTGGCATGGCTAATGATGGGCACGCAGGTATTATTCTCTCTCTATTTCTCATGTTTAAAATACTTGCTAATTTTTTAAAGGTGAGAAAGAGGTTTTCACTTTTTCTTTACAGCATTTTGAAAGGTGTCTTCATTCAAATTCAGTCCCTAAAGGTATTTAAGGTGTTTTGGTTTTTTTTTTTTAATTCCAGTTAACATGCAGTTTAATGTTAGTTCCAGGTGTACAATATAGTGATTCAACACCTCCAAACATCATCCTGTGCTCGTCACAGGAAGTGCACTCCTGTATCCCCATCCACCCACCTCCCCAGTTTGCTCTCTATATTTAAGAGTCTCTTTTTTGGTTTGCCTCTTTCTCTTTTTTTCCCTGTGCTCATTTGCTTTGTTTCTTAAATTCCACATACGAACAAAATCATATGGTATTTGTCTTTCTCTGACGTGTTTCACTTAGCATCATTCTCTCTAGCTTTGTCCATGTCATTGCAAATGGCCAGATTTCAGTCTTTTTGATGGCTAATACTCCATAGTATATATAGCACATCCTATCCATTCGTCTATTGATGGACACGTGTGCTGCTTCCATAATTTGGCTATCATAGATAACGCTGCTGTAAACATTGGGGTGCATGTGTCCCTAAGGGCTTTTTAAAAAAATTTTTTTTTCCAAATTTTTATTTAAATTCTAGTTAGTTAACATGCAGTATAATATTGGTTTCAGGAGAAGAATTTAGTGATTCATCAGTTACATACGACACCCAGTGCTCCTCACAAGTGCCCTCCTTAATGCCCATCATGACCCATCTAGCCCATCCCCCACCCACCTCTCTCCAGCAACCCTCAGTTTGTTCTCTATCATTAAGAATCTCTTACGGTTTGTTTCCCTCTGTTTTTCCCCCCTTCCCATATGTTCATCTGTATTGTCTCCTAAAACTCCACATGAGTGAAAGCATATGGTATGTGTCTTTCTCTGATTGACCTACTTCGCTTAGCATAATACACTCTAGCTGCATCCATGTCGTTGCAAATGGCAAGATTTCATTAAAGGTTTTTAAGCAATCTCTACACCCAATGTGGAGCTCTAACTCGTAACCCCGAGATCAAGAGTTACATACTCCACTGAGTGAGCCAGCCAGGCCCCTCACCTAAGGGTTTTTTTTTTTGTTGTTGTTGTTGTTTTAGATGTGTTTTTCTTATTAGGGGAAGGAAGCCATGAAAATGGAGATATTTGTAAGATAAACCTAAAACTTTGTACTTTGCCCCCTGGGCATTATTTTGTAAGATCTGACATGCTAGTTCAAGGGAAGATAAGGCACATGGCCTGTGAGCCTTTCATAAGCCTACGTAGCCAATTTATATTGAAATAAAATTACAGATCTACCTTGCAATTAGATTTTCATTTTAATATTTCTCAATGACTTTGGCCTGAACAATTTAAATGATTAAACATAAAAAAATGATTCATTATATGTCAACATGATGAGTAAAAAGCCATGTTAAAGATTTTTATAAAGAAAATTAGCCTACACATGCTATCTTACCATTGGGTTTGTGTAAGAAACGCTCAGAATATGAAACTACCATCATCGTTAAACAGAACTTCTCTCATAGTAGATTCAAAGGCGTAAAAATTAGTAACAGATTTCTTTCGATATGGAAAATCTGATGTTCCCATGGTTTGTGGATCAGAGCAGCGGTTCTCAAACTTCAGCTGTGGAACAATCGCCTGGAAGGCTTATTAAACCACAGATTTCTGGGCCCCAGCTCCCAAGCTGTGGATTCAGTAGATCAAACAGCCCCTGAAAATTTGCATTTCTAACAAGTTCCCAGGAGATGTGCCACTGCTGGTCCACACTTTGAGAACCGCTATCAATGTAAATACTTGTACCGTGAAGATTGGCCTTTCTTTCCCCCCTTTCAGTTAACTTTTTTTAATGTTTATTTTTGAGAGAGAGAGAGAGAACAAGGGGGTGGGGAGGGGCAGAGAGGGAGACACAGAATCGGAAGCAGGCTCCAGGCTCTGAGCTGTCAGCACAGAGCCGGATGTGGGGCTTGAACCCACAAACCGTGAGATCATGACCTGAGCCAAAGTTGGATGCTTAACCGACTGAGCCACCCAGGTGCACCATGCCCCCTTTAGTTTTCTATCATGATAAACTACATATAACCTAAAATTTGCCGCCTTAACCATTTTAAAGTATTCAGTAGTGATAAGTATGTTCACATTGTTGTGCAACAGATCTCTAGAACTTTTTCTTCTTGTAAAATTGAAACTTTATATCCATTAAACGAGTCCATATACACCCCTCCCCCCAGCTCCTGGCAACCACCATTCTACTTTGTATCTCTATGTTTTTGATTACTCATATAGATACATGCAACCTTTAATACTTCATGTGAGTGGAATCACTGATTGTCCTTTTAAATCTAGAAGCCTAGAGCCGAGCTTTTACCCCAGCCAGTTTAATGTAATCTCTCTTATAGCTGCCACATAATTTGACAAGTTAGAGAACTATATACATGCAACAGAAGGGTAATAAACTGATTTTCCAAAAAGTAAGCCTCCTTACTCTAGAGCAACAGTTGAAATACACCCTTGGAGATTTCACAGTCCTGTAAAAGGTGTTTTTGCAGTTTCCTTCCTTGCCCTTGCCCTCTGCTGATCTCTTGGTTTTGCCCTGGCAGAGCTCCCTCAATGAGAAGAGGAAGGTCCTGGCTGGGCAGCACGAGGATGCCCGGGAGCTCAAGGAGAACCTGGATCGGAGGGAGCGTGTAGTGTTGGACATCCTGGCCAACTACCTGTCAGAGGAGCAGCTCCAGGATTACCAGCATTTCGTGAAAATGAAGTCAACACTCCTCATTGAGCAGCGAAAGCTGGACGACAAGATCAAGCTAGGCCAGGAACAAGTCAAGTGTCTGCTGGAGAGCCTCCCGTCTGATTTCATTCCCAAGGCAGGGGCCTTGGTTCTGCCCCCAAACCTTGAGAGTGAATCGGCTCCTGTTGGGGGGTGTACTTTAAGTGGTATTTTTCCAACATTAACCTCCCCACTTTAACCTCTTCTAAAACACCCAACCAAAAGATCACCCTTTCTCTCAACACTATTTAATCTGAAAAATGTTTCAGTACAAACCACCATTTAAACTCTATGGGTTATTGGGGTTTTTCTGGATGAAAGGAAAACAAACAAACAAACAAACTATCCAGGAAAAAGCCTGTTTCTTCCTTCTCACCCTACTTGATTGATCTGAGAGCTTGAATGCTGCTGGGAACTTACTCCTTTCTATGATCACTTTCTAGTAGAAGGAAAATTAATGAAACTGTGAGAACCGATGGGAGGGCGTTCGATTTAGTTTTTAACAGGCTGAGGCAACATAGATGAGTGTCACCCTCAGGAATGTATTCACAGTGGCCTTCCTTGCTTGTGGGTGGTATATCTTGACAACAGGTATAAGAACTCATTAATGAAGGGTCTGCAACATAAAGCCTTAAAGAGAAACACCCACAGAAGAAAACTGTAAAACCTTGAACATTGTCGTTATTTATATTTTTTAAAATGAGAAAGATCATTATGTTTGTGTGCTAACCACTTATTTGATTCTGTTTTGTGGTGGACATAGGCAGTTATGTTTGAGCTTTGTACTTTGTGAAAACCTTAATGAAATGAAGAATTCCAAAGATAATCACATTGAGCGTGGAGACTTTTTTCTTAAGCCCTTGGCTTGTCTGCCTGATTTGTACCTTTTTCGTTTGTGTTAGCATGGGTACGGGGGAATCCCAGTTTCTGCTGACAGTCACCGCTGCTTCACTTCCGCAACCAACAGGAACACCCCCTTCCCCGGGAAGGAGGTTTTGTGCCACATGGCTGTCACATCATTTCCTAGTGCTTCACGGCATGATCGCTGGGGCGGGGAGACAGAGCTAAATTTTACCAACAAGGACGACAGCTAATCTGTGTAAGAGGAAAGTCAGCAACCAAATCAATTCCACTAAAGTCATGCAGTGCTTCTGCAGGGGATTTGGGCTAAATGTAGCCTACACTAAGCGATCTATTCTTAGGCTGTTTTAATGATGCTTTTTAAAAAGTTTTCCTAAATTCTTAAGCCTATCAACCACCATCAAAAACTGCCTCCTTAATATCCAAAGAGTGATTTTGCACTACCCATTTGGAATTTGGACAGGGCATCTGAAGACTGTGATTTTGCTTCAAAGTTACGACTTTTTGGAGGGTACTCTAGAGCCCAAGTTTTAAGTCTATTCAAACAGACCGGGAGGTGGCAGGAGGCGAGGACCAGCGGCCAGGCTGTGCTAATGGCTGCCGGAGATGGCCTAGTACTTTGAGCAGGTGGTGCAAGCTAGGCTTTTAGGGTTTTTTTTTGTTGTTGTTTTCACATGTGCTTGACCCGTGGCTGGTGGCCAGTTCTCATTTGGGCTGCAAGTACTAGAGAGAATTGGGAGAATAAGATTTGTTCGAGAGACCAAATGCCCTCTTCTGTCCTAGACATTTTAATTAATGAAATGTATCTCCTGGTTTTAAGAACTTCAAAACTATAGTTTTGGTCCCCAATATAGATGTCTTTTGAAGAGCTTGAACGAACAGGCCACCCAGAAGTTTCTTGTGAGCCATCAACACCAAAGCCAAAGCTTTCCTTTTTTGGAGGCTATACGCTGACTCCATCAGTACAGTAAGAGAGCACCTCTGTTTCCCAGGAATGTCGTCAAAGCTCCTCTCTTACATCCAGAGTTCCCATTTCCCAGGGACTCCGTGGAACCAGTGACAGTGTTCAGCAGCCACACCTCCTGGTTCGTTTGAGGTAGAGAAATAGAGTGCATCTGACATTTCCTCAGACTTAGGCCAACACAGGAGCCCCAAATCAACTCGTTGGTAATTAGCTGTGTCTTGCTGATACTGAGTGGCTCCCTGCATTAGACCAGGTGGAAGCCAGCCAGTAAATGTCTTCAGCTGCTCTTAGTCAAATTCCTCAAGGGGATTCTGGGGGCTCCCAGTTCCTAACACTCTCCAAAATTATTCCTCTGAAGGATTTGACTGGATACATTTTGCACATTGAGTCTTTTTTCAATCACTTTTCTGATCTATACATGTCAAAATAAGTGGCCTTCAGAGTAACAGATGCTTGTCATGACATAAACACCTGAAAGCATAGGACCTGCCAGGATATCACTCCCTCCTCTGCTACACTGAACTGTTGTCTGTTGTTACATGAAATGAGGGAGGTTTTACATGCAACTCTGAAAATGAATTCTCAGGTGGGTGTGATCCCTACTGTAGCAAAACTTGACCCTTGCTTGATGGGAAGAGACCGCTAACTTCACCGTTATTAACTTTCAAATACCTTTAGGCCCAACAGTAAGCCTGTTCTCTATCCCTTTCCTATTTTCCATTCTCTTCCCACTATTAAAAACAATCCTCTACAGTGGAGGCCATCCGTTTTCCTCCCAGCAATATCCTCAGCCAAGATCATGAGCAAATCAGTTATAAGTATGTTGTTGGTCAAGACTTCAAGGATGTTTGTTCAGTCGGTACTGTGGACGTGATCACTTCTGAAATGCCATGTCCCGTCAGAAGTGGTGGATGTGAGGTGGCCTCACAATAATCCAAATGCTGATACTCAAGAAACCTGTGAAGTTCTAAGAAAGCACGAGGTCTTGTGACAACTGGGAGGTCTCCCAACTTCCTGGGCCACTTGAGAAGTTCTGGGCATGTTGCTACATGCTGGCTGACTCAGGGCTTTCTCCTGCTGTTTTGTTTCTTGTGGTGGCTGCTTAACCCCAAAGAATGCAGGGAGGTTCCATAGTGAAAGTGTCTGAGTTTTTCCAAGAGACACTGTAGAAACCAAAACTTTTTCCTCCTCTCCAGGAGAACATTTTAGGTTCTCTTTTGCCCAACTGATTTCGAAACTTGAAGATTAGCAAGCGTGGGTCAACCCCTAAGAATCAGAAGCTATCTGTTGAAGTGAGGGCCTTGGAGGCATACAAGAGAGAACCCAGCCTGCGACATCCCAGTTTTCCTATTATTCCACTGTTATTATCTGATCTAAAATCACTTCTGAGTGTAAAAGATCACAGTTGTTCCTAATATGAGCACTACCTTAAGTTTATATTTTATTCAAGCATCTTTTACCAAGATATTGGGTGTTTTGGTTTTTTTTCTGGATACTGGGAAAACATTGGCTTTTTATTCTTTTATTGTTCCAAATGCCTTTAATTTTCCATGTTACTGGCTTTATTCTGTTGGGTTGAAATTATTTTTTGTTTCTTTAGAAGAGCACGAGTCTTATGCACCTTATTACTGGCAAGAAAAAGGGAGAACTTTCAGTCTTAAGTAACTTCTCCATCTCTGGCAAATTATAAAATGATCAGACAAACGTGAAGGTGCTGTTCTATACAGAAATAGTACATTGGGAACAAGATATTCATTGTTGCCTTAACTCTGGGATGAAGAATGGGATAAAATGATAAAGACCATTTTAAAATCAGAAAGGAACACATGAACGGTTTGGGGTTTTTTTTAATTCTTATTTCTAAATAGAAACCTCACCTTTCTTCTGGAAGCTCATTCAGACACCAGCTAATGCATGGTTTCTCAAAAATACTATGCATGAGAATCATGGGAGTGCTTGTTAAAAATGCCCATCGTTGGGGTGCCTGGGTGGCTCAGCTGGTTAAGCATCCAGCTTTGGCTCTGTTCACGATCTCACAGTTTGTGGGTTTGAGCCCCAAATCAGGCTCCGGGCTGACTGTGGAGCCTGCTTGGGATTCTCTTTCCTTCTCTCTGTCCCTCCCCTACTTGTGCTTTCTCTCTCAAAAATAAATACATAAACTTAAAAAAAAAAATGCCCATTGTTGAGACACCACCAAGGGGGCTAGGAATCTGCATCTCTAAGTTCCCTGGGTTATCCTGATATACTTCACTGTTTGAGGGCCACTGATACCAATCATTGTACAGTCTTTATTAATATCACAGAAAGACTAACATGAATTTATGTAATAACAACTCATTATGAGTTAATATTGTCCCATTTTTGTGCAATCCCCAGGTTATGATATGGGTGTTCTTCCCTGCTCACTTTCTCCCAGATCTGCTTTAAATTTGAACAAGCTAAGCACATCTTGAGGCTCAACTGCACTATTTGTCCTCAAAAGGAATCAACCTGTCACACAATGTCAGTAATCTGAAGTTCTGCCATGAGATCTGCACTAACCTGAAATCATGACTGACCTTTTCAGCGGGGACCTTACTTAGATTTCTGTTGCCCCATCCCAAGTCTCAGGTACACAGGAGTTAGAATTTCTCTCAGCATGGATTGGACAGTCTAGCTTATGACACAAAAATGTCAAATTTCCAAACCCTAAAATCAGAACTAGGTAAGAAAAAAAGCTGCAAATGAAGAAACCGGCTCATTTATTCCTACTTCATTCTATAAATTCCTCTCTAATATTCTATCAGTGGAAAAACAACTCTGTTTCTTGCTAAAACATCAGTATTGCCACCCCTTGACACAGCGGGTTGAACAGGGTAAGTTTAATATAAAGAATTACTTAATTCTGATGAGTGCCTATAGGATATAAGGAAATTTGATACCCTGAGCTAAGGGAGAGTACCTAAGGAAAGACAATCCGGGAAAGGGTCCCCTTCCCCAAGGCTTGGGTTCAGACCTCACTGGAGAACTTAGTGTACCCTCAGCAGAAGAATGTGTTGGTTTACTCAGGCCAGAGCTGGTCTGCAATCCCTGGGCAAGCAGGAAGCAACCCTCCAGAGCGCAAGCTGGGTACAGTCTGTCAGCAGCCAATGGCAAGGATGTTCACAAGCAGTGGGGACCTGCGGGGGGCAGGGGTGGGGGGCAGCCTCTCAGTGGAAACCATCACCTGAGTCGCAGGTGATCTGCATGGTGGAGCAGGTGTTGGCAGAATCACCAATGCAAAGCATGAATCCTTCAGGGAACAGGCTTCTCATCCACAGGGCCGGGAGATGGCTATCGCCTGTTAAGGCTGCAAGGTCATCAAGACAATCCATGGTTGGGGCAGAACTCCATCAGATGTCCCATACACACACTACTCATTCACCAGCCAAATCAGCAGGACAGTCCTTTTCTTCCCTCCTGCTCCTCCAGTGCCCTCAGCTGAGAAAGCCTAACATCACAGTCACCGTAATGGAGATCGAAGCGATCTGTCCACTACTGCAGAACATACATTCAAGAGTAGACATGGAGCGAAGACGCAGTAAGGTGATAAATGACACAGATTTCTCCTTCTGGATTATCACCCTAGCGTCATCTTCTGGCATCATGAAGAATTCTGTAGTTGTTAATTCTTTAAGAACTACTTCCATGACAACAAAGAAAAACTAGTGACTTCAGACCTCTTGAAGGAGAAGGTATCAGAAGGAAAGCAAGTTCTCAAACGAGCTTCCTACGCCCATATTCCTCAAAGTGCCTAAAGCAACAGATTTAGACTTAGGCCTATTTAGGAACATACATAACTTCTGTATCTGTTCATCTCTGCCTTGCTCTGCTTCCATGTCCCTCTACGTCTCCTGGTGTGTCCAGGGGGGTAAGCCTCTGTCTGTGTGTGTGCTTTGCTCCACCTCACCCTCTACACGTGTCATCATCCTGCCCGTCCACTCCCAAAGGGAGTCCAATTATATCCTTTCTTTCTTTTTCTTTCTGGTGACTTACAAAGGATCAAGTGGGAATGAGTAAAGAACTAAAGCAAAGACCTGTGAGTAAAGTTAAAAACATGCATTTTTTTCATTTTGAAGAAAAAAAATCCAAGCTACAAAGAAAAAAAAAAAAAGATACCTAAAGGAATATTTTGCAATATGTTTAAATGTGTATAAGAATGAAAGAGAGTAATGTCCCTTCCTAATTAGAACAGAATACAGGATTTAACTATATTATGTGACAACAGGAGCTGAGTTGATAAGAAGGAACAACCCAGCAAAGAGGGTTCAGAGCACTGGAGTGAGAATTTAAAATACCAATCTTCCTTTCCGACACTTAAAAGAAAAGAAAAAAAACACAGATCCATGTGGTATCACATGGATTTATTAAAGGGCAAGAAGACAGTCTGATGTCCATCCAGGACTAGGATTCTGTGCCAATAGACAGGTAGAAAAGGAACTTCAGCTTAGGTTAGAAACACATTTTCAAAGTTTACTCCAGAAGTTTAATAATGAAGTTAATAATGAACTCAGTTTAATAATGTATCACTGAATGTGTTTTGATGTTATTATGTAAAACTCCAAAGAAACTTCCCCCTAATCAAGGAATAATATTTTTAAGTTTATTTATTTTGAGAGAGACATGGACAGTGTGAGTGTGGGAGGGTGAGAGAGAGGAGACAGGGAATCCCAAGCAGGCTCCACACTGCCAACACAGAGCCCAGCGTAGGGCTTGAACCCATGAAATCGTGAGATCATGACCTGACCCGAAACCAAGAGTCAGACGCTCAACTGACTGAGCCACCCAGGTGCCCCAAGGATAATCATTTTAATCTGAGTTTAAAACCCTGAGCAGTCATATATTGTCGCGTTGAGAATGCAACTCCTCTTATTCCTCCATTTTTCCTTCTTTTAAAAATGGATTCCTTGACCTTTTCTACAAATCTTACTGAAGACTTGTTTTTGAATACATTTTGAAAATGATATAACAGGGTTTAAGAACAAACCGTAGGGTGCCTGGGTGACTCAGTCGGTTGAACGACTGGCTCTTGATTTCAGCTCAGGCCATGATCCCAGGGTGGCGGAATCAAGCCCCACGTTGGGCTCTGTGCTGAGCGTGGAGCCTGCTTGGGATTCTCTCACTTTCCCTCTGGCCCTCTCCCCTGCTCGTGTGCTCTTTCTCTCTCAAAGAAAAAAAAAAAGTAAATAAAATAAAATAATAAAATAAAAAAATAAAAATGTGCCTCCACGGGTAGATAAGAGAGTAGCATCTTTGAAGGGCACAGTGGGAAACGTGCATGCTCATCATCACTCTGGATACTTAAGTTTGCACACTGGCCCAGCTAATTTTGAAGATATAGCAGCTGCCTGCTAAGAAAAGTAGAACCACAGCTCTTCAAATCAAATTGATCAGAAGTCAGTGGGAGGTAGCTTACAAAAAGTCTTCTGTCCATAATGCATAAATGCAAATATGCATGACACATGAATACAAATCAGCAATAAAAACAATCCAAGTTTTTGAAGCTTGGCAAAAGAAGTAGACATTTCACAAAGGAAGATATATTGTTGGTCAAGAAGCACATGAAAAGGTGAGGGACATATTTAAATCATCAGAGAAATATAAATTCAAACCACAAAAGATTCCATTACCCACTTGCTAGAGTGACTAAAATCAAGTGTTTGTGGGTCTGTGGAGCAAATGAGGTTCTTATGCTTTGCTGGTGAGTGTGTAACACACTAGAAAACTGGTAGGTTTTTACAAAATTATACATATATTTACTCTACAGTGTAGCAACTCCCCTTTTTTTTCTTTTTGAGAGAAAGGGTACGAGTGAGGGACAGAGAAAGAGAGAATCCTGGGAGAGGAAAAGAGGAAGAGGAGGAGAGGGAGAGAGGAAGAGGAGGAGAGGGAGGGAGAGAGGAGGAGAGAGGGGGAGAGAGGAGGAGAGGGAGGGAGAGAGGAGGAGAGAGGGGGAGAGAGGAGGAGAGAGGGGGAGAGAGGAGGAGAGAGGAGGAGAGAGGGGGAGAGAGGAGGAGAGGGAGGGAGGGAGAGAGGAGGAGAGGGAGGGAGAGAGGAGGAGAGGGAGGGAGAGAGGAGGAGAGGGAGGGAGAGAGGAGGAGAGGGAGGGAGAGAGGAGGAGAGAGGGGGAGAGAGGAGGAGAGAGAGGGAGAGAGGAGGAGAGAGGGGGAGAGAGGAGGAGGGGGAGAGAGGAGGAGAGGGAGGGAGAGAGGAGGAGAGGGAGGGAGAGAGGAGGAGAGGGAGGGAGAGAGGAGGAGAGGGAGGGAGAGAGGAGAGAGGGAGGGAGAGAGGAGAGAGGGAGGGAGAGAGGAGAGAGGGAGGGAGAGAGGAGGAGAGGGAGGGAGGAAGAGGAGGACAGGGAGGGAGGAAGAGGAGGAGAGGGAGGGAGGAAGAGGAGGAGAGGGAGGGAGAGAGGAGGAGAGGGAGGGAGAGAGGAGGAGAGGGAGAGAGAGAGAGGAGGAGAAGGAGGGAGAGAGGAGGAGAGGGAGAAGCAGGGCTCACACAAAGCAGGGCTCCAGCTGACTCGATGTGGCACCAGAACTCACTAATCATGAGATCATGACCTGAGCTGAAGTCAGATGTTTAATGACTGAGCCACCCAGGCGCCCCAGCAATTCCACTTTTAGATAATTACTCTGGAGAAATGAATATATCTCCATAAAAAGACTTGTAGAAGAATGTTAATAGAAGCTTGAATCACAATAGTCAAAAAACTCAAAACAGCTCAAATCTCCATCAACAGGTTAACAAATTACCATTAGCAGTACATTAATACAGTGAAATAGTATTCATCAGTAAAAAACAACTATTGGGATGTCTGGGCAGGTCAGTCAGCTGAGCATCTGACACTTGATTTCTGCTGAGGCCATGATCTCACCGTTTGTGGGATTGAGCCCTGCATTGGGTTCTGCGCTGACAGTGTGGAGCCCGCTTGGGATTCTCTCTCTCTTCTCTCTCTCTCTCTGCCCCTCCCATGCTTGAATGTGCATGTGTTTTCTCTCCCTCTCCCTCTCTTTCAAAATAAATAAACTTAAGGGGCACCTGGGTGGCTCAGTCGGTTAAGCATCCCACTTTGGCTCAGGTCATGATCTCACAGTTTGTGGGTTCAAGCCCTGCATCAAGCTCTGTGCTGACAGCTCAGAGCCTGGAGCCTGCTTCAGATTCTGTCTCCCTCACTCTCTGCCCCTCCCCCACTCGCGTTCTGTCTCTCTGTCTCTCAAAAATAAATAAACATTTAAAAAATTTTTTTAGGGGCGCCTGGGTGGCGCAGTCGGTTGAGCGTCCGACTTCAGCCGGGTCACGATCTCGCGGTCCGGGAGTTCGAGCCCCGCGTCAGGCTCTGGGCTGATGGCTCAGAGCCTGGAGCCTGTTTCCGATTCTGTGTCTCCCTCTCTCTCTGCCCCTCCCCCGTTCATGCTCTGTCTCTCTCTGTCCCAAAAATAAATAAACGTTGAAAAAAAAAATTTTTTTTTTAATAAACTTAAAAAAATAGAAAGTAGGGGCATCTGGGTGGCTCAGTAGGTTCAGCATCTGACTTCAGCTCAGGTCATGATCTCATGGTTTGTGGGTTTGGGCCCCTCATCAGTCTCTGTGCTGACAGCTCAGACACTGGAGCCTGCTTCAGATTCTGTCTCCCTCTCTCTCTCTGCCCCTTCCCCACTCGTGCCCTGTTTCTCTGTCTCTCAAAAATAAATATTAAAAAAATTTGTTTTAATAAAAATAAATAAATACAAAGTAAAAAACAACTATTGATATGCATGTAACAACGTCAATGAAAACCATTACGTTAATTAATCAAAAGAAGTTACAAAAAGTTCGTAGCATATGATTCCACATATCAATTTCTAGAACTGGCAAAACTAATCTATAATGATAGAAATGAGAAAGTGGTTGCCTGGGAATGGGGGGAAGCTAACTGAAATGGAATGCAAGAGAACCTTCTAGAATGATGGAAATAATCTGTTGTATCTTCCTTTCAGTGGTAGTTACATGAGTATATAAAAATTGTCAAAATTCATCAAAATGAACATTTAAGACCTATGTATTATATTGACTGTGGGTTATACCTCAACTTTAAAAAACAGTGGAGAAAAAAGTGAGAAACTAAGGCAAATTAGTTATCTGTTATTGACTAAATGGGTAACTGGGTTTTATCCTTCATGCAGTTATTAGAGATCCTGAAGACAGACACTCCCAGGAATTTTTATCATAGCTAGGTGTAGTTTAAGCTGCTGTAACAAAGAGATTTTTAAAAAGAAATACAGAGTGTGGTTCAAGATGATGACATAGAGGCTTCGGGCTCACTTCCTCCCATGGACACACTGAACCACACCTACATATGGAACAATTCCTTTTGGGGGGGTGGAGGGAATCCAGAAACTAGCTGAACTACTCCTATACATCAGGTAAATGAGAAATGGCGGGGGTGGGGGACCCATATCAGAACAGGCAGGAGAGGATAAGACACAATCTCACAAAACTCCACCCCAGGCATAACAACACACAAGCAGGAGGGAACCCACAACTCCCAGCTTCTCCTTGAGGAGTGAAAAGATTTGAACACATATCTGTCACCCCAACTTTTAAGATTTCCAACTAAGAGACAGCCCCCAAAACATCCAGCTCTGAAAGACAATGGGGCTTTCATACACAAGCCCCACAAGGGTATCGCAAACTAAGAAACTGTTCTTAATGGATTCACACAGACTCACTGCACCTATTTCCCCAGGACCCAGTGCAGGGGCAGCAGACTGAAAAACAGGTCTTTCTGTGAAAGAGGCCTATTTGCACATCTTAAAAGCTGTGTCCTGAAGGCCAGGTTGTAGGTTCGAGCCCCATATTAGGTGCAGAAATTGCTTAAAAATAAAATCTTAAAAAAAAAAAAAGTCAACAGATACATGAAAAGGTGCTCAACATCACGAATCATCAGGGAAATGCAAATCAAAATGACAATAAAGTACTACATCACACCTGTTAGAATGTCCATGTATCAAAAAGACAAGAAAACAACAAGTGTTGGTGAGGATGTGGAAGAAAGAGAACCCTTGTGCATTGCTGGTGGGAATGTAAATTAGTACAATCACTATGGAAAATAATATGGAGGTTTCTCAAAAAGTTAAAAATAGAACTACTACATGATTCAGCAATTCTACTTCTGGGTATTTATGTGAAGTAAACAAAATCACTATCTCAAGATATCAGCATTCCCATGTTCATGCAACATTATTTACAATAGCCAAGAGATGGAAACCACCCAAGTGTCCATCAATAGATGAGTGGATGAATGAGGTGGGTGAAATGGGTGAATGTTTCCAGAAAATACAAACTTTCAGTTATAAGACAAATAGGTCCTAGGGATACAATGCAGAGGGTTGGCTATAGTTAACAGGGCAACATTATGACTAGATTGCATTATGTATTCCAAAGTTGCTAGGAAAATAGATCTTAAGAGTTCTCATCACAAGACAAAAAATTACAACTCAACATGAAAAGAAAAAAAAAAGCACACACACACACACACACACACACACAATTAATCCAGTTAAGAGGGCAGAAAACATGAATAGACATTTCTCCAAAGAAGACATACAGATGGCCAACAGACACATGAAAAGATGCTAAACATTACTCATCATCAGGGAAATGCAAATCAAAACCACAATGAGATATCACCTCACACCTGTCAGAATGGCTAAAATCAAAAGCTCAAGAAACAACAAATGTTGCTAAGGATTTGGAGAAAAAGGAACACTCCTGCACTGTTGGTGGGAATGCAAACTGCTGCAGCCACTGTGGAAGATAGTATGGAGGTTCCTCAAAAAATTAAAAACAGAACCACCCTACAATCCAGTAACTGCACTACTGGGTATTTACCCAAAGAATACAATAATAATAATTCAAAAGGATATATATATATATATATATAGCACTATGTTTATTGCAGGGTTATTTACAAGAGCCAAATTATGGAAGCAGCCCAGGTGTCCATCAATAGATGTATAGATAAAAAAGATGTAGTGTATATATACAATGGAATATTATTTGGCAGTAAAAAGAATGAAATCTTGTCATTTGCAACAATATGGATGGATCTAGACAGTATAATGCTAAACGAAACAAGACAGAGAAAGACAAAAACCGTAAGATTTCACTCATATGTGAAATTTAAAAAACAAATGAACAAAGGGTAAAAAAAAAAAAGAGACAAACCAAAAAAAAAAAAAGACTCTTAACTCTAGAGAACAAACAGATGGCTACCAGAGGTGGGAAGGGGGATGGGTGAAATAGGTGAAGGGGATTAAGAGCACACTTATCATGATGAACACTACTAATGTATGGAATTGGTGAATCACTACATTGTACACCCAAAATGAATATCACACTGTATGTTAACTACACTGGAATTAAAATAAAATAAAAATTAGGGACACCTGGGTGGCACAGTCTGTTAGGTGTCTCACTCTTGATTTCAGTTCAGGTCATGATCTCATGTTTCATGGGTTCAAGCTCCACGTTGGGGTCCTTGCTGACAGTGTAGAGCCTGCTTGGGATTCTCTCTCTCCCTCTCTCTCTGCCCTTCCCCTATTCTCTCTCTCAAATAAATTCAAAAATTAATAAATAAATAAAGAAATAAAGAAAAGAAAAAGAAAAGAAAAATTAAAAGAAAAAAACAGTGTTTTAAAAATAATATTTTCAACTGTATTTGAGTCAGCAAAATAATTAGAAATCTATATATAAAAGAGATAGAAAACTCTGCATAATTCTAAATTGTTAATGCCAGAAGTCTCCAGTAGAGAGAAAGAACTGTAATACTTACTGTGGTCTATACAGCTTTAAAATGTACTCAAAATATTCCCACTTTTAGGGGTGTCTGGGTGGCTCAGTCGGTTAAGCGTCCTACTTCGGCTCAGGTCATGATCTCGTGGTTCGTGAGTTTGAGCCCTGTCTTGGGCTCTGTGCTGACAGCTCAGAGCCTGGAGCCTGCTTCAGATTCTGTGTCTCCCTCTCTCTCTGCCCCTCCCCCACTTGTACTCTGTCTCTCTCCATCTCAAAAATAAATAAAACATTTTAAAAAATATTCCCAATTTTAATTTTTTCATCTATTATTCTATTTGGATGCCTACGTAGGGAAGGTGTGTAGAGCACAAATACCATGTAACTTAAGAATTATCTGTATTTTTATGTGACATAATAGCATTTTCAAACATTAGGTTCTACTCCTTCTTATTACTGAATGAATTAAGAACACAGTATGTGCTTGTGGCAGACATTCAGTGACTATCTTAGTCACTGCCTCTTTACAGTTTGCTGGCAGTTTGAGTGTCAATTTCCCATCACAGGACAGGGAATAAACACAGATCAGTTTCTGTCATTAATGATAATCCTTTTCTCATTGCTAGCAATTGGTTTAGACTGCTCATAGGACCCAATTCTAGACAGATAAACAAAAGATGTATCTGACAATTATTTCTGGAAAAGATTTCCTCAAAGATTCAAGAAACCATGCAGGGTGAAATGGAATCTTAATCTTTTTTTGGACACCTCCTTGTCTGGATGTAATGTCTCGTTATGTCTTTCAAAAACGAATTACGACTTAAGTTCAGGTAAGAAGGCTACTCCTGCCACTAGGGCTTCAGCAGGTGGTAGACACATGCTTCCAGAAGCAAAGCGTCATTGATGGCATCCAAACCTATGCCTGGCTTCTGATAACCATCATGACACCAGGAAGAAAGCTTAGAGCAGTTCCACACACCAGCCCACCAGAGACTATCAGCATCCTGCTTCCTTGGCTCCACCAGCTCCTGAAATGCTCTCAGTGCTGTCAAACTCTGCTGACACTGGTCTCCATTCGCACCGTACTCCAAGACCTCCTTGAGCCAGGCAATTGCCTCTCCTATCTCTGGATGGTCCATTCCATCCTCAGCACCGTGACAATCTGGAAGAAGTGCTAGATGAAATTCTGCTATCCTTTAGCTTTTCCTACAGAGTTCCTATCAGACTGAGATCAGCCAGACCCTGACCTCATCACAGCCCCCCAGGGCAATGGGGATCTTGGCAGATTCACTGCAAAGAGGTACAAATCTATTGTCAAGCACAAGACAGCTTTCTACTCCCTCTATCTTCCTGTACTGCTGCCATGTATGTGGCGTGCACGGACGAAGAGAAAGAACATGCCAATGCCAATAAGATCCTGAGATGGGGGAGTTCTTTCAGATTCAGGATGATTATCTTGATCTCTTTGGGGACCCAGTGTGACAGGTAAGATTGGCACTGACATCCAGGACAACAAATGCAGCTGGCTGATAGTTTAGTGTCCGCAGCGGGCCTCTCCAGAACAGCACCGGGTCCTTCAGGAGAATTATGGCCGAGGATGTACCCCGGGTGAAGGCACTATATGAGGAGCTGAACATGCCAGTTGTGTTCACACAGTGTGAAGACAGCTAAAGCCACCCTATGAGCCTCATCGAGCAGTAGGCCATGCCCCCACCTCTAGCCATCTTCCTGGGGCTAGCACACAAGATCTATAAGAGGAAAAAGTGACCTAGAGATTGTGAGGGTGGGAGAGGGAGGCTCTCAGTAAACTATCTAAACTACAAAAAAAAAAAAACAAGAAAAAAGAAAAAGAACCTGGTACCTGAATGTTGTTACTGAGCCACTGAACCAACCAGTCTTGTAGCCATTCTGCCTCTGGACTATTGTTTTTTTTTGTAAAGGACACTTCTGGACTATTTCTTTTGTGAAGGACTAAATTTATCTTTAAGACAGTTGATTTAGGGTGCTCTGTTAGTAATAATGGAAGGTACAAATTTCAATTTTTGTAGGAGTTATGTAATTCAGGTATAGACTTTAAGTAGATCATTTATTTTGATGTATTGATATAGAGATCTGTTTTCTGTACATTTTGACATACATAGTTTGAACATTGTAAATCAGCAAGAAACACATGGGTACACTTTCTTAAATTGCTGTATCACTGACTTAAGAAATTAACTTTTGAACCTGATATAATGGCAGTATACCTCCCTTTTTATAATGCTTAACATAAATTCTGTTGAGTTAATTTAATTTACATTATTATTCATGAATCATTGCTACAATGCTAGTTGACAGTATTTGGTATGACATAAGGGTATACTTTTATTTGCATTCAAATGATTGTCTGGTAGGCTCTATTATTGAATAATTTTCCCCCTTTCTACTGAGCTGAAATGTCAATTTTTTTCATGTATTAAAAACACCCATGGCTCCCGTTAAAAATAAATGAACAAAAATAAAGAAATAATAACCATAAATACCTTGGAATAAACCTAACCAAAGAGGTGAAAAATCTATACACTGAAAACTATAGAAACCTTATAAAAGAAATTGAAGAAGACACACACACACACAAAATGGAAAAACATTCCATGCTCATGGAATGGAATAATGTTGTTAAAATGTTGATACTACCCAAAGCAATCTACATATTCAATGCAATCTCTATCAAAATGACACCAGCATTCTTCACAAAGCTAGAACAATCTTAACTAATCTTAAACTAATCTTAAATCTTAAATCTTAATCTTTTAACTAATCTTAAAATTAGAACGGAACCAGAAAAGACCCCAAAATAGCCAAAGCAATCTTGAAAAAGAAAACCAAAGCTGAAGGCATCACAATTCCAAATTTCAAGATGTATTACAACTCTGTAAACATCAAGACAGTATGGTACTGGCACAAAAACAGACACATAGATCAATGGAACAGAATAGAGAAACCAGAAATGGACCCACAAACATATGGACAACCAATCTTTGACAAAGCAGGAAAGAATATCCAATGGAATAAAGACAATGTCTTCAGCAAGTGGTGCTGGGAAAACTGGACAGTGCAGTCCAGACGTGCAGAAGTGCAGTGCAGTGCAGACATGCAGAAGAATGAACCTGGACCACTTTCTTACACCATACACAAAAACAAACTCAAAATGGATGAAAGACCTCAATGTAAGATAGGAAGCCATCAAAATCCTCGAGGAAAAAGCCAGCAAAAACCTCTTTGACCTTGGCTGCAGCAACTTCTTACTCAACATGTCTCCAGAGGCCAGGGAAACAAAAGCAAAAATGAACTATTGGGACCTCATCAAGATAAAAAGCTTCTGAAAGCAAAGGAAACAATTAGCAAAACTAAAAGGCAACCGATGGAATAGAAGATATTTGCAAATGATATATCAGATAAAGGGTTAGTATCCAAAATCTATAGAGAATTTATCAAACTCAACATTCAAAAAACAAATAATCCAGTGAAGAAATGGGCAAAAGACATGAATAGACACTTTTCTAAAGAAGACATCCAGATTGCTAACAGACACATGAAAAAATGCTCAACATCACTCATCATCAGGGAAATACAAATTAAAACTACAATGAGATACCACTTCACACTAGTCAGACTGGCTAAAATTAACAACTCAGGCAATGACAGATGTTGGCAAGGTTGTGGAGAAAGAGGAACCCTTTTGCACTGCCAATGGGAATGCAAGCTGGTGCAGCCACTCTGGAAAACAGTATGGAGGTTCCTCAAAAAACTAAAAATAGAACTACTCTATGACCCAGCAATTGCACTACTAGGTATTTATCCAAGGCATACAGGTGTGCAGTTTCGAAGGGACATATGTACCCCAATGTTTATAGCAGCACTATCAACAATAGCCAAAGTATGGAAAGAGCCCAAATCTCCACCGATGGATGAATGGATGAAGAAGATGTCGTATATATAAATACAATGGAGTATTACTCAGCAATCAAAAAGAATGAAATCTTGCCATTTGCAACAATGTAGATAGAACTAGATTGTATTATGCAAAGTGAAATTAGTCAGAATGACATATCATATGACTTCACTCATATGTGTAATTTAAAATACAAAACAGATGAACATAGGGGAAGGGAGGCAAAAATAATATAAAAACAGGGAGGGGGACAAGACATAAGAGACTTAAATACAGAAAATAAGCTGAGGGTTGCTGGAGGGGTGTGGGTGGGGGGAAGGGCTAAATGGGCAAGGGGCATTAAGGAAGACACTTGTTGGGATGAGCACTGGGTGTTATATGTAGGGGATGAATCACAGGATTCTGCTCCTGAAATCATTATTGCACTATATGTTAACTTGGATATAAATTTTAAAGGTTAATAAATTTAAAAAATAAATAAAGATATAATAATTGAACTGAAATTTGAGTTGTCCCAAAGATAGAGCTTGAGATTTAATTCCAACTTCATGGTCTATCAAAACAAAAATATCAAAACTCTTTGGAGAAATATATAACAGAATACAGAGTTTCCAGGATATACTATTCACTTCATCCAGGTTAGAATCCAAAATTACTTGACATAGGAAAAAGAAGCAATTTGTGACCCAATCTCAAGAGAAAAGATAATCAGCAAAGAGCAACCCTGAGATGACCCACAGGCTAGAATTAGCACAAAAAGATTTTAAACCACAAAAGATTTTAAACCATTTTAAACTACTATAAATATGCTCAGTGAGACAAAGGAAAATGTTTGTTAATGAAGGTGCTTAGCGAATCAAAGAGATAGGAAATCTCAAGATAAATAAAAACTATACAAAGGAAACCAAGTAAAATTATCAGGTAAACATATAATACCTGAGATGAAAAATACACTGGATGGATTTAAAAGCAAAACAGAAGTGATAAAGGAAAGCATCAGTGAACTTCAGAATAGATCAATAGGCATTATCCAATTTGAAGAACAGAAAAAAATAAGGATTTTAAAAAACTACAAAGAATCAAGACCTGTAATTGTAATCCTTAAGCTATCAAGTTAAAAATGCAAAAACTTGGGGCACCTGGTGGCTCAGTCGGTTAAACACCTGACTCTTGGTTTCAGCTCAGGTCATGATCTCACAGGTTCATGGGGGCAGGTCATGATCTTATGGTTGGTAGGATCAAGCCTCACGTCTGGCTCTGGGCTGGCAGCACTGAGCCTGCTTGGAATTCTCCCTCTGTGCCCTTCCCCGACTCATGCTCACACTCTCGCTCACTCTATCAAAATAAATAAATAAACTTTAAAAAAATTAAAAAATAAAAGATTTAAAAAATGCATAAAATTCTAACATAGCCAATTCGTAAATTAAAATGGAATTTTAAAAAATGCTAAATCCAAAATAAGGCAGGAAAGGAAGAATAGAGAAACAGAAAACAGAAACAAAGAGAAAATAGTGTTGTCGCCCTATAACTAAACCTTATGAATAATTACATTATATTTTAATGGCCTAAACACTCCAATTTAAAAGTGGAAACTGTCTAAATTATAAAAATCAAGATCCAAGTGTATATTTTCTACAAGACACATTTATATATATAAAGACACCGATAGATTGAAAGTAAATAGATGAGAAAAGATAAACGAAGCAAACACTAGTCATAAAACTGAAGTGGTTAAATTAATATCAGATTAAATAGACTTCAAGATGAAAAGTATTACCACAGATAAAGAGGAACGTTTAATAATGACAGAAGTGTCAATTCTTCAGAAAGATATAGCAGTCATAAATATCTATGTACTTATTAAAAGAACTTCAAAATTAACAAAGCAAAAATGGACAAAACTGAGGAAAGAACACAAATCCATGATTTGTAACATCTCTCCCTCATCAACTGACAGAAAAACTAGACAAAAAAAAAAAATCTCAGTAAGAACACAAATAATTTAACCACTATCCCAAACCACCTTGACCTGAATGATATTTATAGAACATTACAGCCAACAATATAAGAATACAATAATTGTCATTACATATAATATGTACCAAGATAGACTATATGCATGGCCATAAAATAAGTCTCAATAAAAAGGATTGAAGCATATTGATTATAAGCATACTGATTGAACATACAGATTATGTTCTTTGTGGAATTAAATTAGAAATACCAGCAAGATACTTAGAAAAACCCCAAATATTTGGAAATTAAACCACTATTCTATAACATACCTGGACCAAAATACAAATCAAAAGTAAAATCAGAAAATATTTTAAACTGGTATGAAACATACCAACAATTGTGTGATATACTGACAAAAATAAATAAAAGGAAACTGATAGCTTTAGACACTTATATTAGGAAAGAACACTCTAAAATCAATACTTAAGTTTCAACTTCAAAAAGCTAAAGAAAGAGCAATGTATGCCAAAAGTAAGGAGAAATAATGAAATAATAAGGGCAAAAGTGGAAATCAACAAAATAAAAAAGATAAGAAATTAACAAAGGCAAAAGGCAACAAAATTGATAAATCCCTAAGGTATCTAATCCAGAAAGAAAAGCAAGAACACAAATATCCTATATCAGGAAGGATCTACAAATTGTATCAATATTAAAAGGGTAATAAGAGGCTCCATGAAATACAGCCAGACCAACACTAAACCATCCTACACACCTAGAAAACTGATCTGAGGATTAACACAACAATCTGCACAAGCTGAACCACAGAATTCAGCAGGAATTCACCCCAAAAGAAAGAGCAGGAAGAAACGACAGCCAGGGACTTAACCAACACAGACACAAGCAAGATGTCTGAACCAGAATTAGAATCACGATAATAAGAATACTAGCTGGAGTCCAAAATAGATTAGAATCCATTTTGCGGATATAAAAGAAGTAAAAGCTAATCAGGATGAAATAAAAAATTCTATAACTGAGCCGCAATCTTGAATGGCTGCTGCAGCAACAAGGATGGATGAGGCAGAACAGAGAATCAGCGATAGAGAGGACAAATTAATGGAGAATAATGAAGCAGAAAAAAAGAGGGAGATTAAGGCAAAAGAGCACAATTTAAGAATTAGAGAAATCAGTGACTCTTAAAAAGGTACAACATCAGAATCATAGGGGTCCCAGAAGAGGAAGAGAGAGAAATAGGGGTAGAAGGGTTATGTGAGCAAATCATAGCGGAAAACTTTCCTAACCTGGGGAAAGTCACAGACATCAAAATCCAGGAAGCACAGAGGACTCCCATTAGATTCAACAAAAACCGACCATAAACAAGGCATATCATAGTCAAATTCACAAAATACTCAGGCAAGGAGAGAACCATGAAAGCAGCAAGGGAAAAAAGTCCTTAACCTACAAGGGAAGACAGATCAGGTTTGCAGCAGACCTATCCACAGAAACTTGGCAGGCCAGAAAGAGTGGCAGGATATATTCAATATGCTGAATCAGAAAAATATGCAGCCAAGAATTCTTTATCCAGCAAGAGTGTCATTCAAAATAGAAGGAGAGAGAAAAAGTTTCCCAGACAAGCAAAAATTAAAGGAGTTTGTGACCACTAAACCAGCCCTGCAAGAAACTTTAAGGGGGACTCTCTGAGGGGAGAAAAGATAGATAGATAGACAGATAGATACATACATACATACATACATACATACATACCTACCAAAAGCAACAAAGATTAGAAAGGACCAGAGAACACCACCAGAAACTCCAACTCTACAAGCAACTTAATGGCAATAAATTCATCTTTCAGTACTCACTCTAAATGTCAATGGAGTAAATGCTCCAATCAAAAGACATAGGGTAACAGAATGGGTAAGAAAACAAAATCCATCTATGTGCTGTTTATAAGAGACCCACTTTAGACCTAAAGACATGTTCAGATTGAAAATAAGGGGATGGAGAACCATCTATCATGCTAATTGTCAGCAAAAGAAAGCTGGAGTAGCCATACTTATATCAGACGATCTAGACTTTAAAATAAAGACTGTATCAAGAGATGCAGAAGGGCATTATATCATAATTAAGGGGTCTATCCACCAAGAAGACCTAACAATTGTAAACATTTATGTGCCAAATGTGGATGCACCCAAATATATATATCAATTAATCACAAACATAAAGAAACTCATCAATAGTAATACCCTAAGAGTAGGAGACTTCAACACCCCACTCACAGCAATGGACAGATCATCTAATCAAAAAGTCAACAAGCGGGGCGCCTGGGTGGCGCAGTCGGTTAAGCGTCCGACTTCAGCCAGGTCACGATCTCGCGGTCCATGAGTTCGAGCCCCGAGTCGGGCTCTGGGCTGATGGCTCAGAGCCTGGAGCCTGTTTCCGATTCTGTGTCTCCCTCTCTCTCTGCCCCTCCCCCGTTCATGCTCTCTCTCTGTCCCAAAAATAAATAAACGTTGAAAAAAAAAATTAAAAAAAAAAAAGTCAACAAGGAAACAATGGCTTTGAATGACACACTGGACCAGATGGACTTAACAGATATATCCAGTACATTTCATGCTAAAGCAGAATATACATTCTTCTCCAGTGTACATAGAACGTTCTCCAGAATAGACCACATACTGGGACACAAATCAGCCCTGAGCAAGTACAAAAAGATCGAGATCATACTGTGCATATTTTCAGACCACAACACTGAAACTCGACATCAACCACAAGAAAAAATTTGGAAAGGTAACAAATACTTGGAGACTAAAGAACGTACTACTAAAGAATGAAAGGGCTAACCAAGAAGTTAAAGAGGAAATTAAAAAGTATACAGAAGCCAATGAAAATGATAACACCACAACCCAAAACCTCTGGGACGCAGCAAAGGTGGTCATTAAGAGGAAAGTATATAGCAATCCAGGCCTTCTTAAAGAAGAAAGAAAGATCTCAGATACACAGCCTAACCTTATGCCTTAAAGAGCTGGAAAAAGACCAGCAAATAAAACCCAAAACCAGCAGAAGATTGCAAATAATAAAGATTAGAGCAGAAATTAATGCTATCAAAACAAAAAAAAAAAAAAAACAAAACAGTAGAACAAACAGATCAATGAAACCAGAAGCTTGTTCTTTGAAGGAATTAACAAAATTGATAAACCACTAGCCAGTTTGATCACAAAGAAAAAGGAAAAGACCCAAATAAATAAAATCAAGAATGAAAGAGAGATCACAACCAACACAGCAGAAATAAAAACAATAATAAGAGAATATTATGACCAATTATATGCCAATAAAATGGGCAATCTGGAAGAAATGGACAAATTCCTAGAAACATATATACTACCAAAACTGAAACAGGAAGAAATAGAAAATTTGAACAGACCCATAACCAGTAAAGAAATTGAATTAGTAATCAAAAATCTCCCAAAAAAATAGGAGTCCAGGGCCAGATGGCTTTCCAGGGGAATTCTACTAAACATTTAAGGAAGAGTTAACACCTATTCTCTTGAAGCTGTTCCAAAAAAATAGAAATGGAAGGAAAACTCCCAAACTCTTTCTATGAGGCCAGCATTATCTTGATTCCAAAACCAAAGACCCCACTAAAAAGGAGAACTATAGACCAACTTCCCTGATGAACATGGATGCAAAAATCCTCAACAAGATATTAGCCAGCTGGATCCAACAATACATTAAAAAAATTATTCACCACGACCAAATGGGTTTTATACCTGGGATGCAGGGCTGGTTCAATATCCACAAAACAATTAATGTGATTCATCACATCAATAAAAGAAAGGACGAGAACCATATGATCCTCTCGATAGATGCAGAGAAAGCATTTGACAAAATACAGCATCCTTTCTTGATAAAAACTCTCAAGAAAGTGGGGATAGAAGGATCATACCTCAAGATCATAAAAACCATATATGAATGACCCAACACTAATATCATCCTCAATGGGGAAAAACTGAGAGCTTTCCCCCTAAGGTCAGGAACAAGACAGGGATGTCCACTCTCGCCACTGTTATTCAACATAGTATTGGAAATCTTAGCCTCTGTAATCAGACAACATAAAGAAATAAATGGCATCCAAACTGGCCAGGAGGAGGTCAAACTTTCACTCTTTGCAGATGACATGATACTCTATATGTAAAACCCAAAAGATTCCACCAAAACACTGCTAGAACTGATTCATGAATTCAGCAAAGTTGCAGGATATGAAATCAATGCACAGAAATTGGTTGCATTCCTATTCACCAACAATGAAGCTATAGAAAGAGAAATCAAGGAATCGATCCCATTTATAATTGCACCAAAATCCATAAGATACCTAGGAATAAATCTAACCAAAGAGGTGAAAAATCTATACACTGAGAACTTTAGAAACCTTATGAAAGAAACTGAAGAAGACACAAAAAAATGGAAAAATATTCCATGCTCCTGGATAGGAAGAACAAATATTGTTAAAATGTAGATACTACCCAAAGCAGTCTATATATTCAATTCAATCCCTATCAAAATAACACCAGCATTCTTCACAGAGCTAGAACAAATAATCCTAAAATTTGTATGGAACCAGTAAAGAGCCCAAATAGCCAAAGCAATCTTGAAAAAGAAAACAAAAGCAGGAGGCATCACAATCCCAGAATTCAAGCTATACTACAAAGTTGTAATCATCAAGATAGTATGGTACTGGCACAAAAACAGACACTCAAATCAATGGAACAGAATAGAGAACCCAGAAATGGACCCACAAACATATGGACAACCAATCTTTGACAAAGCAGGAAAGAATATCCAATGGAATAAAGAAAGTCTCTTTGGCAAGTGGTGCTGGGGAAACTGGACAGTGACGTGAAGAAAAATGAACCTGGACCACTTTCTTACACCATACACAAAAATAAACTCAAAATGGATGAAAGACCTCAATGTAAGACAGGAAGCCATCAAAATCCTCGAGGAGAAAGCAGGCAAAACCTCTTTGATCTTGGCCGCAGCAACTTACTCAAAAGTCTTCAGAGGCAAGGGAAACAAAAGCAAAAGTGAACTACTGGGACCTCATCAAGATAAAAAGCTTCTGCACAGCAAAGGAAACAATCAGCAAAACTAAAAGGCAACCGACAGAATAGGAGAAGATATTTGCAAACGACATAGCAGATAAAGGGTTAGTATCCAAAATCTATAGAGAATTTATCAACCTCAATACCCAAAACACAAATAATCCAGTGAAGAAATGGGCAAAAGACATGAACAGACACTTCTCCAAAGAAGACATCCAGATGGCCAACCGACACATGAAAAAATGCTCAACATCACTCAACATCAGGGAAATACAAATCAAAACCACAATGAGATATCACCTTACACCTGTCAGAATGGCTAACATTAACAACTTAGTCAACAACAGATGTTGGCAAGAATGCAGAGAAAGAGGATCTCTTTTGTGTTGTTGGTGGGCATGCAAGCTGGTGCAGCCACTCTGGAAAACAGTATGGAGGCTCCTCAAAAAACTAAAAATAGAACTACTCTATGACCCAGCAATTGCACTACTAGGTATTTATCCAAGGGATACAGATGTGTTGTTTCGAAGGGACATATGTACCCCAATGTTTTTAGCAGCACTATCAACAATCCAAAGTATGGAAAGAGCCCAAATCTCCACCGATGGATGAATGGATAAAGAAGATGTTGGAAATATAAATACAATGGAGTATTACTCGGCAATCAAAAAGAATGAAATCTTGCCATTTGCATCTATGTGGATGGAACTGGAGGGTATTATGCTAAGCAAAATTAGTCAGAGAAAGACAAATATCATATAACTTCACTCATATGAGGACTTTAAGAGACAAAACAGATGAACATAAGAGAAGGGAAACAAAAATAATATAAAAACATGGAAGGGGACAAAACATAAGAGATTCTTACATATGGAGAACAAACAGAGGGTTACTGGAGGGATTGTGGGGCGAGAGGTGGGCTAAATGTGTAAGGGGCACTAAGGAATCTACTCCTGAAATCATTGTTGCACTATATGCTAACTAATTTGGATGTAAATTTAAAAAAATAAAATGTTTTAAAAGGGTAATAAGAGAATATTATAAACAACTTTATGCCAAAAAATTAAACAAATGAAATCAACACTTCCTAGAAAAATACAACTAACCCAAACACTAATAATTAGCATCATACTTAATGATGAAATATTGAATGTTCCCTCCTAAAACTAGGATCGAGGCAAGGATATCCAATGTAACGACTTCTATTTCAGATTCTACTGGAGGTCCTAGCCTTTGCCATAAGGCAGAAAGAAAAGATAAGAGGCAAAAGTTTGCAAAGGAAGAAGTAAAACTATCTCTATTTGCATATGGCAAAATTGTTTACCAAAAAAATTCCTACATAAGCTACAAACAACTGTTAAAATAATAAGTGAAATTAACAGGGATTCAGGATACATGGTAATAGACAAAAATAATTAGGTTCTTATATACTAGCAGCAAACAATTGAAAATTGAACTAGAACCAGTAGATAAGTCCTGAAGATGTAATGCACAGTATAGTAATTACAGACAATAATAGTGTTATAAATGAGCTTGCTAAGAAACTAGATCTTAATTATTCTCACCACAAAGTAATAAATGATAATTATGTAATGTGATGGAAGTGTTAGCTAAGGCTACAATAGCAATCATATTGCATTCTATAAATATATCAAATCAACACATTATACACCATAAACTTAACATATCACATGTCAATTTTAAAAAGAAAATTGAACTAGAAACTTAATTTATAATTATATAAAAAAACATAAAACATTTAGGAATACATTTAGCCAAAGACATGCAAGAACTCTATACTTACAATTAAAAACATTGTTGAAGGAAATTCAGTAAGTTTAAATAAGTGGAAAGATAACAGTTTTCCCCCAAATGGATCATAGATTCCTTGTACTCTAATCATAGTCTAAGGAGACTTTTTCACTGACAAACATTCAAAAATTAGTACAGAAATTCAAAGAATCTAGGCAGGATACCTGAAGTATTTTGGAAAATAACAACAAATTTAGAATACTTACATCATTTACAGACTTCAAGATTTACTATAAAACTAAATTCATCAAAAAAGTGAGGTCCTGGCTTAAGGATCAATAATAGATCTGCAGAACAGAATAGAGCCCAGAAATAGGCTGGCACTTATATGGTCATTTGAAAAAAAAAAAAAAAAGTCGCCAAAGCAGTTAAATAGGGGAAAAAGTTCTCTCAACAAATAAAGCTGTAATAACTAGATGTTCATATGAGAAAATATGAATCTGGCCCCTTCTTCTTCACCATACAAAAAAAGTTAATATTAAATGAGTTATAGACCTAAAGTAAAAGCTAAAATCATAAAGTTTTTAGAGGAAAACGAGAGAATATCTTTGACTTGGGAGTAGGCAAGGTTTTGGCAAACTGCTCACAAAAAATTTAACTTCATCAAAATTAAAAGCTGCTCATCACAAACTATCATTAAGCTAACAAATTCATAAGCCGCTGATGGGGAGAAAATATTCACAAATCATATATCTGACAAAGAACTGGTACCGAGAACATACAAAAAACTACAATATAATAAGAAAAAGAGAGGGGTACTTGGCTGGCTCTCCTAAGAGCCATTCAACTCAATCTCGGAGTTGTGAGTTCGAGCCCCATGTTGAGTATAAAGATTACTTAAAATCCTTAAAATTAATAATCAGAAGAAAAAGACAATCAAGCAATTTTTAAAATGGGCAAAAGAGCTGAGCAAATACTTCACATAAGATAGACAAATGGCCAATCACCAAAGAAAAAAGTGCTCACTATCCTTAAATCATCAGGGAAATCCAAATTTAAAACACCATGAGTTACCACTATATACCCACAAAAATGGCTAAAATTACAAAGACGGACAATTCCAAATGTTGGTAAGTATGTGGAGCAACCAGAACTTTAAGACACCATCCACATGAGTGTGAAATAGTACAACATTAGGGAAATCATCGGACAATTTTTTTAGAAAACTACAGACTACCCTTAACACCCAGCAATTCCAATATGTCCACAAAAAAGAATATGAGAATGTTTATAGCAGTTTTACTCATTATACTCCCAAACTGTAAATAGCCCAGGTATCCACCAATAGAATAACCATTTGGTACTTCATATAATGGCTTACTACTCGGTAATAAAAAGACATGAACTACCGACATAAGCAATAACATGAATGGATCTCAAAAAATATTATGCTGTGGGACAGAAGCCTTTCACAAAAAAAGTACATGCTTTATGGTTCTATTTGCAAATTGAACCTATGGTGGAAAAAATTTTAAATGTGATAGTCTCTGGGGAAAGAGAGGACAGAAATTGAGTGGGAAAGAGCATGAGGGAACTTTCTGAGGTGACAGTAATGTTCCATGTCTTAAAAAGGGTTTGAGATATACAGGTATGTGCATTTGTTGAGAGTCAGCAAAGGTACCCCTTAAGACTTGTGCATTTTACTACATGTAAATTTTACATCAAAAGAAAGAAAACTGAACACAGGTTTAGCTCTGATTTATGGTATGCATGCTGAAGTATTGGGGAGAAGGAAAGTTTCTGCAATGCCTCATAAATTAGGTGGATTAATGGATAGAGAAACACATGACTGAATAGACTATGCTAAAACAAATCAAAGGAAATGCTAATCATGAAACTAGGTGGTGAGTATACAAGGGATCACTATAAAATTCTTTCAACTTTTTTGTATATTTGGAAAACTTTTATAACAAAATGTTTGGGGACAAACTCAGGGCTTATACTATGAAGATGGGTGCATTTTATTGTATTTAAATTTTACATCAAAAGAAAAAAATAGGGGCACCTGGGTGGCTCAGTCGGGTAAGTGTTTGATTCTTAATTTCAGCTCAGGTCATGATCTCATGGTTTGTGGTGTTGTCTCTGCCCCACCCTCCCTTGCAAAAACCCACTCTCTCTCACTCTCTCTCTCTCTTTCTCTCTCAAAATAAATAAATATTAAAAAAAAATAAGTACTAAATTCTGGTTATTAACAAGCATGCTAAAGAAGTTAGGAGTTTCTGCAATTATCTTTGAAATGTGTCAAAAATTTAAATGGATTGAAGGGTGAGTAGAGGGATAGAATGGATTGATAAAAATTATCAAAAAGAAGAGTAAAATATCAGTAGAATCTAGGTAGTGGGTCAATATGTTCATGCTGCAAAATTCTTTTATTTTTGTTGTATGTTTGAAATTTTGCAAAGTGAATTGTTGAGGGTAAAAACTCAGTGAGGGAAAAGTTTATTACTAAATGAAGCAATTTAAAATAGATATTGGAAATGACAGCACGCCTCCGTAGGTAATGTTTACCAGCTGTCTGAGGTGGCCCATTCCCTTCCATCCCACCTTCCCAGTGAGTTAAATTGCGTCCTTAGAGAGGCATGCCTTTAACTAAAATTAAGCCTTGTTGAAATTCAAACAGCCTGATTGTTTCTTATTGTCTCCTTTGGCCTTGTTTCCTGTATACCCCAGCCCCCTACCCCTAACTGATATATTCATTCCATAACATTCACTACCAGCATGCATCTGGCTCCTAAACCCAGCACTGACCTCCTGTCTTGAAGCTCCACTCCCAAGCATCCAGCTGATTTGCACTCAGGTCCTGGGAACTATACCCCTATTACCTCAAAGCGAGTATTTTCAAAACCAAAACTATCTTCCCTCCTAAATCCTTTTTACTTTCTGTCTCTATTTCAGTTATCAGCATTACCATCCTTCCCAGGGCATACATGTACCTTATTCATTCATTTATTCAACAAACAGTTTTGAAATTTTACTTTGAAATGCTTCTGCTACGGGTATTGAGCAAAAAAAGACATGATCCCTATTTTTAAGTTTATTTATTTACTTTGAGAGAGAGTGAGAGCAAAGGAGGGGCAGAGAGAGAGAGGGGCAAAGTCCCAAGCAGGCTCCACACTGTCAGCAAGGAGCCAGACAGGGGGCTCAAACTCACCAAACATGAGGTCATGACCTGAGCCGAAATCAAGTCAGCTGCTTAGCCTACTGGGCCACCCAGGTGCCTCACAATCCCTGTTCTTGAGAGGCGCATAGCGTATTACCATCTAGTTGTTCCTTCTCCCTTTTTCCCTTTCCAGGTTTAATGATCATTTTACCTTGATGGCATGCAGGCCCACTCCCCACTCCAGCATCACCCAGAGATGTGCCAAGGCCCCCCAGGGCTTAGGCAGTGCTGAGACTTGGGGTTGGGGAAGCGCACCACCAATTAATTATCACCCAGGTTATCACTGGGACATCCACCGATTTCTCTTATTTACAGGCCCCTTCAGGCCCAGGGGCTCCATCCTTCTGTGCTCTGCTTAGGGCATTCAAGTCTTTTCTGAGGCAGCCTGTGTTCCCAGTTTACCTGGGACAGTCCTGCTTTATGCTTAGTGCCCCAGTGTAATGGTCCTCGTTCGGTCAATAAATTAGGAGAGGGTGGCTATCTTCTCCTAAACCACACACAGCCATTTCTAATCTGAGTACTTACTACTTCCTAACATAAGCCGGCAGAAGGGCCCCATTTCCAGAATCTCTTTCTCATTTAGGGGTTAAGAATCAACACCACTCCTCTATTCTTCTAAGAGGGATTGTTTGTCCTAGAGCATTTCCTTTTCTTAAGAGTTTGGACTTTTAGATATAAAAGCCAAAAAGAGGAGCAGTCTCTTTCCAGTTTCCCCAGTCAGCCATAACCCTTGCCCTAGGTCAGGAGGAAGAAAAGAACACAGAGAGGAAAAAGACCTGACTTATCTAAAAATCTTACCCCAGATTTAGAACCCAATTATTTGTGTATGTGCTTTATCTCCTCTCCTGACTAAAAGCTCTTTAAGAACAAAGATTTGTCTTTTTTTTTCCCTAAACTCATACTCATTCCTCCCCTTTCCCACATAGGAAATAAGGCCTTGAAAATTTACAAACATGCAACAAAAATAAAAGAATTTTATCGTAAAAACACATATACTCACTACCTAGATTCTACCAACATTTTCCTTTCCCTGTCTTAATCTATTTAAAAAAATTTTTTTTAATGTTTATTTATTTTTGAGACAGAGATGGAGTGCAAGTGGGGGAGGGGTAGAAAGAGAGGGAGACAAAGAATCCAAAGCAGGCTCCGGGCTCTGAGCTGTTAAGACAGAACCTCACATGGGGCTTGAATTCGGGAATCCCGAGATCATGACCAGAGCTGAAGTTGGACACTTAACCCACTGAGTCACCCAGGTGCCCCTAATCTATCTATTCTATTCACTTATCTATCTTGCAGGGTAGGCTCTTTCAATAAATGCCTATTCAAGATATAAGTGTTATTAGTCATTTTCACCTTGGTGTGAATGAATTTCTCTTCTTTTTCCAGGTACAGGTCTAGACAGAAAGAAAAAGTTGACTTTCTAAGAGTTAAGATCTAGGTGGGAAAATGTAGACCACTCAGACAAAATTCGTTCCATTCACATTTATCCAGCTGAATATGGCCCCACCTCTTCACTTTCTCACAGAATACAATGTTTTTTAAAAATTCTGTACAAAGGTACTAGAATTTAGTTTTCCCCTCGTGATCACTCACTGTCTCCCTGCACCATGAGCAATAATGTCTGTGCCTCAGAACTCAGGTAATTGGCCCAACTCCTAATGAACCGCAGTGAATGCAAAATATGAGCAAGACTTTTAGGGTGCCCTACTCTCAAGTGTCTAAAGAGCAGAAAGGTGAAAATAAAAGATCCCCCCCAGCCCCCAAAAGCCCTCCCATGTCTCCTAGTCATTCTTTAAGTCCTGAATGAAATGCTTCCTCATCTCTGAAGGCTTTAGATTCTCCAGCGCAAATCAATTTTTCATTTCAAAATAGCTCATTTCAAATGATCTCTTATTTACAGGATGGTGATGAAAAACATTAGTTTTGCAGCCAGCCAGCCTACATTCCAGATTCAAACCCAGATTCACCATGCCACCTTGCACAAGCTGCTTGATTATCTCATGCCTTAGTTTGCTCGTCTGTAAAATGAGGCATATGTACACACACACACAGGCACACTTTACATATAACTTTACATACATATAACTTTACATTATACATATATGTATATATAATAAATATCTCATAAACAGTCAATGGACGCTCTCATTACATTTGCCAGGACTTACTCTAGGTGAGAGTGAGGGAGCAGTGAACAAGACAAACACCCTCGGTTGCTGCCGGCCCCCATTTGCACCCCAAATAACAATAAACGTTAAATTATTGTAACAACACTGACTTAACCCACGCCGGGCCCTGACTGCGCCTTGTGAACACCGTCTAGAATATCCACATTAGCACCCACCACTCCGTCTTCTAATTCACTTCCCCCTTGGCTGAGGGCCCCGCTGCGCACAGAGAGCAGCGGCGGCTTGTTCCTTACCTTGGCACCCGGAGGCCCTCCCAGGCCCTGGCGACTGTCCTTGTTGACCACAAGAGTCGGGGGCCGTGCTGGGGCAGTGACACCACACGCGAAGGGGGTGCTCAGCCCTAAGGGCCTGCTCAGAACCTTGTCAGTCCTTCCGCCCCGCGGGCCTCAGTCTCCCCCCAGGTGCTCCTCCACAGCCAGCAGCCCAGCGTCCTCTCTCCCTGGATCCCTTCCTCTCTCCTCTCCATTTGCTCTCAGGAATCCCAAAGGGGGGAAAGCCGCTAATTAAAGTCTCAGACCTGGTTTTTCTCCTTGACTTGCCCTCATTTGCTCCCCTCGGTGTATTTACATCCAATCCCTGGCCCGCATGATGGCGCCTCCTTCCCCTATACCCCCCAGCTGAGATTCCCCCGCTAGAAGGCGCCTCGCTTCCAAGGGCAAATTAGGTTTTCTTTCAGCAATAAGCGTCCGTCTGGTGACACTGTGCGGGCAGGAGGGAGCAGGGTGAGCAGACCCCACACTGCCGGGCTCTCCGGGCCCTGAGGATGGAGCCTCAGGGCGTCCAGAGAACAGCGTGGGTCCCTGTCTGCGTGCGCCCCGTGTCTGCTGGGCGCCCGCACAGGCCACAGACGGTGGAGGGAGCCGGTGGAGACGGGTGGAGAGAGGGAGTCTTTCTGGAGACCCTGCATGATAAGATTCTGCCATCTTCCCCCGGGCTTCTTAGAGAGGCGGACCGCTGCATGCGGAGAACCTCTACCCTCCATTCCTCAACCCTGACGCTGTGTAACCGAAAGGCTACGCAGCGTGTGTGCCTTTGAGAACTCTGCGCTCAGGTCTCCGAAGGTGCAAGAGGCCTCTCCGTTTTGAGGCTCTGAATGTATCTTTAAAATGAAGAAGACACGCCAGGGGTACCTGGGTGGTTCAGTCAGTTAAGCATCCGACTTCAGCTCAGGTCATGATCTCACCGTTTCTGGGTTCGAGCCCCGCATCAGGCTCTGTGCTCGCAGCTAGCTCAGAGCCTGGAGCCTGTCTTCAGATTGTGTGTCTGCCCCTCGCCTGCTCATGATGTCTCTCTCTCTCTCTCTCAAAAATAAATAAAACATGAAAAAAAGTTTAAATGAAGACACGCCAAAACAAGTTACAGACATTTTAATTGTGGTATATTTTATTTTATTTTTTTTTAATTTTTTTTTTCAACGTTTATTTATTTTTGGGACAGAGAGAGACAGAGCATGAACGGGGGAGGGGCAGAGAGAGAGGGAGACACAGAATCGGAAACAGGCTCCAGGCTCCGAGCCATCAGCCCAGAGCCTGACGCGGGGCTCGAACTCACGGACCGCGAGATCGTGACCTGGCTGAAGTCGGAGGCTCAACCGACTGCGCCACCCAGGCGCCCCAATTGTGGTATATTTTAAAGATCCTTTCACAGCACGCATGCGCTGGTATGACTGCGTGCAGAGAAGCTCGTCTGGAGATTCTGCCAGAGGCCATATGTGAGGCTCTGGATGTACATGAAGCCAGAACCGAATGGCCCTTCTGCTCCTCTGCCACCCCTGATGTTGGCTTTGTGCCTACAAATGCTCAGGAATGGGAGAGGAAGTAGCTTCAAGGCGGGAGGGGGGGGGGGGGGGGACACAGGGGCTGGGAATTAAGCCTGTACTAGAGGTAGTGAGGTCTTAAGAGAAGTCTCCTTGGGAACCAGGTTCGTGTTGGATTCCAGCTTGGATGCTTCACCTTCTTCATGCCTCATTGCCTATCTATCAGCTGAAGAATGTTGAAAGAGGCTATAAGGAGAACAAAGATAAAAACAGAGTTCTAAGGAAGAAAGATGCATGGACTCGGGAGGCAGGAATGCATTACTAAATGCACCCTAAAGATGTTTCCTCCCTCCCTCCCTCCCTCCCCTCCTTCCTGACTTGGAATCAAAATGCTTTAACAGGCAGTTGGCAAAGAGCATCATTCATCCCAAATAAGTAGTTTTTCCCTGTGTTTGCTGTTTATTGCAATCTTGGAATTTCATGCCTCATCCGCATTTCCGTGTAGCTGGTCTTCGTGCATAAACATCCAAAAGGATGCAGCTTGTTACATAAAGGTGTTCGACCGCAAAAGCCTAACATGTGTTGTTGATTCATTACAGAGAGCCCCGCACAGCTTAAAGTCGATCAAATTAACTAGGCGGTACAAATTAAAAATAGTTTCAAAATGTTATTAATAATTATTGCTGTAATAAAATCACATTATTTTTAGATTTCTGGCAATGTATTTCTGAGTTATTGCCATTGCACATGCTCACCACACTTGCTACTAGAAAGGAGAAAGAACATTCTCTTGGTCTATCCACACCCTCTCCTGCACATACTGCGTGCTGACTCACAAGCAGAGGAAACCATCATGACTGCATATTGTTTAGCTCCCTAACCTTCAGCTGTGTGAACTGCTTCTTGGGCACCACAGTTGCTGGTCATTTAACCTGCCTGGATGAATGAGCTCATTAATGAACCGCCCTAGAGGCCTTCTCTATTGGCTGTTCTCCCAGACCCTAGTTGTCCTTCCCCACCCTACAGCCTGTCACTGCCATGGTCAACAAGCCTTCCCAGCCTGGCCAAGCAAGTCCTCACACCCTCTCATTGTGCACCCTTCTCCCTCCTGGAGGAGTACTCAGGGTGGTTGGGAGGAGTCATCCCAAGCATCCAGCTGAACCGGCACTTTTCACAAAGGCCACCCTTTCTCCAGGACATCACCAACTCAGCAATGCCTCCCCTACCCCCACTCCCCGGGTTTCTAGGGAAGGAGGGTGGACTTTGTCAGCAATTCTGACTGCGTGCTTTACCAAGGGGTTGCTTCCAATCTGGTCAGTGCATGCTTGGTAGGAAACCCCAAATTCCTTCATTGTTCCCCCTTACTGGGAAGCTGGACAGCCCAGGGAGGGGGTGGAGAGCCCTCTGGGATCTAATTGAGAGGGCTCTGGTGTGTGTGGGAGGGTGGGGGGAGATGGGTGCCTCAGGGTATTCCTTTTCCTTTAGGGCAGAAATTCCCTTTTCCATTTGTCTGTGCTGTGGTGAGCATCCGCCTGGAAATCTCTAGGGCAGGCATCGTGGGACTTGCTTTCAAGGTTTTACAGATTTAATTACTAGGATTCCACCTTTTGGGCCTTGGTTTCTCCTAGGAAAGTTGAAGACATTTGGATTAAATAAAAGCTAAGTTCAGATTTCCTTTCATGGACCCCAAGAGCGTGGTGCACTCCCCTTTCTCACACTTCCAGTCTCAGTCTGTCCGCCACATCTCTCTCCTGTTTTTTCCTTCTTGCTGCCTCTCCAGCCAAATGTTCCCCCATTACCAGTGACTTCTTTGTCTTTTTTCCTTTTTTGCCACTCTTGGACCCAATTGTAACCTTGGCACTCTTTCCACCAGCATCAGACAGGAGCCCCTCATGATGAAAAGTGGGGACAACACTGAAGACCTCAACTTTTTCTGAATCCCAACCTCCACCAGTCTTTCAGGGGTCAAGAGCATCCCAGGGAACTTCCATTTGCTGAGGTTCCCAGAATACCTTTTATTTATTTTTTATTTTTTTTAATGTTTATTTATTTTTGAGGCAGAGAGAGACAGAGCAGGAACAGGGGAGGGTCAGAGAGAGAGGGAGACACAGAATCAGAAGCAGGCTCCAGGCTCTGAGCTGTCAGCACAGAGCCCAACGCGGAGCTCGAACTCACAGACCATGAGATCATGACCTGGGCCAAAGTCGGAAGCTCAACCGACTGAGCCACCCAGGCGCCCCCCAGAATACCTTTTAAAGAAATTGATAAATGCCAATAAAGTCGCAAGAGTGAAATATTCTAGATGTTTACATTAAATTAATCCCTAACACACATTCACAAAACAATATAGTTGGACTGTTTCTGAAGGATATCACATAAAGTCTAGATACAGGTCACTGTGAATTTAGGGCTCCAGTCAAAAACCTTTATCTGCTTCCCTTCAAAGAAACTTCTGGTCGAATTCTTCTTCTTCTTTTCAAGCTTTCAACCAGCTTCTGATGAATTTGAGCAGCAAAGGGAAAGGGTTTTTGATTCCCCTCCACCCCCAAGCTGTCAGCAGCACCCCCCCCCCCCGCCCCAGGCAGTCTGGGTCCTCTTCCTCCCTGCTCCCTGATAACAACAAGGAGAGGAAACTAATGATCACACACTGATTCCTGTCTTTAGGTGTTCACTAATGACCAGATGGTAGCTGTTACTGTCATTCTTTTAAAAAGCATGACTGGTTTTGCAACGTCACACCCAAGGGTATTTTTAAATTAACTTAATTGTTGGCATCATTTGAAAGAAGAACAGAAGAATGTTGGTAACTATTGGAACTGGGTGACAGGTACTCAGGGAATCCGTGCGCTGATCTCTCTACTTGTGTGTAGATTTGAATTTTCTATAATAAAATAGAACAAAAACGAGTAAATATTCTTGATTCTATATTTGCTCTAAATACTAGCATTTAGAATAAAATAGCCTGAATTTCCCATTGTAAGTTGAGAACATGACATTTTACCTCTTCCTATTTTCTGGTTTTTTTTTTTTTTAAGTTATCTTGCTTTGTGGTTGTGTGTGTGTGTGTGTTTTCGTTCCAATATAATCTGAGGTTTAAGACCTACTTTATTATTAAATTATGATTTTTACATTGGAAATATTGTTTTAAATCATTTGACTCTTGAAAAACATTTATTAAAACTTATGAAGACACAAACTTCCAGTTATCAAATGCCATGGAAATGGAAACGTATAGCATGATCACTACAGGTGATAATACTGTGTTGTGGGAGCACCTGGGTGGCTCAGTCGGTTAAGCATCTAACTCTTGGTTTGGGCTCAGGTCACGATCTTGCGGTCATGAGATGGAGCCCTGCATAGGACTCTGTGCTGACATCAGGAAGCCTGTTTCAGATTCTCCCTCTCCCCACATGCTTGAGTGCGCGCTCTCTCTCTCTCTCTCAAATCAATCAATCAATCAATCAATCAACCAATAAAAATAATACTGTGTTGCATATTTGAGAGTTGCTAAGAGAGAAGATCTTAAAACTCCTTATTACAAGAAAAAAATTCCTAACTATGTATGGTGATGGACGTTAACCAGACTTACTGTGAACAATTTGCAGTATATACAATATTGAATCATTATGTTGTACACTTGAAACTCATGTTACATGTCAATTATACCTTTAGACAAACAAACAAAAAAAAAAAGACTTACTAAATGCCTCACTGAGGATGCAGCAAGTAGGGTGAGAAGAAAAAATCAACTTGTCAGTAAGTGTGGAGTAGAGCTATCTGGTAAGTACCAAGAAAAGCTCTGAAGAAGCAGCAGCCTGTTTGTGGAAGGGGCAATAAGAAAGGTTCTCAGAAAGGCTGGCTTTTCAACTGGAACTTGAGGAGTAAAAGGAATTTCACCAGAGTGAGTAAGTGGGAAGAAGCAGAAGTGGAGTTATTCTGAGAAGGAATTGTGTGAATTCAGGTACAAGGGTAAGGGGCCAGCATATTCCAAGTATGCCCAACGCCTCTGTGTGCATCTGCAGTGTGCGTACTTGTGTGCAGGGGGCAGCAAGTGCAATGGAGAGGACCAGCCAAGATGAAGTTAGGGGAGCAAAGGCGAAATTAGGAGGAACCTCATAAACCATGCTAAGTTCAAGCTTTATTAAGTCTAAGATGTGGCTCAGGACTCTGCATTTTAACAAGTACTGTAGGTAATTTTGATGCAGGTGGTCCAAGGATCCCAGAGGACACGTGACATGTACTTTGGAGGCAAATAGACCTGACTTCTGGTTTTGCTCTGCCGTGTACTGGCTGGCTTATCTGTGGCAGGTTACATATGTCTAAATCTCAATTTTCTCACCTATAAAATGGGAATAATAAAGACACTTGCTTTCTAAGGTTATTGTAAGGATTAAGTGAGCTACTTAGCACAGTGCTTGGAACATTGGAAGGGCTCAAAATATATTCATTGCCATTGTTATTTTGCTTAAAAATCTAACTCTGGCAGCTCTGTGGTAGGCAAACAGAATTTGGAGAAAGTGACAGAAGACCTGTATTTATAAAATGTCAGGCATGGTATTAGATGCGAAGTACTAAAGACACCTAAGGCTTGAAACTAACCCTCACACACAACATGGGCTGCTAAGAGTTATTAGGGCCATAAGTATGGTTGTGCAGGTTGCACACTGCACCACAACACTGCATCTATAAAGGTACCATTCACATTTTAGACATCATAGATTTGCATACTTACTGCGATAATTTTTTGGAGATGACAGCCAAGTGTCTTATATTAATAAAATGAATATACTACAACCAGTTTTCAACAGATGAAAATAAAGTGTCTTGAGGAAGGAAATGGCAGATTGTTATATTAATGGCTCCAATGAATCATGTGTTCTGGTATCCACACCTTTGTGTAGTCCACTGCCATACTGACTCTGAGCGCGGCTTTAGCCTTCGGGACATCAGCAAATATGACACAAGCAGAACTTGCAGAATTCCTATCAAGGCCAGAATCTCTGTGATTTTCTAGGATTTTCCTTCATCATCCAAAGATGGTGGCTGCAGATCCAAAGCAGTTATAGGCTTCTCGTCTTCATTCAAAGCAGGAGGAAACGAAGAGATGGAGACAATGCCAACCAAAGTTTCTTTTATTAGAAAAGGAAAAAAAAAAAATTCAGCCACATTTGAACAGACTTTCATCTATATCTTTGACCGCATCTGTGTGATGGTCCTTCTTAGCTGCCAGGGAGTCGAGAAAGTGGAACATTTAGTTTTGCCAGCCTCCGCAGTAAAATAGGACAAGTGAATAGGACTTGGGAAAGGTTGTTGGGTCGGCTAAGTAGCAATAACTGTCATAGGACCTTTGAAAAATTTTTTATCTTCTTTATAATTTTTTTTTCTTTAGAGAGAGAGAGAGAGAGAGAGCACATGCAGGGTAGGGGCAGAGGGAGAAGGAGAGAGAGAATCTCAAGCAGGCTCCATGCCCAGCACTGAGCCCAACATGGGACTTGATCTCACAACCCTGAGATCATGACCTGGACCCAAATCAAAAGTCAGATGTTTAACCAGCAGAGCCATTTAAGCCCAACTTGTCATAAGACTTTTAACCATGGATCCCATATGCAGCCATTCTCCTATGAGTACAACAAGGTCATACAACATAAAGACATAAGACATTAACCGTTTTTCATGTATGATCCATAAAAACTTTTTAAAGCTGGTTAATGGTCTTTGAGGCCGGGCTCAATTCATTTCTTTTTTTTTTTTTTTTTTTAAATTTTTTTTTCAATGTTTATTTATTTTTGGGACAGAGAGAGACAGAGCATGAACGGGGTAGGGGCAGAGAGAGAGGGAGACACAGAATCGGAAACAGGCTCCAGGCTCCGAGCCATCAGCCCAGAGCCTGACGCGGGGCTCGAACTCCCGGACCGCGAGATTGTGACCTGGCTGAAGTCGGACGCTTAACCGACTGCGCCACCCAGGCGCCCCTCATTTCTTTTTTTTAATTTTATTTTAATCTTTATTTATTTTTGAGAGAGAGAGACAGAGTGCGAGCAGGGGAGGAACAGAGGGAGGGAGACACAGAATCTGAAGCAGGCTCCAGGCTCTGAGCTGTCAGCACAGGGCCCAATGCAGGGCTCAAATTCTTGAACCATGAGATCATGACCTAAGCTGAAGTCAGACGCTTAACTGACTGAGCCACCCAGGTGCCCTAGGCTCAATTCATTTCTATTGAACATTTGTAATAATGCCTCTACAAAGAAATCGGAAAGCTTCTTTTAAATCAAAAGTGCTCCTGGTTAGGGGTGGGGTGGGGGCGGAAAAGCCTAAATTATCTATCACCAACTCCCAAGTCAGTGACTGTCAAAGCTTATGGACTGAGATTCAGTAGTAAGAATTTCATTTTACATCATAGTCCAGGATACACATACACGCATATGTATTTCATTAAAACAATACCCATCCTTATTTTATGGTATAGTCTAATATTTCTATTATATTTAAGTTCTTCTTTTAAAAAATTGGTTATGACCCACTAAATTAATTTTACCACCCACTAATTGGTTATGACCTGTAATTTGAAAAGCACCATCATAAGCTGAGGCCAGGAACATTTTTCTAGCCAAAGGGAAGAGCAGATGCTCTCAACACCTAAGAAGGCCAGCAAGGCTACAGCCTATTGGATGGGAAATGAGGTGGGAAACATCAGCAGGGGTCTGTCATGAAATCTGCAGGCTGCAGCAGGAAGTTCAGGATTTATTTTTATTCTAATGGGAGCTCCCAGTGGTTTCAAGCAGGGGAGTGACATGATATGATCTATTTTCTAAAATAGTTTCTCCTGACCTCATGCTCGGTCCAAAGGATGATTCCAGAATGACCTAATTTTCTCTAAATTTAAAACAAGCTTGGAATGACTTTAAGACCCTCCTTAGAGGATACTCTTACTCTCCCCCACATTCAGTCAGTTAAACTCATTTCCTGGTTCCTTTCCTTACACATGGGCTCGGACCCTCTGCGGAGCTCCTCTGGAGACCAGTCCTGCAGAAATACTGAAGTTTTAAAATTCTCTGCCTATCAAGTTCAGTACCTTTATCATCCTTTGTCACTAAATATCCACATATTTGCTGGCCACACCATCCTGCTGACCGGAGTCATGTAGACCCAGTGATTTTTTTTTTCCTGATTTGCAATGTTGACATTTGGAAGGACATCTTTTAAGTTCTGGCAACGGGCTCCCTGCAGCTTGAAAGCACGTATTCTCTCCCAGTGGGGGTCCCTGTGTCTGCTGGGATATCTGCACCGCTTGCTGTGGGGAACTGCCACGAATGATTAGAATCCTTGGGTTACACAGACTGAAAAGGAAGCTGGGGGGGGGGTGTGCATAACAGGAGGCGAGCAGATTTCCCAGGGCCTGGGCCTCCTTCTTGGACCTTCCCCAGGAGATGAGTTCCAGCTGCTTTTCTTTTCTTAATCTTCCTCCTCTCCCCAGCCCCCTTTCCGGCTGGGCCCCCAATCCCTCCCTCCTCTGGCCAACCCCCAAGCCATGCTAGATTTCGGGTGGAAAACATCACTGTCGAAAGGGAGGAGTTCAGGGACTGGGAAGCTGAAAGGAGCAGGGGTGGGGGCGTGGAGGGGAGGTGGAACCTCTCCATTGGGAGATGTATTCCATGGATCTGTCCACTCCTGTCTGGGTGAAGACAAAGAGGTACAGCAAACAGTCCAAAGTGTTTACCTTCCGCCAGTCAGCCCCCTCTCCTCCCCTCCCTCTGCCTCCAGCTTCCCACCCCACACTCAAGACTTGCCCCAAGCTTGTGGAGAGCCTCCGACCAGGTTTCTTTTATTTACTCGTGGTTTCCAAAATAGACACTTTCAGAGGCCTGAGGGTAAAGATGCTTTTAGGGAAGGGATGGAGGAGGCGGAGGAGGAGCAAAAGAAGTTGCTTTGACAAATGGAGAGCTAGTGAGTTAGGAAATTGTAGCGGTTAAGGGCGGAGGCTCCAGATTCACATCAAACATGGTTGACAACCCGTCTCTGCCGCTTGTTCACGGTGTGAATTAGACTTGGCTGTTTTAACCTCTCTGAGCCTCTGTTTCCTCACCTGTAAAATAGGCATATTTGTACCGCTTTCAAGGCTGAGAACTAAGTGGGATTTTTTTTTTAAGTTTATTTATTTATTCTGAGAGAGACAGAGAGAGAGAGCAGGAAAGAGTCAGACAGGAAGAGAGAGAGAGAGAGAGAGAGAGTCTGAAGCAGGGCTGTCCCCGCAGAGCCCGATGCAGGGCTTGAACTCATGAACTGTGAGATCATGACCTGAGCCAAAACCAAGAGTAGGATGCTTAACCGACTGAGCCACCCAGGCATCCCAATGGGATTCTTAATGTAATTATTATCTGCTCCAGGAAGTGCTTGATTAATGGAGTTTTATTATAATTAATATTACTCATGTAAAAGAACACTAAAATGGGAGCTGGCAGTTTCTTTTGAAAAAACAACAACAAGAAAATAGGAGTGTAAGCTGCTGAGGAGCTTCAGAAACAGAGCTGTAAGTTTAACACTATATATATTTTTTAACAAATCAGATTTGGTCATTTCCCATCGGCTCTTATATCCCTTATCAATCACAGTCTTTACAAGTGTGTGAAGTATGAAAGATGAGTAGATATGTTAATCCCCATTTCACAGATGAAGAAATTAAGGTCCAGGAGGTGATAAGAAGATAATGTAAAAGCACTCAGTATACCACAGCATAGCACACAAAAACAAGACTGTTTCTGGGTTTTTGTTGTAACACAAACTGATAAGCAAAGGGACAGTGCCCAAAGGTCATTGTCCCATGTCTTTCTTCAGAAGAAGGAAAACTCAAAAGAAGGCTAGCGTGTAGAGAAAGACAGTCCCAAGTTCAGGCAGAAGGAGAAAGGTATGAGTTTGCTGACTGCTGTAGTTGAAGCCACAAGCCTGGGAGGGCTGGCAGAGGGAGGGGACAGGCTGGACAGGCTGAGGCCAGTTCAGTGCTCCCAGAAGTTAATGTCTGAAGATTGCAGCTGGAGCGATAGTAGGTGTAGAATGGGAGCTCAACACTAATAATCTAAAAAACAAAGCAAATTAAATACTAGAAACATCTCCCCAATGAAAATGCTTCTGAAGGGAAGTCAAGCTCAGAAACAGAGACAGCAAGGGCAGTGACACACTATTAAGGATGCATTTTATAAACCAAAACCAACGGGGTTTTGCCGCTTCCTTTCAAGCACTGGGAATGATGACGGTTTGGATTTCACACATGCTTCTGGATCCCAATCAGTGTCTTCACTAAGAAGAACCAAGAGAAGCAAAATGAGTGTGGGTTACTGGCTGAAAATAAACATAAATCAGAAACCAGACTTGCACAAAATTATGCAAGCTGTACATCTGGTCCTATAGTCCCTTTGGAAGGTCTCTAAACACCACTTTTTTTTCTCTTTCTTTCTTTCTTCTTTTTTCTTTTTAAATCTCAATCTGCTCTCCTCCTAGTGTATCCTTCTTTGTCTTTGCTGTATAAAATTAAAACCAATATTTCCTTTAGGGTAACTGGCTACTCCAATGTATCATAAGAACCTTCAACTCGGCATATCCAAAAGCGGAAAAGGGAACGCATGGGTTTCCCCAAAAAACACATTCTTCCCCGTGTGGTCCACATCTCAGGAGTGGCGCTCCCATCCACCCAGTCACCCAGACTGGAAATCTGGGCGTCCTCTGTGGGTGCTCTTTTCCTTCATGCTAACTGAGCTCTATCAAACCTTCTCTGATCCCTACGCTTCCCTCCATCTCCTCTTGCCCCCTTCATTCACACCCTCATCCTCACTCACCCAGATGGCTAAGATAGCAGGACAGGTGTCAGACCTCGGCTTCTAAGCCCCAGACTGCCTGCACTTTGCTCCAGTCCAGACCTCAGCAAACTGCACCACACGCGCAGGATTCCCACCTTACCCCGGAGCAACAGAGCTACACTTCCAGGCGGCTCCTGGCCTCCTAACGGCCCCACAGGCCCATGCTGAAGACCAAGAGATGGGAAGGCTTTGAGACCCACCAAGGAAAAGGAACTGAGCAGATGGGCAAAGGTCATATCAGCGACCGAATAGATGACCAGGCCAAGTGCCTCTATTCTGCCGCCTCTTAGCAATTATAGCCATTTTTAAGGGTAAAGTTCTGTGACTTTAATACATTCACACACTTGTGCAAATACCACCACCAACTATCTCCAGAACTCTTCAATCTTCCCAAACTGAAACTCTGTGCCCATTAAACACTATGCTCCCTTCTCCCAGGCCCCAGCAACAACCATTCTATTCTCAGTCTCTATGAAGCCGGCTCTTCTAGGTGGCTCATATTAGTGGCATCATACAATATGTCTCCTTTTGTGTGTGGCTTATTTCACTTAGAATAAGCCTTCAAGATTCACGCATGTTGTAGCATGTATCAGCATTTCATTCCTTATGAAGGTTGAATAATATTCCATTGTATGTGTACGCCACATTTTGTTTATCCATTCATCCATCAGTGGATACTTGGGTGGTTTCCACACTTTGGCTATTGTGAACATGCTGCTATGAACATTAGACATGGTTCAAGTCCATGCTTTCAATCCTTCTGGCTATATAACTCAGAAGTGTAATTGCTGAGTCATGTGGTGTAGCTGTCGTTCAATTTCTTATCTCTCTAATAAGACTGTGAACTCTTAAGAGAAAGACGGAGTCTTGACACAAATATTTGTTAAATAACTGATCATTAACCCCAGCCAAAAAGATTTTGTAAGAGACAAAGTTAAGAAGATAAAGGATTGGAGGGGTTGGGGGCCTTCAAAAGGGTCAGATCCTGGCTAAATTTACAAAGCTTTGATTAAGATCTTAAACAGATGAGAGGGCGGGAGGAGAGTTCCCGGGTAAGCTTTATCACTAGCAGTTAAGCTCACAGGCCCTGGGCCCAGACCACCTGGATCCAGAGTTTCTGTTACTTCCTAGCTAGGAGAGCTTTGGCACATTACTTAAACTTTCTCTGTAAAATGGGGATAGTAAATGTTAGTTCATAGGATTGTCATGAAGTTAAAACACACAAAACACTTAGAATAGTGCCTAGCACATAGTATGCTCTTAGTAAGTTCTGGCCTTTTTAACAAAATCAGAATTGGATCAGAGTATGGGTAAAGTTTGGAATATCTGAAGAAAGTGCTAATTTCACAATGGGTTCCACTTTCACACAGCCCATTTGGTTGGGAAAGTAGTTAACATTTGTTTTAATTATCTACTTTGTGTTGGGTCTGATTATTATTATTATTATTATTATGTTTTATTATAGATTATTAACATTTCAGAGGTGTGGAAAATGAGCTTCAGGGGCGCCTGGGTGGCGCAGTCGGTTAAGCGTCCGACTTCAGCCAGGTCACGATCTCGCGGTCTGTGAGTTTGAGCCCCGCGTCGGGCTCTGGGCTGATGGCTCAGAGCCTGGAGCCTGTTTCCGATTCTGTGTCTCCCTCTCTCTCTGCCCCTCCCCCGTTCATGCTCTGTCTCTCTCTGTCCCAAAAATAAATAAACGTTGAAAAAAAAAAAAAAAAAAAAAAGAAAATGAGCTTCAGAGATGTTCAATCACTTGGCCAAGATGACATGTTCACCAAGTGCCTGAACCTAGTTTTAAATCTCTCTCAAAGGAAAGCAGTCAAGGGGTGAAGTAGAGGGATGAAATATTCCTGTTGCATTCAGAAGAGATCCTAGGGTGAGAGTGGGGGCCTTCCAGGGGGTAGGGCAAAGTCTTGTGAACCATTCTTATGGGGAGTGGGGGGAGCTACTAACTCCCAGGACAGCACTTTACATAGGCCTGTTACCAGGCAGAACTTGCCTGGGAGACACTGACAAGCCCCAGCTCCCCACCCACCATCCACACCTATCCTAACACTCAGGGGCCGGTATTGGGACCCTGTGCCCTTATGGCAGAGATAGCTACTTGCTATCCTTGTATTCATTCTTCCTCTCCTTTGTGGTAATCCAACTGTGGTTTTTAATCTGGGCACATGATCACCTGGAATCAAGACTACATCTCCCAGCCTCTTCTGAAGCCTGGTGTCACCATGGTTATGTTCTGATTGATGAAATATTAGTTAAAGAGTTCTTGGGGCTTCTGGGTGGCTCAGTTTGTTGACGGTCTGACTTCAGCTCAGGTCATGATCTCATGGTTTGTGGGTTTGAGCCCCGCGTCAGGCTCTGTACTGACAGCTCAGAGCCTGGAGCCTGCTTCAGATTCAGTGTCTCCCTCTCTCTCTGCTCCTCCCCCACTCATGCTCTGTCTCTCTTCAAAAATAAATAAACATAAAAAAAAAAAGTAAAAAAAAAAAAAAAAAAAGAGTTCTTTGCCAGGGCGCCTCAGTGGCTCAGTTGGTTAAGTGTCTGACCTCAGCTTGGGACATTATCTCATGGTTAGTGGGTTTCAACCCCACATCAGGGTCTGTGCTGGCAGCTCAGGGCCTGGAGCCTGCTTCAGATTCTGCTTCTCCTTTTCCCTCTACCCCTCCCCTTCTTGCGCGCTCTCTCTCTCTCTCTCAAAAATAAACATAAAAAAAATTTAAAACAAAGGAGTTCTTTGCCGTCTTCAAGAAACTTATAAGGAAGTGGTTTGAGCTTTTTGCCTCCTTCCTGTCCCTCCAATCAGGTGGCTGGGTTTCCAGGTGCCGTCTTGGAAACTGGAGGACCACACCCCTTGGAATGGAGCACAGAGCTGAAAGGAACCTATACCATGGAGCTATTCTTGCCCTGCACTATCTTCATCTGGAGCTGTTTTATGTGAGGAAGAAATGAACTTTATCTTGCTTAAACTACTATTAGTTCAGATTTTCTGTCACATTTTCTATTAACTGAGTCAACACTCATGCCCTCTGTTTAGTAGAACCCCACTTCTGACAGTGTACCCGTGGGCCTTCCTGTGCTCAGACCCAAGTTTGAAAGACCAGCGTCCTGAAACTGTAGTCCCACCCCTTCCTCCACCACCCAGAGGGAGAGGAGAACATACACAGTTTCTAAAAATACTTCTTAGCCTTCTATATCGTTCAGCATCTTCTTTTAGACAAAGATTGGTAACCATGGGACCAACAGCTTCATCAGTCTGTCTAGTTAGCAGAAAAAAAATAAAACACTGTTTTCCAGATGCCATGTCTATTAGAAAAGAAACCAACTATCAAAACCCAGTCATTCTAGCTCTGTTGATTGAACAGTGATATAAGATGTTATTCATAAAACTGAAAAAATATTAATAAAGGAGTATAATTCTTTTAGCTTCATTCTATACTCCATTTTCCCCCTTGAAAAAAAATGTAATTTGCTTGAGGAACAATTGTTATAGCCAGCCCTGTAACCATTTGTTTGTGCATTTATTCATAATTCATCTCAAATATACTCATTCCCCATTCTTTCATTCAAAAATACTTGTTAGTATTTCAAAGGAAAAAGTTAAAAAAAAACATGAAAAATTTAAGTAGAACTCCTTTGCCAATCCAGCTAAGTATTTGAGGAACAGAAATGCAGAAACCTCAGCCCCTGACAGTCCAAGGAATGTACAGGTTAGTTGAGAAGAGAAAAATAATACCCAGGAAGGAACTGGAACTTATGGTCCAGGCTGGGCTGAGACTTTCCTGCTAAGGGCTGTCCAAATACAGGGCACGTTTTACATACATGAATAGGAAGCCTAAGTGAACAAAGTGGCTGCCTGTGGGGGAGAAAAAAGGAGAGCCAATGGGTTGGGCTAGAGGAACGGGCCTTCACAAACTCACCTCCAAAGTGCCCATCTTGCCAAAAATTCTTGGCCATTTTAATGTCTCCTGCTTCCAGTGTCTCCTGGATGCCCACTCCACCTCCTCCAGCTAGAGGTTAAGCCCTAGGTGCTTTGCTTCCAAAAGCATAAAATTAGGGGAGGGTTGGCTAAATAGTATCTTTTTTTTTTTTTTTTTTTTTTTTTTTAGAGACAGAGACAGAGCATGAGCAGGGGAGGGGCAGAGAGAGAAGGAGACACAGAATACGAAGCAGGCTCCAGGCTCTGAGCTGTCAGCACAGAGCCCAATGCGGGGCTCAAACTCATGAACAATGAGATCATGACCTGAGCCAAAGTCAGATGCTTAACTAATGAGCCACCAGGCGCCCTGGCTAAATAACTTGTAAAATCCCCCAAGGCTGAATGATCTAAAATTCACAAGAATGACTATCATTTATTTGAGCATTTATTAATATGTCAGGTATTTTATATTCATTGTCTCATTTGATTCTTAAAACTGTAAGAGATATACAGATAATGAAATAGAGACATGGAGAATTCAATGTCATGATCACAAGGTCACTCAAGACTATCAGACTGTAAAGCCCATGTTTGTAATGCCTGTGTATTAATGACAAGTAACACTTCCTTTTTTTGTTTTGTTTTGTTTTGTTTTGTTTTGTTTTGTTTTGTTTTGTTTTTGAGAGACAGAGAAAGAGAGAGTCAGAGAGAGCATGAGCAGGGGAGAAGCAGAGAGAGAGACAGAGAGAGAGAGGGAGAGAGACAGAATCCCAAGCTGACAGCATGGAGCCCGATATGGGGCTCAAACTCACAAACTGTGAGATCGTGACTTGAGCCAAAACCAAGAGTCAGATGCTTAACCAATTGAGCCACCAAGGCACTCCAACAGGCACCACTTTCTAATTAGCTTCTTCCACCTCTCTATCTCAGGGAATTGGGAGCCCCTACACCACACCCATTCTCCTTGTTGTATAACCATTTATATAAATGTCTTTCCAAAATATGAGTTCCTTGGGAGCGGGAATGTGTCATGATCATTTTTGTACCATGTCTGCCTAGAACACAGGATGTGGCACACAGTAGGTGCCTAAATATTTAGTTAAATAACTATATCAGTCACCAAAAACTTAACAATCACAAGCACACCACATACTCATTAAGTGTGCATGAAAAAAAAAGTGTGCATGAAGATTTTGCACCTTTCTCCTGCTCTGCCATGTTACTGTTAAAGTATGTGTCTCTGAATAGAACATATTCTTCACATTTACTGAGCACTTTCTAAAAGCCAAGTGCTATGCCAGGTCATTTAAAGCATCCAAAGATAATTAAGAGACAGTTGCTATCCTTCTGGAGCCTATAGTTTACAGGACAAGATAGACACATAAACAAATGGGTTGGCTGCAACACTGATTCCAATAGGGGTTAGAGCAGAGATGTGAATATAACATTTCATTGCATTTGATGCCATTGATTGGACGATGCATCATTAAGAAGTACTAAAAAAAAAAAAGTTGCTGCTAGTTAACATATGCACAGCATTGCTTTGAAGATGCATCCTTATTTCAGAGATGTTATAATGCTTTTAAACTGTGCCTCTTTGATGAAATACTACTGATGCAACTAACAACATGGATGAATCTTGAAAACACTATTCTATGTGGCAGAAGTCAGTCACAAAAGACCACATATAGTGTGATTTTACTTATATGCAATGTCCTGACCACGCAAATCTATAGAGATAGAAAGTAGATCAGTGGTTGCTTAGCGCTGGAGAAGATCGGGGGCAGGGAGCAGATTGATGGCTAGAGAGTATGGAATTGGGTTATGGGATGATGAAAATATTCTAGAACTGATTGTGGGCTGGTTGTACAACTCTGTGATTATGCTAAAAGCCATTGAATTGCAACATTTTAAATGGATGCATTTGAATGGTACCTGAATTATATCTCAGTACAGCTGTATCAATGTGGCTATGTCTCAAAATAGCAGGTTGCCGGACATCTGGGTGGCTTGGTCGGCTAAGCATCTGACTTCAGGTCAGGTCATGAGCTCACAGTTTGTGGATTCGAGCCCCACATTGGGCTCTGTGCTGATAGCTAAGAGCCTGGAGCTTGCTTCCGATTCTGTGTCTCCCTCTTTCTCTTTGTTCATCCCCCACTTGTGCATTGTCTGTCTCTCTCTCAAAAGTAAGTAAACATTAAAAAAATTTTTTTTAAATAGCAGGTTGGGAGGGCAGGGTCTGGTGGGGGGGTGGGGAGAGTAAATTAGATGCAGTGAGATCTGGGGAAGCTTTCTGGAATGGACATTGGCACTTAGAATATGGGTGGAAATTGCACCATGCAGAAATCGAAAACAGGCTGGGGGGGAGGTGATCCAGGCAGAAGTAACAGCTTAAGCAAAGTCCAGGAGGCCAGGGTACTGGATAAAGTACAAGTAGAAGCAAAAAGAAAGTAGTGGTGATTGGAGGAAAGGTTCGAAGGCAAGCTAGCCCACATGGAGGAGGGCACTGAATGCCAGACTAAGGGCTGGTCTTTTCAAGATGTAAAAAAAAGGCTTGAAATTTTCTCCAACTGCTAATCTTTAAAATTCAGCAACTCTATACACACACACACAAAAATGTATTATTAAGGCTTTTCTTCCAGCCACAGGGCAACATTATTGACCTGACAGGCAGTAAAATCCCCTTTGGAACTCAGAGCCTGACAAAAAGGTTAGAAAGGCAAAGGGCATTGATACCGGAAGCACGGTGTTTAAACAGATGCTGGGGAGAACCAGGGTTTCTGGCAGGGAGCCATGAAATTCCAAAGGTCACGCATGATAGCAGAGCCAGGAAGCTGAAAGCAAAGACTCATCACCATGCTAGGAATCACCCAGGAGGAATTAGAATCGCACTTCTCTTCCAAAGGGATTGAAACTTGAGAACAAAATAAAATGAGGAGGAGGAAGTAGGCAGAGTTAGGGAAAGAACGCCGCTGGTGTCCCAGGCCAAGGGGAGCCAACTAATTGAAGGATGAGCTCCTGGGCTCAGATACTGTCTTTGCCTGAGTTTGCCTGCCCTGAGTGGCATGAGCTTGGGGCCACAGAGGACACCAGGGTACCATGGAGACACAGACCAGGGTTGGAAAGGCTTGTTCACTGGCGATTCCCCTGGGCAGCCCATGTGTGCCCTCCTCCTGAACCTGATCTTGGGAAGGGGACTCCAGGCAGCCCTGCTAATTGAGTCCATCTCAGAAGAGGGAGGTGGAAGCAATGGTTAGGTGGAGGACTGCACAGCGGCCAGGGCCCCCCAACTTGGTGTCCCAGGTCTTCCAACAACAGGCATCTGCACTAACAAGCAGAGAAGAAAACGACAAGGCCCACCTGGGCGTGTCTGCCCTTTAGCTTATCTTTTCTACTTCTGGTAGAGCGTTGTATGTTTCAAGTGAATCTTGATTCAATTTAAAGAATATAAACAGCACGGTCCACTTTTACCCTTCTCAAAAAATGCTAACACAGTTCCCAAGGTGTGAGGAGGACCATGAACTCAGAAAAGCTGCTGTAGCGGACTACTAGCAGGCTCAGGCTTTCTTCCTCAGAGGAAACAGCCTTTAATTTAAGAATAATAGTGTTCAGGCTACTCCATGCGGAGCGCCGTGGCAGGCAAAAAAAAAATGTAAGCTATTGGCAATGTGTGCGAAATGGAAGTGTTTATTTACCTGCAGTGTAAACCCGCCCACCACTACAAAGGATGGGAGGCCACTGATTGCATTTTGTGTCTGTTAGTACTCAGTGCGCTTGGAGATTAAGTGCTGACAGACGTCAGGCAGTCTGGGTTTTTCCAAACAAAATCCGAAAGCCTCTCTTCTTGGTCTGTACCTATGTACCCAATTAAGAACAGTGACAGGAAGAACTACTTGGCCAATTCTGTGGATCTGATAAGGCTCTCGCTTTCTTCCTTCAGGTCAAGAGAGGCCTGTACCCTGCCCCCCTTCTGGATCCATGATCAGCTCTACTCTTCTCAGCCCGGAGGCTGTGACACCTTGCCTCTGGTTCCAGCCACAGCTGTAAAGGTGGGGCAGAGCAGAAGAATCTTAGTCTTCTGGAAGGGCTACAAGGTTTTTATTGTAATGCGACCGGAAGTGGGCCTTCCTGTCAAAATGATAGGCAGAGCTGAATGTAGGCTTGGAGAACATCTCACAATCTGCTTGGGCTGAGCCCCAGACAAAAAGGCTAAGGACCTACTCCCTCTGAGATTCTGATTCTATCAGTCTGGGACCAGTGCTGAAATCTGCATGTTTAAAAAGCATCCCAGACCACACTTTCAGAAACACTGAAATAGAAGCTATGACATCTTCACAATGCCTGAAACTCACCTTTACCCTTTGCAGAAGGCAGTCCCCCTGTATAAGCTGCCCAAACCTACCACACACCCACTGTTCAACCTGACATCACATGGACTTTTACTGAATCCTTAACACACAATCTGAAGCATCTCATAGACACAAAAGACATACCCACCATGCTCTTTCCAGGGTGTAGTACCCTCCACCTCCCTGTAGTGTCAGATCCTCTGTCTTTCCATTTATCAAAATCCTACCTGGGGCACCTGGGTGACTTAGTCAGTTGAGTGTTAGACTTTGGCTCAGGTCATGATCTCACTGGTTGTGAGTTTGAGCCCCACATTGGGCTCACTGCTGTCAGCCTGTGAGCACTGAGCCCCCTTGGGATTCTCTGCACCCTCTCTCTGCCCTTCCCCTGCTTGTGTTTTCCCACCCACCCCTCTCCTCCCAAAATCCTACCTATCCTTCCGGGCTCAAAGTCTACCTCTTCCATGAAGCCTTCCTTTATCTTTTCACACTACACTAATCCTCTTTCCTTTAAACTTACAGAACTCCCATTTGCCCTCTATACTGAATTCACATGATGTTTGCCTTGTTGGGTTATTTGTTTGTTTGTGGTGGTCATTTGTGCACACTCTCCCTGCTAGACTGAGATCCTGGATGGCAGAATGTCATCCATTCTACCTACTTTTTGGACATATGTGGCACAAAGGAGAATAACCCCCCTAGAAATTGGAGAGAAGATACATCAGGTTGCCTCTTCAGTGAATACTTGTTGGTTTTGCCTACATGGAACCCATCCCCCTTCTTCTGGTAACAACACTGTTGTGATACACTCACTCTCCATCCATGCACAAAAACCAGATCTCAGGAGTAGCCACATAACCAAGGTCTAGACAATCCATGAATTCTGTCCCCCTAAACACCATGGTTCAGCAATGGGCATTTAACCCAAGCCAGGCCAGTTCAATTTAATTGCAGGAGTTTTTTAGTGAACTATTGAGAAAAAGAGAAGTTTTTTTCCAACTGGACTTGAGACTATAAGCATGTGAACCCGGAGCCATTAGAGGCCCACCACGTGGCAAGAGCCTATTTAAAGATGAAGCCAACATCCAGCAGAGCACATCCAAAGGACCGGGTTGATGACATTGTCTGAACCCTTGGATGCAGCTGTGCCAGAAACTTTGAAATTACATAAACCAAGAGGTTTTGAGTTGGGTTTTCATTTGCTTGTAATTAAAAGAACACTGCCTCATGAGTCCTCTGAAATTTCCATCTGTATAACCTACACGCTCAAAGCTATCTTCCTCTCCAAGTGTGATGGAAGAATTTGATTGTACTCCAAACTTCAATAAAGAAGAAAATGGATATTTCTAGGGAGTTGGAACCACAATATCATGGTAATTTCGTAAGTAGAAACATAATGAATTATACAATGGCCTGAATTCTGGCCTATTGTGTGAACAGAAGAAAGATGGAGCATGGAACCCCCAAAGTCAGCAATTAGCAATGTCCATTTGGGCTCAGATAAGGAGAAAAAGTACCCTGGCTTAAGGACTCAGGTGCCTCTGGCAGGTCTGTACCTGCTAACCACAGGCTCTTGTACAGAGTCCAATGTTCACAAGCAACTTTGTGATGACAACTTCCCCTTAAAATGGTGTCCGGGTAGAAAATATGTTATCCTATTAATATCAAAGCTGCCTGGTGGTTTGAGATCTCATTGTAAACAAATAATGTGGCTTTCTGGTTTATAACCAGGCTCCATAAGCTTGAGTAATTTGAGCTTTCCTTTTTTTTTTTTTTTTAACTTTTATTTATTTTTGAGAGAGAGAGAGTGAGAGCACACACAAGCGAGGGAGGGGCAGAGAGAGTGAGACAGAGGATCAGAAGCTGACTCCACACTGGCAGAGAGCCTGATGAGGGGCTCGAATTTAAGAAACCCAACTGCAAGATCATGATCTGAGCTGAAGATGGATGCTTAACCGACTGAGCCACCCAGGCACCCCTTGAGCTTTCCTTTTGTGGTATAAAGACAAAATTAAATGTTGGGCCTGGGAAACTGATGGTCAGATCCCAGATGATGTTGAGTTTATCCTGTGAGTCACCTTTGTGCACAGGTGTTCTAGCACCTGTGATTTATTTTAAAACGTGTGTTTGTTAGGTGAAGCCCAAACCCCGGAACTAATCAAGAAAGCACAGTGAAGGGACAGCAGCTACATTCCATCAGAAAGTACCCTGCTCCAGAGTCAGTCTTTGATTTACTACACCTCAACCAATAACCAGTAGGTTTCCAATTAGTATACTCAGTGTCCAAAATAGAGCTTTATTGAGAAAATAGTGATGATTAATATGTACGACTAATGTTAGAAATTGGCCTTCAGTGGTGAAATTAAAGGCATTTGAGGTAGATAGAGTTGCTAGAAAATACTGCAGAGGTCCTCTCACATTTACAAGGTGTAAAAATATGCTGAGGCATGAATCTTTAGTGATGGTACCTGAGGCTTGTTCGTTAACAAGTTCCATGATGAATTATTGATTTATGAGGATGTCTTTCTTTTTTTTTTTTTTTTTTTTTTTTTTTAAGAGAGAGAGAGTGCACCCAGAAGGGCAGAGAGAGAGAGAGAATCTCAAGCTGAGTGTGGAGCCCGACTCACAACTTGATCCCATGACCCTGGGATCATGACCTGAGCTTCAAAATCAAGAGTCAGATGCTCAACTGACTGAGCCGCCCAGGTGCCACAGGGATTTCTGATTGTCTGATGCCCATTAGAAGTGATAGCAGCCTACCTTGAAAGAACCTTTCATGTGGAGTCTGAGGGAAGCATCTAAAAGGGCTTAGATCTAGGACTTGGGCTCCCTGAGCAGTTGTATGAACTGTGTTGTGTCTGCTAGCTAATGAATATTTATCTAATAATGTCTGTATGTGTGACAGGATTTGGTCTAAAACTTGCTTTCATTATAACCTGGTAGTGAGGTGTGAGGAAGTGGCCAATCATTACTTTCCCCAAAACTTCTTTGGGGGTTACCTTTATCTATGACAAGAATCGAGAGATTGGGGCACCGGGGTGGCTTAGTCAGTTAAGCGCCAGACTTCAGCTCAGGTCATGATCGCATGGTTCATGGGTTCGAACCCCACGTTGAGCTCTGTGCTGACAGCACAGAGCCTGGAGCCTCCTGCTTCCGTTTCTGGGTCTCCCACCCTCTTTGCCCCTCCCCCGTTCACTCTCTGTCTCTGTCTCTCTCTCAAAAATAAACATTAAAAAAAATTAAAAAAAAAAAAAAAAGGAATCGAGAGGTTGGCTTGACCAAAGTGGCTTATTTCAGATCTCACCACGAGACCATAATTCCCACTCCATACCATGACCACAATACCTCAGGCATTTCCTAGTCAAAGTTACTGTCTGGGACATGAAAAGGCCCTTAGAAATATTGCTTCATGAATTTGGTGAGTTAATAAATGAATAAACTGGTTAAGCGGATGAATGGGTGCAACTGGAAAGTAGTAATCATTGTAGTTACTGAGAATCTACTATCCAACTTCTTTCATAAAGCTCTCCTTTCCTAATCTGCTTCCCCCCATGACAAACTGGTGGAAAAGTACCCTGTGGGTTAGATCATTTTAAATCTTCTGGGACATAAACTCTTCAAAGGAAGAAATCACATATTTCTGTTTTCTATTTAAAAAGCCCAATATGCCAAACAGAATGTATTTCATGAGAATTGATTGATAGTGTGAGCCTAATAAAGACAGTAATAAAAATAGCTAATAATATTAAGCATCTACCCAATGCTAGATACTATTCAAGTGCTTTATAAGTGCTAGGTCATTGAATCCACACAATATCCCCATATATAAAGCATTATTATTTCCATTTGACCAGTGAAAATTCCAAGAAATTACATTTCTTGCCCAGAGCTCATCAATTCCAGGGCCTGTGTAACCCCAAGCCCGTGTCCTGATCATTGTGGTTGTGGAACCTCTGGCCACAGACATTCACCAGAACAGCAGGTCTGGACTCTAGATCAGCTGTTCTACTCTGCCTTAAGGAGGTAGTCAGTCCCTTCCCAGATTCTTCAAGGCTTTAAAAGTACATTCCTACTTCTCTCCCTTCATTGGAGAACTCCAATTTTCTCATGAAGATCAGAGTTCATAGATTCTGCCAGAACATCAGTCTGCGTGATCTTTAAATATTGGCAATGTTGGGATCCCTCAGGACCCCAAGGATCAGGAAGAAGGATTATTGTCCACATTGAGAAGACCCAGCTTTACCTCAGATACTGATGGCTTTTTGTTTTCCTGGATTGCTGGGAACTGATTTTGAAAGCAAACAATGCCATGCTTTCTGAAGGGCGTTACATAGGAAACAGATGTTCAAATTCAGCTTGGGTTCATGTTCTTTTGTGGTGGATAATTTTTTGGCTCCCCTCTCTGCCTGAGGCACTGCCACCCAGCTGATGTTTGGTGGGGATTCTGTCCCAACAAAGCAACCCAAGACACAGCCTTCTGAGCAGGGCATTGTGACAAGACAACCTCTGGCTTCAGGAGCCAGCAGTCAGAGGCTCTCAGGAGAAGCCAGCATGACCATCAGGCGGGAAAGGAGTGTCAATGGCTGCCAGTCTTCCCTGGCTGAGAGCCCCAAGCCTCATGCCAGGGTTTTTAGCATGATGGATGGCAGCAGGCTGGCAGGCACGCTGCACAGTGGTGACCTGAAAGAATACGAGGCACAGCTCAGACTCTGGAGAAACATAGGAAGAAAGAAGTTGGATGGGCAAGAAACTTCCAGTGTTTCAGAACTAGGATGAGAAACTGTCCATACTTGATTGGAAACTGAGGAAGATAACCTTCATTTCCTTCCATCTGGCAACTGACCCAGGGAGCCCTCCTGTTTCTAACAGCTACTTTTAGCTGCATTTTGCTGAGCAAACATAACTCTCCCAACAAACTATGAGGTTAGCCTTTTAAATCTCTTTTAGAATTGTGTGGGGAAGTGAATAATGTCAGAGGTTAGAAGAGTCAAGGCAAAGGGGACTATGTTTCATCAGGGTTTGTTTCTTCTTTTCTTAAGTTGGTTGATTTCCTATGTTGAATTTAAACAAACTACCACTAGACTTTTGAACTGCGTATGTGAACTTTCTAGCTATATTCATTAATAGTCCATCTTAGAGACCAGAAGAAGCCCTAACACTGCCCCAAAATTTCCACCCCCCTTTCACTTGAACCTTCAGAACCAATCCTAAGTCTCAATCCAGAAAAATCATATAAGATTTAAGAAATGATAAAATCGAACTCATTTAATGTTCACAAAACCCTATGATCCTAATTTTACAGAGGAAGAAACTGAGGCACAGAAAATTAAAGAATTTGCCCAAACATATGTGGCTGATGAGTAAAGGAGCATAGATTCACATCTTAGCAGCCAGGCTCCAGAGCCCAGACTCTGAATATTACACTCCACATCTTGCTATGTCTTATTTATATCTTTAAAGATTTTCTCAATTTCATCCAAGTTGTCTTAAGTGCTGTTAGTCTATAGTGATATCCTCTCTTTTGTTTCTGATACAGGTAACTTGTGTTCTCTTCCCCTTTTTCTTGTTCTGTCCACCTAAATGTTTATCAATTGTACTGACCCTTCCAATGAATCTTTTGTTTTAGTCTTCTCTTACCTTTATTCCCTACCTTCCACTTAACTTTGAACTTGTATTGATCATCTTTTTGAGCTTCTTAAGGTGGAATGCTTAGATATTGATTTTAGAATTTTCTTTGTGTCTAATATAAGTATTTAGAGGTGTAAATTTCCCTCTAATCACTGCTTTAACTGAATCTCACAAATTCTGATATTTTATATTTTCATTATCATACAGCTTGAGATGATTTCTAACTTCTCTGATAATTTCTTCTCTGACCCATGGGTTACTTAGAAGTGTGTTGTTTAATTTCCAAATATTTGGAGATTTCATAGAGTTTTCTCATTTAATTGCATTATCAAAAAGTATTCATTTTAAATTTATTAAGACATTTTATACCCTACCATGTGGTCTCTCTTGGTGAATATTCTGCATGTACTTGAAAAGAATATGTAATCTGCCACTGTTGATACAGTATTTTATCTGTGCCAGTTGGGTCATACTGATGGTGTCTTCAAACCGATATCCTTACTGATTGTTCATCCACTTAACAATTATTGAGAGAGGAGTATTAAAATCTCTAATGATAATTGTGGATTTGTCTATTTTTCTTTTTAACTGTATCACTTTTTACTTTATGTATGTTCTCTTACTAAGTGCATACACATTTATAATTGTTATGTCTTCATAACGAATTGACCCTTTTATCATTATGAAATGTCTCTCTACATTGGTAATAGTCTTTGTCCTAAAGTCCATTTTAATGTTGCTTTATTTTGATTAATATTTGCATGGTATATTTTATTTTGCATGGTATTCTTTTATTTTGAAACTCTGTCTTTACATTTAGAGTGTGTTTCTTTTAAACTACTTACATGGATCTTGTCTTCTTCCAATCTAACGATGTCTGCTTTTAGCTGATGTGTTTATATTTAATGCAAGTATGCATATTGTTGGATTTTTAAAAATTTTTTTAATAAAGAATTTTAAAATTCTTTAATGTTTGGGGCGCCTGGGTGGCTCAGTCGGTTGAGCGGCCGACTTCAGCTCAGGTCATGATCTCGCGGTCCGTGAGGGTCCGTGAGTTCGAGCCCCGCGTTGGGCTCTGTGCTGACAGCTCAGAGCCTGGAGCCTGTTTCGGATTCTGTGTCTCCCTCTCTCTGACCCTCCCCTGTTCATGCTCTGTCTCTCCCTGTCTCAAAAATAAATAAAACGTTAAAAAAAAAAATTAAAAAAAAATAAAACTCTTTAATGTTTATTCATTTTTGAGAGAGAGAAAGAGCAGGGCAGGGGCAGAGAAAGAGGGAGACACAGAATCTGAACCAGGCTCCAGGCACTGAGCTGTCAGCACAGAGCCCCATATGGGGCTCAAACTCATGAACCATGAGATCATGACCTGAGCCAAAGTCAGACACTTAACCAATTGAGCCACCCAGATGCCCCATATTGTTGGATTTTTTACATCAATCATCTTGTTGTTCATTTTCTATTTGTCTCATCTCTTCTTTGTTCATTTTTTCATGTTTGCTGCTTTCTTTCAAATTATTTTTTAATATTTAATTTAATCTCCTTTATTGTTTATACATCTTTATTTTATTTTTATAGTGATTGCTCTGGGGTTAACAGTATGCATCTTTACCTTATGACAGTTTATCCTCAAATGAAATTGTGCTGTTACATAATGTTAGACCTACAACAGTCCATTTCCATTCTCCCATCTTCCTTGGTCAGACCTTTCACTTACACATATGTTATTGATCCCAATATTGATATTAGTTTTGTTTTAATTACACAATTGTCTCTGAAGAAAATTTTAATAATGAGAAAACTTTTACTCACATATTTACTGTTTTCAATGACCTTTATTTTTCTGTATAAAACTGGTATTTTTTCCTTATAAACTAAGAAACTTCCTTTTCCATATCTTGTATTTTAGGAAATATTTACCTTCTAATAATTAGCTATTGTTTATTTTAATATTAGCTATTGTAATGCAGGCAACAATTACTTGCTAGTATTAGCTTTTTAGATATTTCTAAAAATATCTTTATTTAGTCTGCCTTTTTAAAGGCTGTGTTTATTGCATATGGAGTTCTAAAATAACATTTTCTTTCTGTCTATATTATTTTGTGTCTTCTGACTTACATTATTTCTCATGTGTAAGTCAGTAGACATCTTGTTCCCCTGAGTGTGATGTGTCTTTCTTTCTCTGGTTGTTTTTAATATATTCACTTTATTATTGGTTTTCAGCACTTTGATTAAGCTATGTCTTGATGTAGTTCTTTGTGTTTATGTTTTTTGGTGTTGAGCTTGTCACATCACTTGGTAAATATATATATTTTAAAAATCAAATCTGGGATTTCAGTCATTATTTCTTCAAATAACTTTTCTGCACTCTCTCCTTTTGGGACTAAAATCACATGTGTTAGACTGCTTGATATTGTCCCACAGGTCAGTATGTTCTCTTCATTTGTTTCTCCCTCCAGCCCCCACTCTTTTTCCTTCTGAGCTTTAGTTTTGACTTTTTTTCCCCCCATACATCTTCAAGTTCACTGATCTTTTCTTCTGTGGTGTGCAGTCTTCTGTTAAGCCCATCCAATGAGATATGCATTTCTAATTTTTGGATCTAGAAGTTACACTTGGCTCTTTTATCGTAAATTTCCATGTTTCTCATTGTGTTGAGGGTTGAGGTTTTTTTGTTTTGTTTTGTTTTGTTTTTTATTCTTAAACATATTTACAAAAGCATCATTAAAGTCCTGTCTGCTGATTTCTTCATGTCTGTCACTGCTGGATCTGTTTCTATTGACCCCTGGCTAAAAATCATATTTTCATGTTTTCTCACACTTCTAGTAATCCATTTATTGGATTCTGAACATAGTGGGTGTCTCGTTGTTAAGTGTCTAGATTTATGTTTTTCTCCTTTAAAAAAATGTTGAGCTTTATACTCACAGGAAGTTAATTTAGTTGGAGATCAGTTTGGTCTTTTTGTGTTTATTTGTTTGTCTGTTTTGGTTTTGGTTTTAATTTAAAAAATTTTTTAAGTAATCTCTACATCCACCGTGGGGCTCGAACTTACAACCCTAAGATCAAGAGTTGCATGCTTTACTGACTGAACCAGCCAGGCACCCCCAGCTTGGTCTTTTTGAAGCTAATTCTCAACCTTTTCTTGTGTGAGTCTAAAGTACCCATTATTTTAGGATGACTTTTGCCTTATTTCTAAAGCATGGCCTTTCTGGAATCTACAGAATATCTGGCTGGTTGGAACTAGAATATTCCTCAACCCTCTGCAAACTTCAGTGATTGTTCAGTTTGCAGGTCCCTGGTAGTTTTTCTTTCTCTGGTAATGTTGTTATGTGCCCAGCCTATAGAGTCTTGCCTTATACACGTAGAGCCCACTATTTAGACCAAGACTCATGGGGACCCTATAAATACTTACACAGTATCCTTTTTCTGCATACTTTTTTTCCCTCAGGTAACTTGGCCCACAAATTCCAGTTGTGTCAACCTCCCCAACTCTGATCTATGCCTCCCCTTGTTTCAGTAAGGCTGAAGGTTCACTAAATTTGTTTTCCTTCTCTCAGGAATCAAAGTTCTGCATTGCTGTTGCCCAATGTCTGCACAGACTTACTTCATACGTTTTGCCCAGTTTTCTACTTATTTATTGCAGGAAGCCTAATCAACTATCAGTTATGCTATCATGACCACAGCAGATGTCAGACCTGAGTTTTATTAAAATAACATTTACTGAGCCCTTACTCTCTATTAGATATCATGTTAAAAGCTTTTTCAGCATTGTTTTGTTTAAACTTCATATAAACGTCAACAAGTAGGGAAATTTTTTTCTTACTGTATACACAAAATTGAGGCTTAGGAAAGTTATAAAACTTTCCCCAGTCATGCAGGACCAGACTTATGTGACTGACTCTCAATCTTGCCTTTAAAAGTTCTCCCAGACCACCTGGGTGGCTTAGTCAGTTAAACATCGACTTTGGCTCAGGTAATGATCTTGTGGTCTGTGAGTTTGAGCCCTGCATCAGGCTTTGTACTGACAGCTCAGAGCCTGGAGTCTGCTTTGGATTCTAGGTCTCCCTCTCTCTCTGCCCCTCCCCTGCTTGCCCTCTCTCTCTCTCTCTTTCAAAAGTAAACATTAAAAAAATTTTTTTAAACAGTTTTCATCTCTCTTTTAATACTGAACTATTATTTTGCTGATTATAAAAGTAATGTATGCATATTAAATGCTTAAAAATATGAAGTATAAAAGAAAAAATCAATCCTGAGTTCCCACACTTCTAAAAAATTTTATTTTTTATTTTTAGAGATTTTATTTTTAGGGGCACCTGGCTGGCTCAGTAGAAAGAACATGTGACTCTTGATCTTGGGGTCATGAGTTTGAGCCCCACATGGGATGTAGAGGTTACTAAAATAAATAAAACTTAAGGGGTGCCTAGGTAGCTCAGTAGGTTAGGTGTCAAGCTCTTGATTTCAGCTCAGGTCATTATCTCACAGTTCATGGGCCCGAGTCCTGAGTCTGGCTCTGCACTGACAGCATGGAACCTGCTTGGGATTCTGTTTCCCTCTCTCTCTCTGCCCCTCCCCCACTCGCTCTCTATCTCTCTGTCTCAAAATATAATAAATAAACAAAAATAAGTAAATAGACTGTTAAAATAAGATTTTATTTTTGAGTAATCTCTACACCCTACATGGGGCTCAAACTCCCAACCCTAAGATCAAGATTTGTATGCTCTACCAACTGACCCCACAGTTCCTATGTTTCCACAATCCAGGGACAGCCACTATTCATATATATATATATATATATATATATATATATATATATGTATATATATACACACACATATATATATACACACACACAATATCACAATATAAAAAAAATTTTATATCACAATATAAAAATATAACATGTGTATGTGTGTGTGTGTATATATACATATGTGTTTGTGTGTGTGTGTGTGTGTGTGTATCTCAGTTTTGTCTTACAAAACAAATCCAGTGGAATCCTACAATACATCTATACATACTGTTTGATAAGCTGCATTTTCCACTTAAGGCCTTATAAGCATTTTCTATTAGAGGTAAAACATTCCTTGAGAACCGAGAGATTTTAGTTTTTGTCATGGAAAATGTCAACCACACCCCAAGGTATATAGAATGTTAAAATGAACCCTCATGTACTCATCACTTACCTTAAAAATTAACATTTTCCAATCTTTGAATATAATTGTTACTGGCCAGCTCATATTCTAACACATAGATGTAACATTGTTCATTTAACCAATTCTGTGTTGTTGGATATTTGTGTTGCTTCTCATTATTCTAAAGAACACTCCAAAAAAAGATCTTTCTGAATAAGTATTTGTGAAAATATAAGATTATTTCCTCAAGATCAATTCCTGTAAATAAAATTACTTAATTAGAGAGGATGAACATTTTAAGGTTTTTGAAATATATTGCCCAAATTCTCCCTAGAAAGTCTATATCAATTGCCCTTACTTTCTCCCAGGAACAGTTTATGAGAGGGCTATTTTACCACACTCTCGAAGTACTAAGGGCAGATTGATGGATGCACTGGTATTTTGTCTGTACCACCACCCACCCCCACTCGTCAAATCAACTATGGCTGGATTTCGTATCAATCAGTTTCCTCGAGGCTGAAAAATCAAAATGAGGCCAGAGAACACCATTCTTTGTTCTACACATTTCTCCTATAAAAACATACCCTACTTATCCCTACATGTGGTCCTCGTGTCTGGCATTTGTCCCCAGTTAGAAAAGAGAGAGTCTTGTACTTTGGCAGCAATGGAGAACAGCTGATGGGCCACAGATTCCAGCAAAAGTGGCACAAAGCCACCTGTGTGGGACTAGGCCAAAGCGTTGGGTCCTAGCTGACACTGGGCCCATGTTTGTGTGTGCCCTCCTCGTTTCTCAGCCTGCATGCCGATTTACAAATACAGCCTCCAGAAGCGGAGCTTACAACACAGCTTATAAACATGTTTAAATGGACAGAAGGGACTTCAGGACACAGGAAGGTTTATGAGAGAGAATTATTCTGAGAGAACTGAAATGCCCTTCAAGTCACTTCACTCCTTGACCTTGGCACTCCAGAGGAAGATCTGAATGGAGGCCAGAATGGTTCCGTCATTAGAAACTGGGATCCACACAATAAAGGGACAGGGAAAGCTACAAAAACTAGTCTGAAACATGGGCCTAGGGCATCTGAATTTCAATACATAAACTGACATTCTCACTAGAATGGAAGCTCACATGGACAGAATTTTATATTTTTGTTCATGAATTTACCCCAAAGGCAAGAAAAAAATGCCTGATGGATCATAGGCATTCAATTAATTTTTGTTGAATGGATTCATTAAATGGAAAGAGAGAACTGGGAAAACTATGATTCGACAATTATGTATTAAACACTTAATGTATGTATATTACCCAGTTAGGAGCTAAGCAGAGACTCAGGGAAGGATTTAAAAATGAACTTTCGGGGCGCCTGGGTGGCGCAGTCGGTTAAGCGTCCGACTTCAGCCAGGTCACGATCTCACGGTCCGTGAGTTCGAGCCCCGCGTCGGGCTCTGGGCTGATGGCTCAGAGCCTGGAGCCTGTTTCCGATTCTGTGTCTCCCTCTCTCTCTGCCCCTCCCCCGTTCATGCTCTGTCTCTCTCTGTCCCAAAAATAAATAAACGTTGAAAAAAAAAATTTAAAAAAAAAAAATAAATAAAAATGAACTTTCTGGAGCACCTGAGTGGCTCAGTTAAGTGTCTGACTTCGGCTCACGTCATGATCTCATGGCTCGTGAGTTCCTGCCCAGCGTCAGGTTCTGTGTTGACAGGTCAGAGCCTGGAGGTTGCTTCAGATTCTGTGCCTCTCTCTCCTTCTCTCTCTCTGCCCCTCCCCTGTTAGCGCTCGGTCTCTCTCTCTCTCTCTCTCAAAAATAAATAAACTTTAAAAAAAAAAATTTTTTTTTTCAACGTTTATTTATTTTGGGGACAGAGAGAGACAGAGCATGAACGGGGGAGGGGCAGAGAGAGAGGGAGACACAGAATTGGAAACAGGCTCCAGGCTCTGAGCCATCAGCCCAGAGCCTGACGTGGGGCTCGAACTCACAGACCGCGAGATCGTGACCTGGCTGAAGTCGGCCGCTTAACCGACTGCGCCACCCAGGCGCCCCCCCAAAAAAATTTTTTTTAAAGCAAAAAAGCCCTGAACTTTCCTTCTGGAGAAGCTGACACACACAAAATAGAAGCCTAAGAATTCCGCCATGGCGCAGACAGCAAGTCCTCTTGGAGTTCAGAGGAGGGGAAACACCTCTCTCTTAGATGATAAAGGAAGGCCATGGAAAGGAGAGAGTTGTGGGGGAGGTCTTAAAGGATGGCACATTAGTGTCCTAGGGCTGCTGTAACAAGTGGCCACAACAGAAATTTCTTTCTGTCACATTTCTGGAGTCCAGAAATCTGAAATTCAGGTGTCAGCAGGGCCACACTCCCTCCAATGTCCCTAGGAGAGAAACTGTGCTTGCCTCTTCCAGGTTCTGGTGGCTCCTGGCGTTTCTTGGCTTGTGGCAGCTAACTCCTGTCTCTGCCTCTGTCTTCACATGACCTTCTTTCCTGTGTCACTTTGTGGGTTTTTTCCCGTCTTTTATGAAGGCATTCTCATCGGATTTAGGGCTTGCCCTAATCCAGTATGATGTCACTTCAAGCCTTATCTTAATAACATCTGCAAAGACCCTATTTCCATATAAGGTCACATCCCGAGGTTCCATGACAGGAATTTTTGGGTGATGCTATTCAACCCACTACAAATGGGTAGAACAACAGTGGTGACAAAAACAAACAAACAAAACTCAAAGGGTATGTATTTGAGACTACGATTGCCCCAAAGCGACATTCTGTCAAAGACTCCAAGCTTTCAGAAGCCAAACTACAGGCAAGGAGAAAACTTCAAACTGTAGGGCTCCCAAGAGACATGTAATCTTCTGAGCTGAATATTCCCAAACTGAAAACACACAGGGGATTCACAAAATGAGAAATTTTGCTTCAAAATTATATTTGAGCTTGAAATGGGCTACTGACTATTTAGAAAGATCAAATAATTAAAAGCAGGAAGTCTGGGTTAGAGTTCTGGTTTCTTAACTTACTTGTTCTGTGATTTGGGGTGTATTACTATGCTTCTCCAATGCCTTCTTTTCCTCATCCGTAAGATAGGAGTAATGCTACTGCCTGCCTCCTCGGCTTATGTTAAGAAAACCTCCATTCTTGGGGCGCCTGGGTGGGTCAGTCGGTTAAGCGCCCGACTTCGGCTCAGGTCATGATCTCACGGTTTGTGGGTTCAAGCCCCGCATCAGGCTCTGCGCTGACAGCTCGGAGCCTGGAGCCTGCTTCTGATTCTGTGTCTCCCTCTCTCTCTGCCCCTCCCCTGCTCATGCTGTCTCTATCTCTCAAAAATAAATAAATGTAAAAAAAAAAAAATTAAAAAAAAAAGAAAACCTCCATTCTCCTCCTGTGTTTCTCCTCTACTATGGAGTGGCTACTACACTCAGGACGTTTCTGTCCCCAGATTGTGAGGGTTCTTCTCACACCAAATAATTCTCTGTGACATCTGCTGGGCATCCTACAATTTGAATCCATTCTTTTTGTTTGTTTGTTTGTTTGTTTGTTTCATTTACTTATTTTGAGAGAGAGAGAGCAAGGGAGGGCCAGAGAGAGAGAGAGAGAGAAAATCCCAAACAGGCTCCACACCACCACCGAGGAACCTGACGTAGGCTCAAACTCAAAAACCTCAAGATCATGATCTGAGCCAAGATCAAAAGTTGGACTTTTAACTGACTAAGCCAACCAGGCGCCCCTCAAATCTGTTCTGACCCTATCTACCTGGAGATAGAGTAGATCCCATAGGTTAAAGGCTCCGTCCTAAAAGACTGCCCTTCCCCACTTCAGATGCCAATCACAAGTCCACATTGTCACCTGTGCTTCTGACCGACTGGCAATGCATTGGAAGGTCCTGTGACCCCTTTCTCATGTTCAGTTAATTTGCTAGAGCAGCTCACAGAACTCAGGAAACAGTTTACTTACTGTTTACCATATGTAAGGATATGATAAGGAATACAGATGAATGTCCAGACAGAAGAGATGTGTAGGGCAAGGTATGTGCACAGGGGTGTGGAGTTTCCCTGCCCTCTCCAGGCACACCTCTCTCCCAGCACCTTCATGTATTCAACAACCTGGAAGCTCTCTGAACTCTATACTTCTGGGATTTTTATGAGCACTTCATCACGTAGGCATGATTAATTATTAATTCTATTTCCAGCCTCTCTCTAGAGAATGGGGGAGCGGAGCTGAAAATTCCAAGCTTCTATTTATGGCTTGGTCCTTCTGGTGGCCAGCTCCCATCCAGGATCCTAGCAAGAGTCACTTCATTAGAACAAAGGCACTGCTATCACCCAGGAAATTCCAAGGGATTTGGGAACCGGGGACAGAGACCAAATATTAGAACAAAAGATGCTCCTCGTGTCCTTATCACTTAAGAAATTACAAGGGCTTTAGCAGCTCTGTGCCAGAAACTGAGGACAGAGACGAATATATTTTCTATTATTCACAATTGGTATAAAGATGAAAGGAGATAATGCATGTAGAGTGTTTAGACAAGGAGCATAGACAAACTGCTCAATAAATGTTAATGCATTATTTTGAGATGCTGATGGCAGTGGAGAATGAATTTGATGAGGGGCTGGAGAAAGTTACGAAGCTAGAGACTAAGAGAACAAGAGCCAAGCAAGAGATGGTTTACATTCAAAAAGAAAAAAATGGAGGTGCCTGGGTGGCTCAGTTGGTTAAGGGCCCGACTTCAGCTCAGGTCATGATCTCACAGTGGGTGAGTTGGATCTCCGTGTTGGGCTCTGTGCTGACAGCTCAGAGCCTGGAGCCTGCTTTGGATTCTGTGTCTCTGTCTGTCTCTGCTCCTCTCCTGCTCATGCTTATGCTCTCTTTCTCTCTCAAGAATAAACAAACAAAAAACTACATTATTCAAACTATGTAAAAAAAAGAAGAAAAAGTAATTTACGTTTTCCAAAGCCTGGCCTCTATTCTTACCAACTGTCATAACTACAGTGGCAATTCTGAGTGTGGTTTGAGGATATCTGGGAATCCCCAAAGCCCTTTGAGGGAGTCTATGAGGCCTCTTTCACGATCATTCTCTCATGAGGATGCTATGGAGTTTTCCAGAGGCTTTACGACATGGGATGTCACACCTGATCAAATGCAGAAGCAGATATGAGAATCCAGCTGCCTTTTATTAAGCCAGACATTAAAGATACTTGCAAAAAGGTAAAACAGTGGTACTTGTATCACCAAAAGTTTTTTGAAAAAAACATTTATGTTAACATATACCCTTATTATTGTTATTTTAAAAATGAATCAAGAACTAAAAATGTTAAGGATTTCTGTTTTAATCCCAGATATAGTAAATATCAGTAGATGTAACCCACCTAAACAAAAGCTCTGTGGAATTCTCAATACTCTTGATTAGTGTAAAAAGTCCCTAAAACCAAACGGTTGGAGAATCTGTGGTCTAGAGGAGCATGTGACATGCCACGGGGTCAAACAACCTTGCAACATACCAGGCGATCGCTGGAGCAAGCTCTGAGTTTATATTCAGAGATTATTACTTCATCTGTATGGCTTTTGGGAATCTTATAGGGAGAGCAACGTGGAATCAGAGCTTCTACCTTATATCTATTTCCTTTCCTTCTGAGCAGTCGTTCCAATACGGGCAGCAATCCATTGGTTGCCAGACTTAGTGGTGAACTCAGGATAGTTCAAGCAAAGAGGAACAGGAAGCCTCCCACTGAAAGGCTGTTGGTTTTCAGCTTAAACTCTCCTTCCACATCTTTTCTTGCTTTATTCCTATTAAATTGCCAATTTTATTTACAATACATTGAAAACCACTCAAGCCTTTACTCAAAAGTTAGGTCACATCTTTGCTTTTTGTTGCTGTGGTTATAGTTTCAGAAACTCTGACATTCCTTTCCATGATATAAATGGTCATATTTTATACCATGTGACCCCATCCTCACTGGCCACAGCAGCTTGAACTAGAACTGGACACTTAACCCAAGGGAAGCCAGTCCAGGGCTCATCTATGACATGCCTTCTCTGCGAGTCTGATGGTGGTAGCCTCCCTTTCCCACCTTTTAAAAAAAATCACCTATTTGGGGCGCCTGGGTGGTTTAGTCGATTGGGTTTCTGACTTCTGCTCAGGTTATGACCTCACAGTCCGTGAGTTCAAGCCCCGCGTCGGACTCTATGCTGACGTCTTGGAGTCTGTAGCCTGCTTCAGATTCTGTGTCTCACTCTCTTTCTGCCCCTCCCCTACTTGTGTTCTTTCTTTGTCTCTCAAAAATAAATAAATAAACAAAAAAAATTACCTATTTTAGGGAGGCCTCCATTGTGGAGTGCTCAGATTCCTCTGAGGATTAAAAAAAAAGGGGGGGGGGCTAATTAAAAAGACAATTTCCAGGCCTCTGTCTTAGAGATTCTGATTCAGGAGTTTGGATGGGGCCTATGAATGTGTTTGCTTAACAGGGCGCCAGGGATGTCTTACCATCAGCAAAATTTGGACAACAGGTGCCTATTTTATAAAGTCATTGGGAAAAGGGAAGGAATTTTCAAACTTCAGTGGCCATACCAGCTACCTGGATCTACCACAGAGATTCTGACTTTGTAGATCTGGCTTGGGGCCCACGAATTTCCCTTTTACACCCTTAGATGCCTGATGTGCACACTCAACTTTGAAGACAGCCGAGAGTGAGATGGCTTCATCAGATTGTTTTGTTTCTGAGATCTCTTACCATAAAATAATGTAATTTTTTTTTTTTTTAATTAAAAGGTACATAATGGAATGAGGACAATTTTGGAGCAGACCCCATTCTCCCTGCTCCAGGGGACGTGTGATAGGACGCCATGGGTCGCTTAAGCACAGCTCTGGGGTATTTAGGACCTGAGGCTGGGGTAAGGGTGAGGCAGGGGGGCAGAGACACAGAAGCTCTTTTCCTTCCCTCCTCCTGGCAGCTCCTCAGTCCAAAGTCTAGTAACTGTTACCAGCCTGACTCTTAACACTGAACATGTGCCTGAATGACAAAAACCACATGGAACAGCCACAGGACATGATAAATGCCTTTGTAAACTGCAGCTCGGACTTAGTCTTGGTGAAGACAGCAAATTACGCCCTGGAGGTTCCCAGCCCCTGGAATCTCCTTATTAATATCATACATGGGCTGCCCTAGCCGGAAACCAGGATGCCAGTTCTCAACGAGGTACTTATCATTGCTATCAAAAGACCACACAATTCATTTTCCAAGAAGGTCCAATTGCACTCTGCTTATTCTCCTTCCTAGAAAGAATTCAATGACTTGTGCCAGCTTGATTGGGTGCAATAGCTCTTCATTTCTCTTACTAGAAAAGTGTTGTTGGCTCATCTCTCAGGATTCATAGTGAACCACTACCTCCTGATTTCTTTTATTCCTGGTTACTGCCTTTCAGGTCTGGAGGCACAGGTCACATAAAACAAGCTTTATTTTGCTCTGCAGCAATCTATCCCTATCTATCAAACTGTATATTGACTTATTTATTTTGTTTTCTGCCTCCCTGTACTAGAATGTTGGTTCTGTATGAGAGCATAGTTTGGGGCTGTTTTGTTCCCTGGGCTTTAGATGGTGCCTAGTTCTTAGTAGACCTTTAGTAAGTGTGTGTTGAAGGCATGAATAGGAGTAAACAGATTTGGTCTTATCTCTGACCAGTTGGGGGAGAGGAGGGTAGAATGGGTTGAAGCTTGCTGAGCCAAAGGACAGGTAAGAGTGGTGGGTTCTAGGGTCCAGGCTTAGACAAAGAATATTATTTAAGGCAATAAGAGATACCACAGGCAAAGAGGCAATCTGAACCAAAGTTTAGCAGTTTTAAGGCCCTAATCCTGGAGTGAACACAAAGCATGGAGACCAAAGGGCCCAGGGGACAGAAACTAAGGTTGGAACCACAGACCCCAGAGATTGGACATAAGGTCAGAGGCTGAGCAGGAGAGAAAGGGCAAGGCAGATGAGTCAGCACAACGACACCTGACCCACCAAATTCGGCTTCCCACTGGTTTTCTCTTATAAAAGTAGGACTTTGAAAACTGGTTTTTGTTTTTGCTTTTTAATTTACATTGAAAAGTAGCAAGTTATCATTGGTATTAGATCAATTAGCACAGAAACGTCTAAGAGATAAGGAAATACAAGATAGGGTGAACTAGTAACAGCATACCATTTCCCCCATTTATTGTACCATAAAATCTGACAAATTCATACCTATTATGAGACCTAGTTTGAATCTCAGAGTATTGCTTTACATATGTTTCATTTTTTATTTTGAAACAATTCCAGACTTACAGAAAAGTCTCAAAAAAAAAAAAAAGAATTTTTGTATACCAGATTCCCCACATATTAACATTTACCATGTTTACTTTACCATTCTTTCTGTGTATACTTTTTTTTTTCAAACCATTTGAGATAAGTTGTGGATATAATATTCCCTAATCCCTAAACATGTCTGTGTGTACTTCCTTTAAAAAGGACATAACTACAGTACAATGGTCAAAATTAAAAAAATAACTTTGATCCACTACTATATTTAATCTAAGGACCTTATGCAAATGTTGCCAACTGTCTACTACTCTTTTACAGCATCTTGCAGGAATGGCCCTGTGCTGTAACCCCGGCTGTGTCAGTCACTGGCTGGGAGCAGCTCAGCGTGAACACCATGGCAGATCCAGACAGCTGGGGCTGTCACTGAATTCTCATTCTGCAGTGAGACGTCTGTGTGGTGAATCTGCATGAATGCAAAAAGCATCTTGTAACCAAATCAGAAAGGCCAAGAGCATCCCCAGAGGTCCATCCTGAACAAGGTTGGACTGCTGAACCCCTGCCAGAAACTACCTGCCTCTAGACCTCTTGCTAGGCAAGAAACATACAGTAGTCCCCCCTTAACTCTGGAGACACATTCCAAGACCCCCCAGTGAATGCCCAAAACCATTGATAGTGCCAGACCCTGTATACATTAGGTTTTTTCATATATATATATATATATATATATATATATATATGATAAAGTTTAATGTATAAATTAGGCTTGTTAAGAGATTAAACACAACTAATAATAAAATAGAACAATTATAACAATATAGTGTAATATACGTTATGTGAATGTGGTCTCTCTCTCAAAATACCTTATTGTACTATACTCACCTTTCTACGAATAAGGGGAAAGTACTAAAACCCTATGCATTTAAGCCACTGTAAGTCAAGTTTTTTGTTATTTATAGCTATAAGCATTCCTAACTGACATAATCCTCTAAAAGTAGAAATACCAGATTTTTATAGCTGTATGCCCACAGGCACACACGCACGCACACACACACACACACACACACACAAACTGCTCTCAAGAACAAATTTAACGAATGAACTACGTAATATATGAGTGCACCTGTTTCCCCTCAGCATATCCAATATATTTTTATCACTTCAATTTATGTTGATGACTTTAATAGGCATAACACCCTTCTTTAACAATTCTTACAGGATCACAGAATTTTAGAGTCAAAAGAAACCTGAGTGATTATCTCATCTAAAGTCCTTCACAGTACATATCATTTTAAGAAATGTGTTTGCAAGCAACAAAAGTAGTCACAAAAGGGGAAGAGCAGCAGGTAGGAGAAGCAGTTGAACCAGGCAAAAGTACTTCAGTGATCCCAAGCCAAAAATCTAAAGCTGTATTCATCAATGTGTTCATTACACGTTTTCCTACAATACTCTGTATAGTCAGAATCAGTAAATTCTCTTTTTTATAGATAATGCAATAGTAATTTTAAAGACATTCATGATGATAAAGTTTACTATGTCATTATACCAATACAGTGTAATGGAGAGAAGCAAAGCCTTTGCTATCATTGCTTTCAGCCTCAATCAATTTTACTGTAGGCTTCACCACTTGATAAGGATATAACCTTGGGCAACTGATTGGTCCTCTCTTTGCCTTAGTTTCTTTACCTATAAAATGGGAATGATATAATAGTTCCTAGTTCTTAAGGTTGTGTGAGAATTAAAAGAATTAATATGTGTAAACACTTAGAACATGTTAGCTATTATTATTACTATAGTGTGGTAGGTTAAGCCATATACACTAGTTACATCTTGGAAATGAATATGGATTATTACATTATCCTGGTATTTATTGGCCTCAGATTGTCCACCTTAGGGTTAATGAACTTTGGGATCTATCTTCCACTGGATCTGACTGAGCCCTAGCCTCTATGCCTTTCCATTGTTGGCAGGAGGCTAGACCTCAGATCTTTGTACTTTGAGAACCTTTGAACCTGAAATTGCAACAAAAGAAGGGCAGTTTATTTGGCAAGGTTTTAGTCATGTTGCCATGGAGATTGAATCCTTTTCCAGCCTTCTGTCCACACCCTCCAGTGCAGAGTCACTACTTCTTAGCAGACTTTTTTTTTTTTTTAAATTTTAAAAAAGGTTTATTGGGGAGGGTGGGTGATGAGCATTAAGGAGGGCACCTTTTGGGATGAGCACTGGGTGTTGTATGGAAACGAATTTGACAATAAATTTCATATATTGAAATAATAATAATAATAATAAATAAAATAAATAAATAAAAATAAAATAAAAAAGGTTTATTTATTTTTGAGAGAGAGAGAGCATGAGAAGGGGAGGGGCAGAGAGAGAGGGAGACAGAGTATCTGAAGTAGGCTCTGCGCTGATGGCAGAGAGCCCGATGTGGGGCCCAAACTCATGAACTGTGAGATCATGACCTGAGCCAAAGTTGGATGCTTAACCAACTGAGCCACCCAGGCACCCCTCCTTGGCAGACTTTCAAAAGACACCAGCAGATACCCTCAGGAGCATCTAAAATACTCAAACCAGGGCCTGAGGCTTTCTGTGCAGTCCCTTTAGTAAACCATACAGATCCTTTCTCTAGAACTCATGAAATGTTGTAACTTTATATTAATAAGTGGAACTATGTCTATACCTATGCCTGTATCTTCAGAGCAGAAACATTTGTAATCTAATTGTCTATGGTCCAGCTGAGGTGGTGTTCATGCATGAAGGCAACAGAAATCCATTCTTTGTTATTCAAGGGCCCAATCTATTACCTTCATAACATTTCTGAAAAAATTACCCCAAGGTATATTCAGCACTGAGAAATAAGTTAAACTTAATAGTGGAAAGTTCATGGCATAAAAAGGACTAGTGATGACCACTGAGACCAGTGAATTAAGGCCAAATGAATGCCTTTCTTGCTCAAAAGGTAATTGTAAATTAATTATATGGGCTATTTGTGCAACATTTTGCACTTTATAGGTTGAAGCAAGTAATAGTGGCTTTTGAAAACTTAGCTTAGTAGCTATAGATTTCCTTGAAAATTTCCTGGTCCACTTTCTGCAGGAGGTTCAAGCTCATCTGCAGCCTACAGTAAACAATTTAAACAGAATTTTTGAAAAGTCAGATGAGTTCCTTACTTACCTATACTAAGCTGGGGCTAATAATGCTTCAATTTTTTTTTTTAAGTAGGCTTCACGCCTAGTGTGGGGCTTGAATTCATGACCCCGAGAGCAAGAGCTGCATGCTCTACCGACTAAGCCAAACAGGCACTCCAGTAATGCTTCCATTCTAAATAAAATTTCATTTCTATCCTATGGCTTTGGATCAGATAATCCATCTTTCCCTACTGTCTCTAAAAATAATATATATGATGAAGAACAAGTTGTACCAAAAGAACTGTTATTCCCACTCCCAGCCTTTTGGGAGACCAAGTGACATAATAGAAATAGCAAGTCAGTCAGGCCAGGGAGTCAATGCTGAGTCTACAAATTATTAGCTATGTAAATGGAAACAAATCACTTCACTGCTCTTTGTCTCAAATTCTTGATTTATCCTTCATTCTACAGCAAGAGGAGGCAAAGGAGGTTTCCCAATTCTCTCTAGTCTGGACTCAAGTGAGAGAGGAAATTCTCAGCGTTCAGTACTATCTAAAATGACAAACTGTTTGAACAATCCTCCAAAGATAATGAGATGAATTCACATGCCAGGAAAGATTTAAAAACTAGGATTGCTATGAGATAGAATGTTCAGAACTTATATCCTCCCCAACAAGGGGCGTAACAATTGTATTCACATTTGTACAGTTTTCTCTATTTTTTTTCAGTTGGCCTGAGTGTGTGTGTGTGTGTATAATTTGATCTTTACCAGTCTCTGAGGAAAGAATTGTCTCCTTTTTTTTCAAATGGTGAAACAGAGATTAAGAGAAATTATTTATTCAAAAATGAATGGCAAGACAGAGTGGAAAGATGTTGGCAATAGTGAGAATGGTAGAACCTCTGAAAAGCTGATCTTCCATAAAAACAACAAGAACACTAACAAAAATGGCCAAAAACAACTTGTTCAGAACTCTGGAAATTAATAAAAGTGTAGCATTCGTGTACAAAAAACCTGCTGTATCTCAGTAAGCACAGTGAGCTTTGTGGAATTTTCACTCGCCCTATTCCCACCCTTCTCCCCAGCTCTGTAGCAAAACAACACTCATGCAAACCAGCAGCCTAGTAGCCACTAGAAGGGACAGAAAGGGTTTAGAACTCCCAAAACACCATTCTCAGAGAAAGTTATCATTTAACATGTCTGGCAGTTCTCCAGAAAACCCTGTTTTTAAGGTCTTGTCTTAATTTGAACTGGGTCAGAACAGCTTCTTCCCCTTTTGACATTTGTCAAAAACAATCAATAGCAATTATTTAACACCACAACTGCCTGAGTCAGTGGTAATAATGGAAACAAACAAGAAGCTGACCGAAACAAAACAAAAACAAAAACAAACAAAAAGAGAATTAAAAGGGAAAGTTGAGAAATGAGATAGTCAGAGGGAGCTTTGAAAAAGTTCAATGTATTCCTAGAAATCTAGAAGGATGCAAACGGGTGAACTGTGCGCATGCCCAGGAAAGAGCTAACCAAATGGAAAGACATTTTGTGTTCATGGACACCTTAATGGTGTCACCGTTAAGGTGGCAATACTCTCCAAATGGATCAATAGATTCAATCCCTATCAAAATTCCAAGTGTCTTTTTTGCAGAAATTGACAAGTTGATTCTAAAATTCATGGAAATACAAGGGACTCGGAAGAGTGAAAACATGTTTGAAAAAGAAAAGCAAAGTTGCAATTAACACACTTCCAAAAGTTACTGCAAAGCTACAGTAATCCATTCGGTAAGGTGTTAACATAGGATAGATATATAGATCAGTGGAATTGAATTGAGAATCCAGAAATAAATTATTACATTTATGGTCAGTTAATTTCTAGAAGGGTGCCAAGATAATTCAATGGGGCAAAGAATAGTCTTTTCAACAAATGGTGCTGGGACAACTGGATATCCGCATGCAAAAAAATAAAGTTTGAACCCTACCTATATTAGTCATGGCTCTCCAGAGAAACAGAACCAATAGGATATGGGTAGATATATAGAATGGGAATCATTTTGAAGTATTGGCTCACACAATTATGAAGGCCAGGAAGTCCCACAATCTTCTGTTTGCAAGCTCAAGACCCAGAGAAGCCAGTGGTATATTTCCTATCTAAACCTAAAGGTCTAAGAACTTGGGGGCTGATGGTATAAGTCTTAGTCTAAGTCTGAAGTCTAAAGAACTAAGAATGCCTGTCCAAGGGCAGGAGAAGATGGATGTCCTACCTTGAGCAGGAGACCAAGTTCATCCTTCCCCCACCATTTTGTTCTATTCAGGCCATCAATGAATTGGATGATGTCCACCCACATTGGTGAGTGTGATCAGTCTACCAATTCAAATGCTAATCTCTTCTGAAAACACCCTCACAGACACATGTGGGAGATGCAGGAGAGAACCATCAAAGGAAAAGACTTCAAAAGGGAAGGGCTGGAGAAGGTGCAAGGCCTTAGGACATGTTTACACAGCTGAACTCAGCTGCAGCTCTTAAGGAACGCCTAGAGCCATTAACATTGTCCAGGGCTGGATCCTCCTTCACATCTCCTTCCTAGTGATATAGAAACCAATTAACTCGAAGTTCAACCTTGAAAAGCTAAACCATTTGATTGATTAACACACTTGCTTAGCTGACTTTATGCACACTGTCTTTAGCAATTATACTAATAAAAAGAAGCTTCATTCTGGAGTCGGGGCCTCACTCAGTCTGACTCGAGTATGAGGACCTTCACTTAACTGCACTTTGTTTGAGGACTCATCTTTTATGACTCTGGCCATACCCCCTGCAACAGACACGACCAAAAATAATGTTTTTCCAGCTCTCTGGGCATCTCTTAGCCCAGTCAAGTTGACACATAAAATTCACTATCACATTATCCACCAAAATTTTAAAAATCAGTTACAATCAATCAAAGACCTAAAGGTAATGTCTAAACTCTATAAAACTCTTAGAAGAAATAGGAGTGAAACTTCATGTACAGTGGTTTCTTAAATATAACACCAAAAGCATAACAACAAAGAAAAAATAAGTTGCACTTCATCAAAATTTAAAACCTTTGTGTTGCAAACGACACTACCATGAAAGTGAAAAGATAACCCACACAATGGGAGAAGATATTTATAAATGATATATCTGATAAGAGACTAATATCAAGAATGTATTAAAAACTTACATAGTACAATAATAAAAAGACCAATAACCCAATTTAAAATTGGGCAAAGTGTGAATAAATATTTTTCAGATAATACAAACAAATCTCCAATAAGCCTGTGAAAAGATATTCAACATTACTAATCAGTTGGGAAATGCAAACTAAAACCACAATGAGATACCACTTCTACCCACTAGGATGGCTATAACAAAAAAGATGGACAACAACAAGTGTTCGTGAGAAAGGATGTAGAGAAATTGGAACCCTAGCACACTGTTGGTGGAAATATAAAATAGTTCAGTCACTTTGGAAAACAATTTGGAGTTTAAAAATGTTAAATATAGAGTTACCATATGACTTAGCATTCCACTTTTTCTTTAAGATTTTTTTTTTTTTAATTTTAGAGAGAGAGAGAGAGCACACGAATGGGGCAGAGGGGCAGTGGGAGAGAGAGAGAGAGAGAGAGAGAGAGAGAATCTCAAGCAGGCTCCATGCTTAGCACGGAGCTCCATGCAGGGCTCCATCCCACGACCCTGGGATCATGACCTGAGCCGAATTCCAGAGTTGGACGTGCAACCAACTGAGCCACCCAGGTGGCTCCCTATTCCACTTCTAATTACAGCCTTCCGCTCCAAGAAAATTGAAGACATATCACACAAAGACTTGCACATAAATGTTCAGAACAGTATTATTTAAAATAGCAAAAAGTAAAAACAGCAAAAAGTAAAAAAAAAATGTCCACCAACTGATGGATAAATAAAATGTAGTATACTTATTCAAGGAATAGTATTTAGCCATAAACAAGAAGGAAGTACTGTCACATGCTACAACGTGGATGAACCTTGAAAACGTGATGCTAAGTGCAAGAATCCACACACAAAAGGCCACATATTGCATGACCTCAGTTATATGAAATTTCCAGAACAGAATAATCCATACAGACTGAAAGTAGGTTGGCTAGGCTAGAGGGAGGTTGGGGTGAAATGGAGGCACCACTAATGAGGATGGGGATTCCTTTTGGAATGATGGAGGAAAGTGTTCTGAAATAAGAGAGTGACAATGGCTATACCACCCCTGAATATTTAAAAGCCACAGAATTGTACACTTTAAAAAGATAAATTGTATGATATGTGAATTATGTCTCAATAAATTTTTTTCAATTAAAAAAATAAAAGATAGAGGTTTGGCCAAGAAGCAGGTATTCCAGCTGTGAGATCAAGGGTCCTCTGCTATTCTACCTGCAGTGAAATGTGTTGGCCAACAACAACTACTGCTTAATGAAGATGCACAAAAAGAAAGGGGATTGTTCTTTCTCCTGGACAACAGTCATGAGGAGTTGCGAGACAGTTAGTAGTCCTTCTGTGGTCCTTTGATAGTCTCATAGCCCCCACTGGGACCTGCACAGGGTAAATTCTCAATAAATTCCTGCTAATTACATAAATGAACTAGGTCTTTGGTTCTCTACTGGAAAAATCTCATTGGGAAGATATGTTTAACGAGTTCTGGGTAATTGTCATCCTCTCCCCCCTAGAAAGGCTTAGTAAAAATGAGAGAGACACCAAGGAATCAGAGCATATTGGTGTTTCTTACACAGGAAACAAATTGGATTGGAAGTCTTCCTGTGTCTGTGGCATACCTCGTTTATTCTAAACTAATCTCTGAAAAAAGTTCTTCCTTTAGTTCCAGGCATGACACAATGACTGATTTTATGGAATTTCAGAAAAGAAACTCAACCTAAGCTTGTCTGTGTGAAGAGCTATTCTGCCAATAATCAAAATATGCTTCTTTCCCTTTTAACATTAATTTTGAGCAAATAATATAGATATCAAATATACCATATTTGGTAAAATGAAACTCCTAACAAAAAATAAAAATAATGAAAACAATAACTAAATATCAAAGTTTGCTCCATAGTTAAGGACCTTTCTAGTTTTATGGAAATTCTGATTCTTTGCATTCTTCTAGGGAAAAATGGTCATGGGGGGGGTGGCTCTTAGCTTGTTTTTTACTTCAAGTGTCAGTATATGAAATATTAAATTCAGTATATGTGTTGAATGTCTTCTATGATCAAAGAACTGTGTGGAGCATGGTCAAAAATGTATGAATGTGATAAGGACATGGTAGACCTTGGCATCAAGATTATAGCCTTCTTGTGAGGCCTTCTCTGATCACCCCCTTGAGAAATTTAAACCTCCATACTTCCCTAACACTCTCTACTCTCATCCATGCTTCATTTCTTTCCTTAGGAAAATGTAACATACTGTGTGTTTTGTCTACTTATGTTTTTTTTGTTCATTGCCTTTTCCTCCCCACGGAATATAAACTTCATGATAACAGGCACTTTGTATGTCTTGTTCACCACTGTATCTTCAGTGTCTAGAATGGTGGTTGGAATTTTATACAGATCTAGACCTAGACCTAGATAAAATGAGAGGTGCAGAAATGAGCCTCTCGTTGGTAAATTGACAAGAATGAGCCAGATGGCTCAGCCATGACTGGTACATGAAGACATGGCTTGGAAGCAGAAGCTGGGTCAATTGCTGGTGTGAGTGATCTTGGACAAGGCTTTTTTTTTTTTTTTTTTCATTTATAAAGTGAAGAAACTGGATTATCAGGACATTCAAATTTTCCCATCTTACAAATTATCAACCATGCCACTAAAGAATCTGAGAGCCTCTATGAGAAACAAAAAGCCCATTCTTTTCCAAGAAGAACATTTATATGTGTGTCTGCATTCTGCTGTATTTTTCATGTATGACAAGTTTTAAGAACATAAAAATTATAATATTATAGATGGGAGTAAATTTGATTGCTATGATTTATAACATAATAAATAATGACATAAACAGTTAAAATTACAGTGATGCCTTTGGGAATATTTTACTGTAATGCCAACAATAAACACACTAGTAATAAATTACAAATTGCAGTAATGTTATTAGGGGAGATATCATGTATGTCTCCTGAAAACTACTTATAGTCTTATAATTTACTTTTAAAATATTTCATGCCATACTTACGTAAGACATTACCATTAAAGGAGACTGTATGTGCCTCAAGAGAACCTTTTAATCAGACCGACACACCTAAAAACCCCAGAAAACTGGGAACTTAATTGAGCTTACAGAACAGGTGGTATAAACCATATGCTGCTTGCTAATGGAGTTTGCTTTGGAAAAATAGGCAGCAGAATTTGGTGGGAGGCTCACATTTATTATAACCAGTTATTCATGTGTCATGATTGAGTTGGGTGGGTGGGTAGTTAATTGTCTCTCCCACCTTAAATTTCTTGAGCAGTTACTGTCATCTTACAAAAAGAAGCTGAGTGCTGTGTATGATCCAATTTTTCTCAGGTCAGTTTGTAATAGTCCTGAACTAGTTGACAACCTGTGGGTAAAATAACCTCTGGGTCTCCTCCTTTGTAGTCAGAAGATCGTTGGAAAACACACGTCAACAGGTCAGGTCACCACCCTACTGAATCTCCTCCAATGGCGTCTTTGAGCCTTCAGGAGAAAGCCAAACTCTGTAACAGGGTTTATGGCCCTCCAAGATCTGGACCAGCTACCCATTTCTGTTCATAGCTGAGCACTCCCCATTCACTCTCTGTTCCAGGCATTCCTGTAATTCAAGCTTCTTTCAGTTTCTCAAAAGTGATGTGCTCTTGTTTCAGAATTTGTTTTTCAATTTAAAAAATGGGGATAAAATTCACACAACATAAAATTCACCATTTAACCGTTTTAAAGTGTATAAATCATAATGTTATGCAACTGTAACTACCACTTAACATCTCCATCACCCCTGAAAGAAACTCCATACCCACAGGCAGTCATACCCCATTCCTTTTTATTCCATCCCCACAACCACTCAGCTACTCCCTCCTTCTATGGATTTACCTGTTCTGGACATTTCATAGAAATGAAATCATACAATATGTGTCTGGATTCTTTCACTTAGCATCATGTTTTCAAGGTTCATCCATGTTGTGGCATGTAACAGAACTTCATCCCTTTTATGTCTGAAAAATATTCCACTGAACAAATATCCCATTTTGTTTCTCTATTTATCAGTTGGTATACAGTTGGGTTATTTCTCCTTTTTTGGATATTATGAGTAACGCTGCTGTGAACACTTGTGTACAGGCTTTTATGTGAACATACGTTTTCAATTATTTTGCATCTATACCTAGGAGTGGAATTGCTCAGTCATATGATAACTCATGTAGGTAACTTTTTGAGAAACTGTGCAACTATTTTCTCTCCAGGATATTTTTATTGGCTGCTGGGATTATTTTATAGGTGCATTCATCCTTTTAGGTCCCAGCTCGGACCATACTTCCTCCAAGAAGCCTTCCCTGACCACTTAACCTGAAACAAGACGTCCTTAAACTCTAAGGTAGAGTGGGGTGTCTGGATGGCTCAGTCAGTTAAGCGCCTGACTTCGGCTAAGTTCATGATCTCACGGTTGGTGAGTTTGAGCCCCCGGTGGGCCTCTGGACTGACAGCTTGGAGCCTGCTTCGGATTCTGGGTCTCTCTCTCTCTCCCTCAAAAGTAAACATTTAAAAAAAGGGGGGCACCTGGGTGGCTCAGTCAGTTAAGTGTCTGACTTCAGCTCAGGTCATGATCTCACAGTTTGTGAGTTTGAGCCCTGTATCAGTCTCTGTGTTGACAGCTCAGAGCCTGGAGCCTGCTTCTGATTCTGTGTCTCCCTCTCTCTCTGCCCCTCCCCTGCTTGCGTTCTGTCTCTCTCTCTCAAAAATAAATAAAAGTAAATATTAAAAACATTTTTTTTAATTTTTTTAAAATGTTTATTTATTTTTGAGACAGAGAGAGACAGAGCATGAGTGGGGGGAGGGGCAGAGAGAGAGGGAGACACAGAATCCGAAGCAGGCTCCAGGCTCTGAGCCATCAGCCCAGAGCCTGACGCGGGGCTCGAACTCACGAACCGTGAGATCGTGACCTGAGCTGAAGTCGGACGCTCAACCGACTGAGCCACCCAGGCGCCCCAAAACATTTTTTTAATCTAAGGTAGAGAATACTACTCCAGCACTCACCATATTATTTTGTACTTGCTTGTTTCTGTCTTTACCAACACATCTCTAGTCTCTGGATTCTGTTAGGAGGAATATGTGTATCATATTCTCTAGCACAGTGCCTGGAATCTTGGGAGGCACACAGGGAGAAACTGTTAGATTGAACACTCACAGAATATACTCTATTCAAAGCAACAAAAGCCTCTGTTAAATGATTCTTTCACTAACAGAAGTCTACATAAACTGATTTATGGAGCTATCATTGAAGAATGATAATTAGTGAATTGTTTATATACAAGTGTATATGTACAGACATATATATATCACTAACGTTCATGACTAATTATTTTAGTGGTTGATTTTTTTAAAGTGTATACGAATAAAGTTTAGGGACCATCTGTTATGCCCAGATTGAAATTGCATTAATTTGTACAAACGTTTCAAAAAATAATTGTTACTTTTTAACCAAGTAATTTTACTTCTGAAAATCCTAAGGAAACCATTTTAAATGCAGAAAATGTTTTCTGCATAAAAGTACTGACTGAAGAATTACTTATAAATAATTAAAGGGGTGCCTGGGTGGCTCAGTCAGTTAAGCATCCAACTTTGGCTCAGGTCATGATCTCCCTGTTCATGGGTTCAAGCCCTGTGCTGGGCTCAGTACTGACAGCTCAGAGCCTGGAGCCTGCTTCTGATTCTGTGTCTCCCTCTCTCTTCACCCCTCCTCCACTCATGCTCTGTCTCTCTCTGTCTCTCAAAAATAAATAAACAAAAAAAATTTTTTAATAAATAATTAAAAACTGGAAACAGGCTCCCTCAATAGGTAATAAAGGAAGGGCTACATAAATTCTACAGGTATTAGAAGTAATGTTCAAGAAGAATCTAGAATAATGTGGTAGAAATTGTATTATCCTATGACTACAACTATTGAGGAGAGAAAAATCCCAAAGCTGTAGTCAGAACTATATCAAAATGCTAACAATGGTATGGTGTGTGTGGTAGGATAATATATGACTTTTCCCTTTTATTCCCTTTTCTAAATTTTAAATGTGATTTTATTACCATTATAATTTTTCTAAAAGTATAGTAAACATTGAAGCAAATAATATGAAACTTTTTTGAAGCCCTTCTGACTAAAATGTGTGTCTCTGGTGAAGTTTTTGTTTAGGACTTTGACTTTGAGAATATAGGGACAAAGATTTATGATGTTTTATGAGATCCTGTAGGAAACTGGCAAGTCAAAAAACATTTAGCCCAAATCAACTGCAAAAACTCTCTCAGGCTCCCGGAAATATTGGTGGTCTTATCTGAAATTTTCCACATTATACAATGCCTGAGGAATGCAGAGCAGAAGTCAGTCCTCAAACTTCAGTGAGCAGAATAATTACCAGAACCTCGGAATTAAATGAGGTTCCCCAGTCCTGGCCCCAGAGGTTCAGACTCACTAAATCTGGGTTGGAGGTTAGGTTTCTGCAATTTTTTTCTAAAAAGAGAAGTAATGATACAGATGAGCCATAGACCACATGCTATGAAAAACATGCTTCCCATCATCTTCCAAGGTCCTGACCTATTTGTAATTCAGAAGTGGCCAATTGTTCTGAGCTCTGTCTGCTATGGAAGATAAATTCTGCAAAGTTCACCAACTTACAGCACGGCTGACCCCTGCCACCCCAAGTTGGAAGCTTTACAGAGCACTTCACAATTGCTTGCCTGCTCTGATGGAAAAAATAGAAAATAGAAAATAGAAAAAGAAAACGCCTATGCTTTAAATTTGAACCGGTTTCTTATGTCTTGTCATTTTGGGATAATAACACTATAGGTGAGCAGTCACTTTTATCACTACTAAACTGGCCGCTTTGATAGGTCTGTTAATATGAAAAAACAAGCTGAAGAATCACTCTAACCTTCCTTTCCTGATTCTAAGAATCTCTGCTACTCAGTCACTGGACATGCACTTCGGATAAACAATGATAATATCTCCTCAGTGCTTCAGTGTAATTTTATCATCTTAAAACTTGGAGGGTGCAGTGAGAGTCTGGCTGTCTGGCACGGATTCCTCTCCCAGAGGTGCCCTAGAGGCGAAAAGGTGGGATGTCCACACATTCCATGTGATCACCATCCTAGCACTTGCCAAATAATACATCCAACTGCTTGGAGACTATGCTGGGAGGAAAAGGAAATCTTTGCTGGAAGCTTTCACCTAATTCTAAAGGGAATTTTATTCCATTAGTAGCCAGCCCCGAGTTCCACTTCTCCATTAGGCGTGTAATTAAAACACAATGATTCTTCAAGAGTCTGAGTCATAAAGTAAAGCTTGTAAGAAAAAAATTGCTTCAACACACCCATCAACCGCTGTGCTGCTGTTGTTGTTACACTGTATAATATAACTTCTTCCTTATTTCTCCCCACCACCCCCCTTTTTTTTTCTTACCTCAGGTTAAGGGGTTGGTGCCGGTGCATATATCTACCTCTTCCCCTCTCCAGAGGGCGTCTCTATGAAATTGGCTGGGTGAAGGAGTGGTTAGGTCAGGAGACTGTGGGGTCTTTGGAAAACTACCAGCAGAGAAGACAAGGGCTCAAGATACCCTTTTAAAACTCAAGTGATTTTGGCAGCTGGGTGGCTCAGTTGATTAAGCGTCTGACTTTGGCTCAGGTCACGATTGTGCAGTCTGTGGGTTCAAGCCCCACGTTGGACTCTGTGCTGACAGCTCAGAGCCTGGAGCCTGCTTCCAACTCTGTGTCTCCTTCTCTCTCTGCCCCTCCCCTTCTTGCGCTCTATCTCTCTCTCTCAAAAATAAATAAACATTGGGGCGCCTGGGTGGCGCAGTCGGTTAAGCGTCCGACTTCAGCCAGGTCACGATCTCGCGGTCCGGGAGTTCGAGCCCCGCGTCGGGCTCTGGGCTGATGGCTCAGAGCCTGGAGCCTGTTTCCGATTCTGTGTCTCCCTCTCTCTCTGCCCCTCCCCCGTTCATGCTCTGTCTCACTCTGTCCCAAAAATAAATAAACGTTGAAAAAAAAAAATTAAAAAAAAAAAAATAAATAAATAAATAAATAAACATTAAAAAATTTTTAAACTCAAGTGGCTGCTAGGATATACTTCAGGATTACACTGGAACCTTTATTTCTCTGGCCAGAAAATAGCCTGTAATTATTTCCTCCTCCAGCCCTGCCCACTTCCTCCTTGCAGGGACCTGGATTCTGCCCAGTAACATGTCATTTGAGATTCCCATTGGCTGTGACTAACCTTAATTAACAATATCGGCAACATCCCTTTATTACATTGAAGGAATAATTATTGTTGGGTCATTGAGGTTAGGTTTAGTTCAAGAAAGGGATACTCGGGGCGCCTGGGTGGCGCAGTCGGTTAAGCGCCGACTTCAGCCAGGTCACGATCTCGCGGTCCGGGAGTTCGAGCCCCGCATCGGGCTCTGGGCTGATGGCTCAGAGCCTGGAGCCTGTTTCTGATTCTGTGTCTCCCTCTCTCTCTGCCCCTCCCCCGTTCATGCTCTGTCTCTCTCTGTCCCAAAAATAAAAATATAAATGTTGAAAAAAAAAAAAAAAAAAAAAAGAAAGGGATACTCTGTTACATATTTTTTAACTTTCTAGTTTGAAATAATTTCAAACTTGGAGAAAAGTTACAAGAACTGAACAAAGAACTAGTTACCTTTTACTCCTATTCCTCAAATGTTAACATGTTACCATCTTTATTCTGTACTTCCCTTCCTATCTATTAATAGACTTATTAAGAACAACTTTAGATTTACAGAAAAACTGAGATAGTACATAGAGTTCAGATAAACTGCCTCCCCCACCCCCACAGTTCCCCTATTAGTAATATCTCACTAATAAGATTACTATAAACAGGTATAGTACATTTGTTACAATTAATGAACCAACATTGATAGCATATTGGTATTAACTAAAGTCTACAGCTTATTCGGATTTCCTTAATATTTACTTCCTTGCTGGTATCACTTTACCTTGACTCAATCTTTCTGAAGTACAAGCTGATAAATGTAACAAAAAAACTAAAATTGCACCTGGTAAAATAGCCAAGAAATAAAAGAACCTCCTAATTATTTTTTTACAAAGATATTGACATCAGTACTATTTGTGACCTTGAGAAATGACCCAAATGTCAAACAGTAGGGGAATAGCTAAGCAAACTATCATATATTAACATAGCGGCGTACCTTCTGGCTATTGAAAATGTAAACTAAATTGTTTACATTTGTTCTGAAAATAGTTTTAATGTATGGAATATGTTGTTAATGAAAATAATGCAGGGCAAAATGAAATACGCAAGCTAGTTTGAATTAGGCAACCCAAAGTTAAAAAGGAATGTAAAGGATTGGAAATCATTAGAATTTATTACTCCTTAGACTGTATCTTCTGTGAGCATGACTGAATTGCTTTTAAAAATTATTACAAAAAAAATAAGACTACAACATTGCTCATCTTCAGAAAAGGCTTTCAATAAAAGATCTATGATAAGATGTAATATATGATAAAATAAAAATATTTTCGATTCGGGGCGCCTGGGTGGCTTGGTCGGTTAAGCGTCCGACTTCAGCTCAGGTCCTGATCTCGTGGTCCGTGAGTTCGAGCCCCGTCGGGCTCTGGGCTGACGGCTCAGAGCCTGGAGCCTGCTTCCGATTCTGTGTCTCCCTCTCTCTCTGCCCATCCCATGCTCACGCTCTGTCTGTCTCTGTCTCAAAAATAAATAAACATTAAAAAAAATTTTTTTTAATATTTTAGATTCCTATTCTCCCTTCTGCATCCTTTCGTTGAGTGGTGAAGTAGTTCTAAAATAGACTCCCTAACTCTCAGGAAAAATAAAGTAAAAAAACTGGACCAGTGGTCCTGGTAGATCTAGCCCATTTTGAGTTGCAGTCAAGCGTAGGAAAGGTTCTTCAATCATATCTGGCCCACACCTGTCTCACGTCTCCGCTGCCCCATAAGCAGTTACAGGTGAGAGATGGGTAGTCACATTTGGGAGTTCCTTCCCTGGGTGGGAGGGGCCTCGAACCTGAAAAATTGTGCACCCAGAACAATGGGCAATGAAGCTGGACAAAAACAAAAGAAAATTATTGCTTCTAATGAGAGGAATGCAAAGAATGACTTTTTAAATAATTCAACACTTAGTACATTTGAGATATAGTTCCTTGGTTGCCAGAGAAAGGAAGTGACACTGAAGCAGAATCTGGTCTACAAATAAATTCTGAAGTGGCCCACATTCAGCCATCTGAAGACAGAAACTTTTCTTTACCTTGAACTCAATATATAATACCTAATTCAAGTGGGAAAATAACAATACATTGAACAAAATAAGTTGGAAACTGCTATGCATAGCATCGTTTCATTTTTGTTATAAATTCTGGAAGGATACACACAAAAACATTGTAAGTAATCCCTTAAGGTGAAATGAGGGCAGTTTTTGTGTTCTTTTCTTCTCTTTACCTGTGTTATCTGATTTTTTTTTTTTTAGCAATAAGCTTGTATTATTTGTATGATTTTCAAATTTTTTAAAATCATACAAATGATGTAAAATTTATAAAACTCAAACTTTCATCAACTGACTTTGGTTCTGTGCATCTAAAATGCAGAGATAAAGGGCGCCTGGGTGGCTTAGTTGGTTAAGCGTCCAACTTCAGCTCAGGTCATGATCTCACGGTTCCTGAGTTCGAGCCCCATGTCTGGCTCTGTGCTGACAGCTCAGAGCCTGGAGCCTGCTTGGATTCTTTGTATCCCTCTCTCTCTGCTCCCTCCTCCATATACGCTCTGTCTCTCTCTCTCTCAAAAATAAATAAACATTAAAAATTTTTTAATGCAGAAATAATTGATATTCATAATGATAAGCACAAAGCACTTGAAGATCTGCATGGTTTTTTGAAACACATAAATTACTTTGTGCTTAGTTTTACTGCTGTGCATATTTAACTGTAGTTCAATTATCTTAAACTATTAATTATGTAAAGCATATGTAAGAAAACTCTGTTAACTGGAATAATTTATTAATCAAAGCAATCCATTTCCCAAACCTACCAGATAACGGGAATATTTATAGTGGTACCTTTCCACATCACAAAATACTACTTCACTAACCTCTCCTCATATAAATTTTCTATTTCTTTTTATGAACACCAACAATCCATTACTTCAAAGCCATTTTCCATCATAAGTCAGTATTTAGGTGCTGCGGCTTTACATTCATAGATAGGATTTCCTCAACGTTTTCCCAACTCGCAGACAATGCATAAAGGCATAGGGAGTTTTGACCTGAAGAATATACCACACTAAAACCTCCAAAACAGAATCTGAGTCAGAAATGTACCACAATAAAGAGGGAAGCATTAACTATGGCAGAATAAGAGCCATCTCGTGCCCACAGTGCTGGGATTGCCAGGTGATACTTGTCCACCTGCTCTGCCACTCGGCTTTTAATGCTTTGAAGAAGCATTTATAGGGAAAACACCTGGACCCAAGAGACCACAAGAACGTGCTAGGCGTCACACATGTAAGAGACAGAGTTACGGTCAGGTAACCTCTAATACAACTTCTGCCTACAGATGTCTGTCTTTGCTCTGTGCTTAGAGAATTAATCCTTTTCTCAAGGAATCACAGGCTATTCACAGGATTAGGAATTTTAGTGGTCTCTGGGTTAGCTGCCTCATGCAGATGCTTTCCTTCACTAACAATCGGGAACACATCTTAAGTACAATAAATCCTATGGTGGAAGAATACAGCTACAACCAGTTCAACTCCCTATTACGCCTTTAGAACATACATGGTGGGTGTGGGGGTGACAAAAATATCAATAACACCAGTAATTGATGTTTTCAAATAATTTTACCATCTTAATAAGTAGTCTTGCATTTCAACCCCTCAGTCAGTCCCTGACTAAAGCCTGTAGCTGGCCAAGAATGAAGATCAGAAGAGAAAATGCCTGTGAAATATCATCTACACTGAAATTCACACTGATTCTGAAAGAAGTGCTTATACCTCAGTTTTGAAAGGTGGTTCTAGAATTCGGTTTTCCCAAGCATCTGTAACAGGCATCAGGAATCTTGCCCAAGAAATCAGGGCAATATTTTCTGATCTCTCTGCAATGCACAGAGAGATGGCTCCACGGATTAGCTGATTATATGCCATTAGGAAATGTTACTTAGGTCATATGCCCCTTAGGAATCAAGAATTAAAATCACTACTGTGAGAAGATTTGGCCTCAGGATAAAGCAAAATCCATCTTTTATGGTTTCCCCAAATTTGCTGCTACCTGTTAGTAATATTGCACATTTCAGCACCTTCCATCCTGAAGATCAGAGGCCAACTTGATGCCATTGGTCTCTTTTTCTTTTTCTTTCCCCTCTCCTTTCCTCACAAAATCAAGGCTCACAGAGATTTCATATTCAGCATAGAACAATTTAGTGTCATACGAGGTGAAAATTAAGAACATTCAGTCAACATACACTGTAAAGGCATAGCTAGTCCTATGTAGGTGATATATGCTAGCCCTTTCCAGAAAGAAAAATCAATGTGACTCCCTAGACCATCAGTTCAGACAAAGCTATTGGCACTAGCTGAATGCTCATTTGCTCACTTTTTTTTTTTTAAGTTTATTTATTTTTGGGACAGAGAGAGACAGAGCATGAATGGGGGAGGGTCAGAGAGAGAGGGAGACACGGAATCTGAAACAGGCTCCAGGCTCCAAGCTGTCAGCACAGAGCCCGACGCGGGGCTTGAACTCACGGATCGCGAGATTATGACCTGAGCCGAAGTCGGACGCTCAACCGACTGAGCCACCCAGGCACCCCTCATTTGCTCACTTTTAAAAACTTTTTTTTAATGTTTATTTATTTTTGAGAGCGAGCGTGAGCGGGGGAGGGGCGGGGAGAGGGGCACAGAGGATCTGGAGGGGTCTCGAAGCAGGGCTCCAACTCGCAAACTGCAAGATCATGACCTGAGCCAAAGTTGGCCGCTTAACCAACTAAGCCCCGCGGGCGCCCCTCATTTGCTCACTTTTTAAAGTTCATTTTAATTAGAAACTCCAAATACTCTCATCGAGACAACCTTATGTGATCCGGCAAGCCTAAGTCCTCAGACCACTAAGGAAATAGGACTATTCCTGGCCTGATTCCTCCCGGTCTCAGTCATTCGGACTATGAGACCCCTCGTGGGATTGAGGTAAATTGCTTGGTTTCACTATATTCATGTCCCTGCATCACTTCCCTAGTTGACAGCAAAAGATAAGAGCTCAGTGGAAAGCTGATTGTATTTCAGGACGTAAATGGCAAAAAGCTTCAAGTCCTGTAAGATTAACTCTTATGGTTTCAGAAAGACTGATGGTATAGAAATACCTATTAGAAACTGCTAGATTTGGGAGTGTTTACTCATCTCAACAGAAGAAATAGAACACAGAAAAGAATTAGACCCTCTCAAAACAGGGTGCTGGCTTTGGTCCCAACAAACTAGTTGAAAATTATCTTTCTCTTTATTTGTCTTGTCATTTCCTTGCCTAATTGAGGCATAATTTACATACAATAATGCTTTTTTTTTTAAAACCCAACTCTTAAAAAGCAGAAGAGTTAAACTTGGAGGTGGGGATCAAGAAGTACTATTTTCAGACCAAAAAGGAGGAATAATTTAATATGTCAATAATTTTTTTTAGATTTTATTTTTAAGTTATCTCTACACCCAACGTGGGGGTTGAACTTACAACTCTGAGATGGAGTTGCACGCTCCACTGACTGACCCAGCCAGGTGCCCCAGTGTCAATAATTTTTAATCCACTTCAATGAGATTTCATTTTGACCAAGTTAGTGAAATTTTGATGAAGTTTACTACATAGTTGAATTTAGATGTTTTAAGTTTCACAAGTGATAATGGCTTCAAATAACCACACACTCAACTCCTCATAAACCTTACCTCTTCAGAGTTTTGCCCGGTTTTTAGTTCCAGGCCAGAACAGAACTGCTAATTTGACAACTGTCAGTTTATGTGACTTCAGTTCGACATAATTCTGTTTAATGACATATCGTAATAGCTAGTGATTGTTACACACAAGGGATAGTTAAATAGACTTTTTCATCAGAAATGAGAAATGTGAGCATCTTTTTTATGTAGGAGCATAAGGAAAAACGTTTGAGTAGCAAACCTTGTTCTTGTAGCACCTTTTTAATCAACCAGAGGATTTTTGTCTCCAGCATAGATGGAAATTTAAAGTGAACTGCTTATTTAAAATTTTTTTTTCAACGTTTATTTATTTTTGGGACAGAGAGAGACAGAGCATGAACGGGGGAGGGGCAGAGAGAGAGGGAGACACAGAATCGGAAACAGGCTCCAGGCTCTGAGCCATCAGCCCAGAGCCCGACGTGGGGCTTGAACTCACGGACCGCAAGATCGTGACCTGGCTGAAGTCGGACGCTTAAACGACTGCGCCACCCAGGCACCCCTGAACTGCTTATTTTAAATGGTGTTAAAAATAATAACAGCTGGGGTGCCTGGATGGCTCAGTCAGTTAAGTGTCCGTCTCTTGATTTCAGCCCGGGTCGTGATCTCACAGTTTTGTAGAATTGAGCCCTCTGTGGGGCTCCATGCGGACGATGTGGAGCTTGCTTGGGATTCTCTCTCTTCCTCTTTGCCCCTTCCCCACTCATGCGCGCTGTCTCTCTCTCTCAAAATAAATAAACATTAAAAAAAAGATTCTCTCTCTTGTCCCTCCCCTGCTTGTATGCACATGCTCTCTCCCTCTATAGATAAATAAATAAATAGGTAACAGCTAACATTTATTCAAGACCTATTGTGGACCAGGCACAGAGGAACTCAGGCAACCTAGCTTCATTGTCATGTGCTTAAGTACTGCACCTCCCTATGCTTTCATTACACCTTTTGAATTATTTGTTTGATGTTAGCAAACACAAGCACACACGCTAGCTCTGCTATGCTGATCAGCCCATATAGAGTTTGACACTCTTAGATCCAGTGGCATCATGAACCTAGACAGTCATCAGAGTAATCAAATGATATAATCACTGAACAAGGGCAGTTTACAGATGAGAGGAAATAGACCCTTTTGGTTCTTCCCTAATTCTATTCAACCAAATCAGCCTCTCTGACTAGAATTTGCTCTCCTCACTGTAGGCAACCAATCTTATTCACCTTATCTGGCTACGATATTTGTAATATTTCTAACATAAATTTAAGAAACTATAGTAACTGGTCTCTGCTTCTTGTTTGTTTCCCTTACCCTAGCAAGAGGAATCTGTTTTGCTTCAGTCTACATAAATCATTCCCCTGCAATAAATTGTCAATGGCTTCCCATTGCCTGGGTCAGTGGGTCTCAAACTTATACAGGAATTTATTGTGGTGATGGTTGAGAAGACACTAAAACCCACTGAAATGTATGTTTTAAATAGGTGAATTGTATGGTATGGGAATTGAATGTCAATAGTTATTTTTAAAAATTTACAATCAGGGGCGCCTGGGTGGCTCAGTTGGTTGGGCGTCCAACTTCGGCTCAGGTCATGATCTCACGGTTTGTGAATTCGAGCCTGGCGTCGGGCTCTGTGCTGACAGCTCGGAGCCTGGAGCCTGCTTCGGATTCTGTGTCTCCTTCTCTCTCTGCCCCTCCCCAACTTGTGCTCTGTGTCTCTATGTCTCTCAAAAAATAAATAAATGTTAAAAAAAAAATTAAAAATTTACAATCAAAAACGTCTGGAAGTCTTGGCATGCTATAGGTAACATCCTGAAATGTTGAACCATAAGCGATTTTACTAGCAGGAAATAAGACTGTGGTATATACCATATATATTTATAAGATTGAAATTCACTACTTTACAACTATGTCTACACAAAAAGGCAAGAGATTGAGCTAAGGTTATCCGACAGTTTCTGATGTTTGTCTTTATTATTAAATTGCCATTTGTTAAATTATTCTGTTGCCTACCACTACTTCCTGGCAAAAAAGCATTAACAACACTGAAGACTTAAGAAAGATTTGAAAGGGAAACTTTTAAACTAAGTACATCCTACCTAATACTTTGATATATATTTTTGTCTTCATATTAAGACTTTAGGAAATCATCTATATTTGCAATAACACTAAGGCTTTCTGGAGGAGTTTCGACAATCCTTAGCTTCTTAGAAAGCGCCTATATTTCTTTAAAAATATTTTTTTAATGTTTATTTATTTTTGAGAGAGAGAAAGACAGAGTGCAAGCAGGGGAGGTGAGAGAGAGAGTGAGACACAGAATCTGAAGCAGATTCTGAGCTGTCAGCACAGAGCCCGATGCCAGGCTCGAACTCATGGATGGCGAGATCATGACCTGAGCTGAAATCAGACGCTCAACTGACTGAGCCACCCAGGTGCCCCGAAAATGCCTATATTTCTTGACATAGCATAAAAGACCCTTTTCTCAACCTGGCCTTTGAGAGGTTATATCTTCATCTGTTTCCACACTACCTCACTTCAGCCTGTGTATTTGCCACAGCTACAAGTGTCCAAACATCCCTCAAACACACCCTGCAGCTTTACTCAAGTTCCTTCCTTCTTCTGGAATATTCTTTCCTTCTTTCTCCACTTGGCCCTTCAAAGACTAACTTCCATTTTACCTTTTTTTGGTTGTTATTTTGTTGTTTTCTTTCAAGAGAGAGTGTGAGAGCATGAGGAGGAGGGGTGGAGGAAGAAGGAGAGAGAATCTTTTTTTTTTATTGTTTTTATCGTTTATTTATTTTTGAGAGAGACAGAGACAGAGTGGGAGCAGGGGAGGGGGCAGAGAGAGAGGGAGACACAGAATTCAAAGCAGGTTCCAGGCTGTGAGCTGTCAGCACAGAGCCTGACACGGGGCTCGAACTCGCGAGCCATGAGATCATGACCTGAGCTGAAGTTGGATGCTTAACTGACAGCCACCCAGGCGCCCCAGAAAGAGAGAGAATCTTAAGCAGGCTCCACTACCAGCACAAAGTCCCACAGAGGCTCACTGGATCTCACGACCCTGAGATCATGACCTGAGCCAAAATCAAGAGTCAGACAGTTAACCAACTAAGCCACCCAGGCAACCCCATTTTACCTTCTCAACTTCCCTGGTCCTGAAAAGTGCTGTGAGAGCAGGAAATGTGTCTACCTTATTGGATGTTGTATTTCTATAAACATGTTGTATGTTCTACAAACATAGAGCCTAATACAAAGAAAATCCTCCACAAATACTATTCTCATAGTCTAGAAGCACACATCTATCCACCTACTTTGCGGTGCTAAAATTATTTTTCAGTGACCCTCCTTCCCCAATAGATTATGACTTCTTGAAGGTAAGAATTATATCTTTGTCACATAGTAGATGTTCCATAAATATCTGCTAAATTTTGATGCATTGAAGACGTATTCTCCAATCTTCAGACGTTCAAAGTCTTCAGGAAAAATAAAACATTCAAACAATTTATTAAACTGCCCTGTGGCAGAAACTTTCAGGGAAGTGTGTGCACAGCATTATGAGAATTCTGGTGAAAAAGCTATACATCTTCTGGTTTGGAGGTGTTTACCCTGGAATCTTCTTAGAGGCTTGACATTTGAGCTGTCCCTTGAAAAATAAGGAAAAGGTTGCCACTTAAACTGTGATAGGGATTCTGAGCTGAGGGAATTTAGCACCAAGACAGAAACTGAGAGGGTAGGGCCATTAGCACTCCAGTGGGTCTGGTGTGGCTGCAGTGTAGGGTTCATGCCAGGGAGTGGTTGTCAGGAGGCTGGAAAAATATGCTGTAGGCCTGTCAGCCATCCTAGCCTGGACTTCACAAGTTGAGCAAGAGAGTGACACAATGAGATTTGTATTTTACTCTGCTCTCAGTACCCTCTTCAGCCCTGCCCCCTCCTAACATAAATGTTGACCATGTAAGAGAGTTAACCAAAGCCATAAGTATGATGTGTGGACAAAGGCCAAAGGAACCTGAATCCTCATAAGAATCAACATGAGACCCAGGACTGTGTTCTAACCAGTGAGCCATCTGTCAACACCAGTGCTATGCAAATCACACACTGAAACAGATGTCAAGAATGTGGTAGAACCAATAAAGCTGGTTTCTTTGGAAAGCCAGCAGCATTCACTTGAAGATTCCAGGCCTCCATGAAGCCCTCCCTGATTTTCCCAGCCCAAGGAAATCTCTCCTTTGAAATTCTCTGGAGTGCTTAATTTTGTACTTAGGACACTTTGAAAATTTTTTCTTGCATAGTGGTTGTTTTGTCCTCATTCCTGGTACCACCTTTTTTCTCTTTGTCTCATTTTGTTTTAAGTAGGCTTCACACCCAGTGTGGAGCTCAAGGTGAGACTTGAACTCATGACCCTGAGATCAAGAACTGAGCTGAGATCAAGAGTAGGACAATTAACCAACTGGGCCATCCAGGCGCCCCACTCTCTGTCTCATTTTAAAAGCTTATATCTAATATAATGCAGCTTTGAAAGACACCTTGGGAGCAAGATAAGGTGTACATCAATCAGCAACAAATCTCATTAGATTTTAAGTTAAGATGAATTATTAGATGGTAAGTTTCAAGAAAGGTGAGGTCACAGCGCACTCACCCTTGTAAACCCCACAGCACTAGGCAATAATATGTTTGCTGAATAAATTGATGTTGTGATGAAAATATGGTAAGGTAAAAACATTCTTTGACTTTTAAAAAAAGTTGATATTTATAAATTTTTTTCCTTGAAAATCTCTCACTAGGGTAGTTATATAGTTATCTTTTATGCTTTCAAATTTCATTTCTCCTAATCATGCCCCCACCGTCTGTGATCGTTGTTTTTTTTCTTGATTTGATTTGCCAAAGCTTCATCTCTTATAAAGGTCTTTTTAGAAAAAAACAACCTGTAGAGTTATGTATTATACCTATCTTTCGTATGTTTTCTAATTGAACAGAGTTATATTTATTTCAGCAAAATTATAAGGTAAAACTACAAAGAAAGAAATATTTGACACTCATTTGAAACACAATTTTCTAAAGAAGAAAGTCAATAGTAATTAGCATAAGTACAATAACTTATAAAGATTTGTTGATATTTCAATGGTGAAAAATAACCAGAAGAAACACAAAAATACTGTGAAAACACATCACTGACATTGCACATGAAAACATTCCATAAAAAATTAACAATTTTCATATGGAAATTTAATTTTTCAGCTCTCTTTGAATTTACATTCTGAAATCTTAATGTTCTACTGCAATTTACAGAGTAGCCATTCTCTCATTCCATGGACCCACAGAGATCAGAACCATCACAAACAAATAAAAGGAACACTTCCTGTTAGAGATACAGCACTTCAAGGCTAATGTTTAATCTTAATTGGCAACAAGTTTAGTGCAAATTAAATTATATTTTTAGCAGCTTAGAAAATTCCCGGTGGGGAAGCATTTACCTCTTAACCCTTATTGCTTCCCCAGAATATGAACATTGGCTCTTCCATCCTATTGAAAACTACTAATGCTGATTTTGCCATTTGTTACACAGGGAGTTTCCATGAAAGATGATTTCAGCAACTATGCAAATGAGCCAACAGTTTTTACATTTGGAAAGTTTCCCTTAGGTTGATTTATTTAAAAAAGCAGAGCCTGAATGCCAGTCATAACTGGATCCTACCTAACTGCTTCTCTAATCGTGGAGAAGAGATACAAATAAGGTATTAATCATCTCACATATTAGCCATCTTAGGTTGAATTCAAAGGAAGATCTGAAGATAGGGCTGAGGAATCTTAAAATAAGTTCCACTCTCCAGTAATAATTTTATTTCATTGATTTGGAAAGAAAGAAAGAAAGAAAGAAAGAAAGAAAGAAAGAAAGAAAGAAAGAAAGAAAGAAAGAAAGAAAGAAAGAAAGAGAAAGAAAAGAAAGAAGAGGGAAGGAAGAAAGGAGGGAGGAGGGAGGGAGGAAGGAAGGAGGAAGGAAGGGAAGAAGGAGAGGGAAGGAGGAAGGGAAGAAGGAGGGGGAGGCAGGGAGGGAAGGAAGAAAGAAAAAGAGAAAAAGAAGAAAATAGGAGCCATCTGATTTCAAACCTGGTGCTTTCCACTCAACCAGGATTTATTCTCCAAATGAATAGAGGCCAGAGAGGTACTAGCCAGAGGATTTTATTTGAGCTTCCTCAATCCCTTGAATTGCCTCCCTTTTTCTTAAACATCTGTTCTCTCTGTAGTCAAGGCCTGGGGCTGCTGCTTCGAAAACCAGTGTGGCTGGGGCGCCTGGGTGGCGCAGTCGGTTAAGCGTCCGACTTCAGCCAGGTCACGATCTCGCGGTCCGTGAGTTTGAGCCCCGCGTCGGGCTCTGGGCTGATGGCTCAGAGCCTGGAGCCTGTTTCCGATTCTGTGTCTCCCTCTCTCTCTGCCCCTCCCCCGTTCATGCTCTGTCTCTCTCTGTCCCAAAAATAAATAAAAACTTTGAAAAAAAAAATTTAAAAAAAAAGAAAACCAGTGTGGCTCACTGTGCCCAGATCTGTGGTGACAAGGAAAGAGGAAGACTATTTACTGGGTTTTAAGTCTGACTCTGCCCTGTGTCTAGGTTTCAGTGGCCCAAAGACTTGAGCTATCAGAAAGTTTGGGTGACCCCTAAGGTCCAGGATGTGCTGACATAAAATCCAGGCAGGTAAACACGAGGTAAACCACGTCAGACGATCTCTTCCTTACCAACGCCTCAGCAATTTTTCTATTCCCCCTGAATTTTCTCAATGAACACCTCAAGGATGTGCTGGTGTGTGGTGTGTGGCTGCATGTTCAAAAGAGGGGCCCACCTCAGTCACTGTACTCTTCTCTTTCCCTTGGATTGGGGAATTTCTCATATTGGTTGGCCAATTTCCATTTGCTGTGCTGACTTTTGAGTAGTGCAGCAAAGGAAGACTTCCGGGTGATATTTCTAGATATTTCCCGGCTCTTGGCCTTCCTGGTGGGGGAAGAGCTTCGGACTAAAGGATAGACAGGAAAAATGGGCCTTCCCCGAGGGGCTTCCAGTAGCTGCCATACCTCCCCAGAGGTATTACTGGTCAGATACTGCCATGGCTTCTTCCCACTGCTGTCCCGGACATTGACCCGAGAAGCCAACCTCTGCACTAGCACTTTGATGACCCCCTGGTGGCCGTGAATGGCTGCAAGGTGCAGAGGGGTATATCCACAACTGGACTTCACATTTACATCAAGAGTAACCCCGGCTTTCTGTGCACTAGAGACAAAGTCCTGAAGGGCCCTGAGGTCACCATGTTTGGCTATCCAGTGCAAGGCCGTGTACCCAGTCAAGAAGTCTTTGTGCAGAGCCAGCTGGGGGTCCTCCCAAAACAAAGTCAACACGTGAATCCAAGAGCCACTGGCAAGCTTCACGATCCATTCATGCTCCCTGGCATCTAGGGGGACCAGAGATGACTTGTGCTCAGGTCTGTGCGGGACCAAGGCTGCAGATTCCTCCCCACCCTCGGCCCAGGGGGTGTGAGGACGCCACTCAGCAGCAGCAGCCTTAATGTCTGCAGGTTGTGGTGTCAAAGCAGCATCCACTCTTGGGCTGGACACTGCTCCTGCCTTGGAGGGTTTCCTGGACCGTGGTGGGCGACGAGTCCTTTTCAGCAAGTCCTGCTCAAGACACTCCTCATCGGAAGAAGACAATTTGGCTCTCCCTGCCTGTGAGCTCCTCCTGAGGGTTCTCCTTAACTTAGGAGTTGGCCAGGGGAAAGACTCCTGGGGGTGGCCTACAAGGCCATTAGCCTTTGTCGAGACCTGCTCAGAGGTGTGACCATCCCCTCTGTTTCTGAGGCCCTGAGGGCTCCTGCTGGGGCTGCCCTCTTTTGGAGAAAGGCCCCCAGCCGGATCCCTGAGCTTTCTCCAATCTGGGGTTCCCAGGGTAACTTGCAGCCCCTCTTCAGAACCCCCTGGGGACTCTTTGGGCCCACTGCTGCTCTCCTCGCTGCCATGGCTCTCTTGGTCCACAAAGTCATCCAGATCTTGGAGGGACAGCTGACTACGAATGCTACGAAAGATTGTCAATGGAGTATTCTGGGGACAGGATTCCGGAACAACAGGAAGGAGAGAATGGGATGAAAGAGAGGGGTCTAGAGGCTCTGAGTTAGGTTCTGGGACACAGAAGCTGGGCTCAGATGGTATCTGGGGGAAATTGTCCGGCAGCACTGACCAGGCTCTGATGGGTCCTTGGTTCCGGGCCTTGGGTATCTGGGGATGTCTGGCCACCCATTCCCAAGTGCGCTGTTGCTGCTGCTGCAGGATGGAATAATGCAGAGAGCTCGGGGTCAGCAGCTCTGGCTGGTCTGCAGGGGATGTAGGGAGGGACAGGAGAGGAGGCGGCCAAGCCCCACTTCCAGCAGCCTCGACGGTTGCAGGAGGAGAGCAGGGCGCTGTGGGCACTGGTGCGTGCTCAGCGGGCAAGCCTTCCGGCTGCTGCCCGGGAGGCTCGCGATCATACCGGGCCAGCGGGACACGCGCCGGCTTGTCCCCGGCGGTGGCGGTGGCGGGGTCTGGGACTGCGCCGAGCACCTGCTCGCCCGGGAGTCCCTCCAGGCTGTTTTGGTGGCATTCCCAGCAGCAGCGGCCCTGCGTCTCCACAGCCGCGCACCTCGCTCCGGCCCTGTGGCCAGAGCCGCCCCTCCGCCCGCCGCCTCCCCGGGCTGCCTCCCGGGTGCGGCTGGCGGTGAGTCCATTACAACCTGCGTGGGCGGCTGGGGCTGCGGCACCTGCTGGCTCCTCCTCTGGCCCCTTCTCGTGCCGCCGCCTCCTGGGCGGCTGCGGCGGCGGATCCCTTTGGCGCGCGCCTTGCGGGGAACAGGGAGCAGCTCTCCCTGTAGGGGCGGCGGCAGCGGGCGGGTCGCGGGGTCGCTGCAGCCCCTCCTCCCCCAAAAGGTCCCTGTACCTCCTCTTGAGCACCACATACTTGGTGCCGTCGGGGTCCTGGCGCACTGCGGCTACCGAGTTGACGAAGCCCTTGAAGAGCTCGCGGCGGCGCTGGTGTTGGCTGGGGGGCGCGTCGGGGTCTCGGAGAAAGCTGTTGAAGTGGCCCAGCAAGGCGGCGTTGGTCACTCTTCCTCCAGCCTGGCACAGAAAATCCAGTAGTGCCTCCTGGCTCAACTCTCGGGCCATCGCTGCCTTGTCGTCCCCTGGCCCCGGGTGTCCGCGCCTTCCCAGCGCTCTCCCCTGCCAGCCGAAACCCTGGCCTGCGGTGTGTCACCTGCGCTTGGGGCGGCGCCACCCGCCTCCATCAGCCGTGGAGGGCGGCGCTGCTTGCAGTCCCGGAGCGCGCCAAGAGCGCGCGAGGCCCCCGGGCTGAGCCCCCGCACGCAGTCCGGGTGGGAGAGGGCGGTTCCCCCACCGCCCCTGCGCGACGCGGGCCTCTCCCAGCGAGTCCCCGCAGCGAAAGTTCCCGGGATAGGTCGGAATCGGTTTCACCTGCGCCCCGGCGACGCCTCTTCCCTGGCTCTGGAGGAAGGGCCCGGCCCGCCTCCTCCTGTCCTTCCGCCCTCTGAGGTCTCCTCGGCCCTGCCACCTCTCCCAGATGAGTCAGTCAGGCTGGTCCCAGCCAGAGACAGCTCCGTAGGTGAGTCGCCAGCCAGAGGGAGCGGGCAGCGAACCTCTCTGCAGGACCAGGAGCCCCTCCCGGGCCGGGAAATGGAAAGCAGGTAAGCGACCGGCCGCTCCTTTAGGTCTCGGCCACATAGAAACGAAAGCAAGGAAAACCCGTTCCTGCGCAAGTCATGGCGAAAGTCGATGGGTGGGGAAGAAGGTGTAAATTTACTGGCATTCTGCGGTCTCCCAAAAAGGTGCCTTTATTAACGCTCTGGGGTAGTAATTTCAGATTCCCTGAGGTGGTATTGAAGTCGTGGTATTAAAGACTTTGCGTCCCAAATAAGCCTTCCTTGATCTGGACACACTGCCCCGGCTTCTCCTCCGGCACCCGGCTGCAAGAGATCTAAATACACCTAAGTCTGTACTGAAAGGAGAAATCATGCTGAAAGTTGCCGGTTGGTTTCAGCCTTTCTTTGCCTTAGTAATTGTCTCAGGTTTAGGAAAAATCAGATAGTTGATTGCCCCAGCAGCTTTAAGGGAACAGGAACTATGCAGTTAAGGTATTTGTTGTCTATTGTTACCTTGCTTCTATTTACTCCAAAGTTTGTGAACAGAAGAGATTTTTGTACAGTCCCTTTTGTGTTGGCCTGAGTGGTGTTTCTTGTCTTTCCTCTCAGAATGTAAGGTTTCTCCCCACACGTTGAAGCCTATTAAGGTGCACATTACAAGCTTGCCTACTTTAAGCCCACTGCTCCCAACCTTAGAATGGCGGCTTGACTCTCATTCTCCATTGAGAGGCTGCAAACTTCCTAATATGCAGTCCATTTGTAGATTGGAGCTGTCTTTTTTTTTCATTGGCCTCGAGACTGTGGAATCACAGTGCTTTTCCTAACAACTGCTTTCCCCTTCCATTTCATCTGTTTACTTTGTTCAATTGAGGTCTTTGAGTGGAGGTTCTTGTTTGTCGGTTCTGTTTCCATGCCCAAGATACTTTTATTGTTTTACCTGTGTGTGTACCTGTACAGTTCCCCACTCTTTCCTTCAGCTGTATTTCCTGTTATAAAGTCTCTATCTCCTGCCCTGTCACACCACTTTTCTCTCCTATACTCCCCACTTATCTTTGCACTTTTCCTTCTGCTCTACTATTTTTGGTGGTTTCATGAGTCCCTATCCTTTTTGCCTAAGGGAGGGTGTTGAAAGTATGTTGGCCCAACAGTTGTCAACACGGACCAATCTTCGTGACTGCCAGGCACATGAGCTTTAAGTTCCCAGTAGTACCCTGGTAGTTTTCCATGAATGAATTGGAAGCCTTGGCTTTACATTATCTAGGTCAGAATGAAGAACTGGGAACAATTTTTGTCTGTTTTTGGCATTTTCAAATGCCAATGGTGGTTCAAACCCAACACTGGGTTGAGAGGCGGATAGTGGTTTTTGCTGAGGTGGAACATTAACATCAAGTTTTTCAGATGATTATTAAAATAAAAGTTTTGTATTAAACTTCAGCTTCCTTTTGTGTTTATTTCCTGGTGTGGAGTTTTGATGGGACTGAGGTGTGTGTATGCCTAGGGCAGGAAGGAGTCCAAATGGTAAACTCAGGTGGGCATTTTAGAGCAGAAAGTGGAAAGAACCATCCCCCCCCCCCTTTGATATTTCTCAAAACTTCTGGTTAAAACAAGGGGTCTTGGGGCACCTGGGGGGCTCAGTTAAGCATCAGACTTGATTTCAGCTCAGGTCATGATCTCACAGTTGGTGAGTTGGAGCCCCACATCAGCCTCTATGCTGACAGTGAGGAGCCTGCTTGGGATTCTCTGTCTCCCTTTCTCTCTGCTCCTCCTCTGCTCGCTCTCGCTCTCTCGAAAATAAATAAGAAACATTTTTTAAAAATAAAAGAAAGGGTCTTATGGCAAGGAGGAGTGATGATATGGACATAAGTTTGGACTTGAAGCACTACTCATACACTTGTATTGCAAGACATCATTCATTTATCAAGTTAAAATTTAGTAGAAATGTTTGCTCATCTTGCAGAACCTTCGCAGAACAAGTTACTGGTAATCCAGGTTTTACTGTACTAGGCTTTAAGGAAGACTGTATGCAGATGTGCCGGAAAAGAAATTGGAAAAGCAGGAGAGTCAGAAAATGAAGGGCCTATAGCATGGAGGGGAATGGAGGTGGGGTGGTGGGGGGACGGGGGAGGGGAAAGGAGGGGAGCTTTGAAGAATTTTGGGGAAGGTAGTGACCTGACTAAATTCCTACTTTAGAAAGATCATCCTGGAGGCAGTGCTGGTTTGGAATCATAACCCAGATTAATAAGTAAAAATAGTACATTGCAGAACAGTAGTATATTTAAGAAATTTAAGATGCCATGGATTGTGTATGATACATTTTGGTTTCAGAGATGTTAAATGCGAGGAAAAACAAGTGCCTCTTAAAGTAAAACAAATAGAATATGTTCAATATGATCATATTTTTAGAAAAACCAAAAGGCTTATTTGGGAGTAAGATTTGAGGACTGGATTAAGGTGACTTTAACTTTTTCTTTATGACCTTATAAACTTCTTGGCTATTTTACAATAACAGTGTATTACTTTTTAGTTTGAAAAAGATACTGAAGAGAAAAAAGGACATAAATTAATCGCCATGAAAAATTAAAAAAACAGTATCAAATCTCCAGGCTGGAGGAGGGAGAGGAAGCTCTCAGCAGGGAGAACAGTCCAGAAGTTATTGAGATGATCCAGAACAAGGTTGTGAAAGGTCTGAGTTCATCAGTGTCAAAGACAGGGAGATGAACAGATGGATTGAAAAGATAGCTAGTGGGTAAATTCGACAGGATTTGGAGCCAGAGGAGCCAGGATGGTGGGGAGGACACAGTTGAGGTGGGGAGGAACAAACTTGGCTTCTCTCTTGCATCTAGCCTGAGTCACTGGATGGATAGTTGTTATATCTACATGGATAGAAAATATGGAGGAAAGTCAGTTTTTGAAATGGGAAAGATTATAAATTCCATTCAAGGCATATTGAGGTGGAGGTGCCTGTGGGCCATAAAAACAGGAATATCTAGAAAGCAATATAGGTTTGAGACTCCAAGAATGTATGAGATTAGCATATGTGAATAACTGTTGAAGCCTTAGGCAATGACAAAATTGCTTAGAGAGAGATTTACAGGCGGTGGGAAGGGAAGGGGTGGAGGGTAAATCCTCCCTTACCAAAGAGAAAGAGGAATAGAAATGAGTTAGGGAGACTTAGAAGTTGCTGCTGGAGGGGAAGAGGAACACCACAGAGTGGGGTGGCACAGAAGCACAGAAGCAGAAGAAGGGACAGCTTTCTAGAGATGACGCCAAGTTTGATAAGAAGTGAAATAGGACCGTAGCTTGTTAGGTCACTGGAGTCTGGTCTGGAGCAGTGTCAGAAGAGTGGTGGGGACAGAAGTCAGGTTTCAGAGGGATGAAGAGTGAGTGGGGTGACCGTGGGGTGAGAGACTTGGCCATGAAAGGAAGGAGAGAAATCTAGATAAGGAGAATATCAGATCCTGTAATCTAAGTTTGGTTGGTTGTTTTTTCAGTAGTTGTTTGAAGAGATATGATCTATGTGCTGAGGGAAAAACGCCAGGAAGAGATAAGTTGAAGACCTAGAGGAGAGAGTAAATAATTGATAAATTAGGAGCTGGAGGTGGGGCTGGAGTCCAGAGTTCAGGTAGAGAGATTCCCTGGGACAGGACAGGGAGAGCCACTTTTCCTATTGAGAATGGAAAGAAAAAAAAATAGCTACTACATTAATTGGTGGGCTAAGAGATGGGGAGAAAAGGTTTGAGGAAGTCTTGGTGGGGTTTGAAAAGCAGGGACAATGGGAGTAAGTGAATATGAGAGCTAGAAGGATGGGATATTGTGAGCGGAACATCAAATATTCTTACGTCTTCTGGCTGAAGGTTTCCACAGTGGAGTTGTTTTGAGGGTACGATAAGATTCAGAGTGCAACCATGAGGATGAAGCATAGTGGAAGTGAGAGCATCGTAACATTACGGAACCATGAGGGGGTGCTGAAGGAGATATGGGAGTCATCTGGGATAGAGAGGACACCAAAATCGCCTCTGTAAACCCCCCAGTCTTGTGGCATGAGTAACACAGAGGGCATTTTGCCAGGAGTACTCACTCTCCTCATCAGCAGTGTGATATAGTGACTTATCCATGTGTGGCACAATCCAGATCACTTCCCTTTATCTGATCTTCAGAATACGTGTGGGAAATGTGTAGAGTAGAGACCATTGCCTTGCACAAAGTAGCTCTCTTTGCTATTAATATGATTGTATTTCTTGTAGGATGTATTCTGATGTGCTTATTCTTTGCCTTTGGTCCAAACCTCTACAGTGGATATAGAATGACATTTCCATCCAAGAAGGTGGAACTGCCCAATGTCCATCATCCAGGTAGGCAGGGAGATCCTCAGGGGAAACCAGAGCTAAAGTGAACCTTACACAAGCATGAGAGTAAACCAGGGCTCCCCACCACTCTGTCTTTCTCTCCCAGTCTCTCTTTCTATCTCTTCTCTTCCTCCTCCTTCCCCTCCTCTTCCTTTCTGCCTTCCTCTTTGTCTCTCTCTCTCACTCACTCACCCACTCACTACAAGTCTGGGTAGTCCCCAGGGCACTCTGAAGTAGCAAGGGGAAGGCATTTTCCTGCTGAAGTTCAGAGCTCTAACTTACAAGTCAGATGAACTAACAATACAGGGCTCTCTGCACTTATGTCCTTTCTCCAGCCCAGAGCCTACCTTTATTTATTTGTTTGTCTGTTCATTGGTATTCATTGAAGGCCTGCCATGCATATGCATTTTTCAGAGGCTCCAAAACCCAGTGGTAAACCAAACAGACAAAATCTCTGCTTTCAGGAAACTTACATTCCAGTAGGGAAGAGTCACAATAAACATAAAAGTGAACATGAAAATATCACTAGTGACAACTAATTAGAAACAAAAGCCAATGGATATGATGGAGACCGACCAGAGAGCTACTCTAGCAAGGATGGACAGAGAAGGCCTCTCTCCGAGGATGACAATAAACAGAGACCTCAGTGATGAGGAGGAGAGCCATGTAAAGATGGAGAATAGCAGAGCAGGATGGGGAAGTCACCCCAGATAGAGGGAATAGCTAATGTTACATCAGAAATGAGTGTGGTGTGTTTCAGGAGCAGAAAGCAAACTGGGGGCTAAGCTGGATCAGAGAGCGAGAAAGAGAGAGTGAGAGATGCGGAGTGAGAAGAAGTCCAAACAGTGAGCAGGGTTGGATCTTTTTTTTTTTTTTTTTTTAATTTTTTTTCAACGTTTTTATTTATTTTTGGGACAGAGAGAGACAGAGCATGAACGGGGGAGGGGCAGAGAGAGAGGGAGACACAGAATCGGAAACAGGCTCCAGGCTCTGAGCCATCAGCCCAGAGCCCGACGCGGGGCTCGAACTCACGGACCGCGAGATCGTGACCTGGCTGAAGTCGGACGCTTAACCGACTGCGCCACCCAGGCGCCCCTCAGGGTTGGATCTTATAAGGCCTAGTGGGGTTTGGGTTTTAATCTAAGTGTGATGGGAAGCCATTGGAGGTTTATAATCAGGAGGGTAACCAGTGATTTCCATATGAAACAGTTTATCTGGTTGCTGTGTGGAGAATAGATTAAGGGGGATGCTGAGGTAGAAGCAGAAAATCCACTTGGGAGACTACTGCGGTGGCCCAGGTAAGAAGAGATGGTGGTAGTTTGCAATAGCAAGTATCAGGTGTAGAGAGGGATTGAGATTTGGAAAATGTTCTGGAGATAAAACCTAGGGAATGTGCTAGTGTGTTGACTAAAACTCACCAAGATCGTGACTACTGAGGTAAGACCTGGTTTGGGGGCAGGAAGTCAAGGGTTCCCTTTTGGAAAGCTTAAGTTTGAGATGATTATTAGACATCTAAATAATGGTCTAGAGTAAGGCAGCAGGGCATGTAGGTCTGGAGCTCAGGGGTGAATTCAGAAATGGAGAAATAAATCTGAGAGTCTTGGGGCATCTGGGTGGCTTAGTCAGTTGAGCATCCGAATTCGGCTCGGTTCATGAACTCGCGGTTCATGAGTTCGAACCCCACATCAGGCTGCATGCTGACAGCCTGTCAGTGCAGAGCCTGCTTCAGATCCTCTGACCCCCTCTCTCTGCCCCTCCCCTGCTTGCACTGTCCCAAAAATAAATATTTTTAAAAATAATAAAATTATCGAAAACTTATTTTATTATTAAAAATAATAAAAAATTAAAGCTAATGGATGAGATGAATTTATCTACAGAGGGGATCTAGAAGGTGAAACAGAGTTCCATGACCAGCCCCAACATTAGAGGTCTAGCCTTTACTAGTATCTTACTTAATATTATATAACGCGTCTCAGCCATACTAATGGCAAAGAGAGGAACTGTAAATCCATGTTTTCCTCCCGTGGCCCATCTGCTGGTTGTGGCTATGAGTGTGACAGAAACAAGAGTAAGGTTAATTTCAGGGTCTGGACTAAGGTTCAGCTACTGCTCTCCAAGTGGAAAGACTCCTCCCAACTTTAGAAGGTATAGGTATCAATTTGTCAAAAAGAGTCAGTAGATTTTCCACATACATCCTGATTTTACCCGTGGGAAAACCAAGTCTCTCTGAGTTTAGCATCTTGTGGAACTGATACTCAAATCAAGTTGACTTCAAATGTAGCATTTTGCACTAGAGTCATACTCTTTCCTCAACTTTCTGGAGTATTTGACTCAGCTGACCATTTTAATCCTTTGAAGTCTCTGTCTTGGCTTCATTACTCTTGTCTGGTGCTTCTCTTACCTCCTTGACCACACTTTTTGCTAGCCCTTCTTTCCATTTCTCCTTTCCACATTCTCTGCTCATTCACTGTGTCCTACTTGAGTTACTTTGACTGTGTGCCCAGATTCACTTACCACTTCTATTCTTAGGATTTCCAAATCTATATGTGAAGCCCACTCGGGGAAAGCAGACTTTCAATTGATTAGTCAAGTCTTGGCTCTGCCTCCAACTATTTCTTTAAACTTGGCCAATTTACAAACACTCTCAGCCCGAGTTTCTCCATTTGTACAATGAAGGCATCTGACTAGATGATTCTGAAGTTCCTTTCAGTGCTCACATTCTGATTCTAAACCTGATGCTACTTTTAATAATGTTAATAGTAATAATGACATTTATTGCATATTCATTGCCAGACACTGAGCCAGATACTTTAAACACATATTAATAGATTTAATTCTCCTAACAAATTCCTATGAGGTAGGAGCTATGGTTATGCTTTTTTATAGTTGAGGAAATGAAGATCCAGCGAATGTAATTTCCTACTATTTTACAACCAGTAAGTGACAGATGATTTTAATCTGGAGTCAACATCATTTAGCCTTTACTCTGTACCTGTTTCCCTTCAAAGACCCTGATACCTACACTGTTTTCCCACCTTTGCCTCATAGCATCCCACCTCCTCTGAATCATTACTCCTTCTGAACCCCTCTGCCCTGAATCTGCAGCCTCTTCTCGTCACCTCCACTGGCTGTTTTCCTTCCTAAAGTAAAACAAAAGCAAAAATGAGTGCCTTGTTTGGAACTGCCCTACCTTTAGTCACTGCTTTAGCTCATCTATTCTTCCTGCATATATCACCTCCCCCAGACCATCTTGATCAGTGTCCCACCTCCATGCATCTCAGGCATTTCTATTTGGGAAAAGTTAAGTCTGAGATGCCCGTTAGACATTTAAGTAGAGATGGCAAGTGGGCAATTGGATATAGAATTCAGAGCTTAACTTTCATAGCCCCTAACACCTACTATTAGAAGTAATTTATGGGGGGGGTGCCTTGGTGGCTCAGTCGGTTAAGGGTTCAACTTCTGCTTAGGTCCTGATCTCAGGTTGTGAGTTTGAGCCCCACGTCAGGCTCTGTGCTGACAGCTCAGAGCCTGGAGCCTGCTTTGGATTCTGTGTCTCCCTCTCTCTGTGCCCTTCCTCTGCTCATGTTCTCTCTCTCTCTTTCAAAAATAAATAAACATTAAAAAAAATTTTTTTTTAATTAAACAAAAAGAAGTAATTTATAGGGGCGCCTGAGTGGCTCAGTTGGTTAAGCATCTGACTCTTGGTTTCGGCTCAGGTCATGATCTCATGGTTCATGAGTTCCAGCCCTGGCTTGACACTGACAATGCAGAGCCTGCTTGGGATTGTCTCTCTCCCTTTCTCTCTGCTCCTACCCCACTCATGCTCTCTCTCAAAAGCAATAAAAAAAATAAAAAGAAAAAGAAATTATATATTTGTTCATTTTTGTGTGGCCCTCTCAATCAGAATGTAGGCTCCATGAGGGCCAGACTGCATCTTGTTCACCACTAGCAAAGAATTAGTTGTGCAGAGGACTCAGAATAACAATGTGTATTATTCCCGGGGCTGCTGTGATGCATGGTCACAACCTGGGTGGCTTAAAATAACAGAAATGTATTCCTTCATGGTTCTGGAGGTTAGACGGTAGAAATCAAGGTGTTGGAGGAGCTGGACTCCTTCTAGAGACTCTAGGAGAGAATCCTTCCAGCTCCCAGTTACTGTCCACATTTCTTGGCTTCTTTGGCTTGTGGCCACATCACTCCAATCTCTGGCTCTCTTCACATGGCCATCTCTTCTTCTGTCTCTTACAAGGATATTTGTCATTGGATTTAGGACCCACTCAGAAAATCCAGGATAATATGATCATAACATCCTTAATTTAATTACATCTGTAAAGCTTTACCTTTTTACAAGTAAGGTCACATCTGCAGGTTGCAGGGATTTGGACATGCACATATCTTTCTGGGACCCAAGATTCAGCCTACTACACAAGAGAACAAGAAGTTCAGGAATGTCTTTCTCTATATCCACCCTTTTTCCCCTTATGTTAGCTAACTTAAATTGTCTTCAAGATTCATCTCAGTTGCCACCCAGTTGAGGGAGCCACACTCCTAGGCCCATTACCTGCCCCTCCTATAATAACAGTTAATACATATTCAGCACTGTTTTAAGGGTTTTGTGTGTAGAGCTTATTCAATTCTTGCTACAGCCTATGAGATAGTCCCTGTTACTATCCATATTTTACTAAATCCTAATACTCTGTTTTGTTGTCCCTCTTCCCCAGGCCATCAACCAAGACTTAGTCATCTCTCTGTCCCTGGCACACATTGTGGCACATCCAGGCTCTCTGTAAGGACTGATGGGTTGAATAAAAGACTGAACAAGAGATAAGTTGGCAATAGACTGAGAAGGGTTTTGAGTATTGATTTAAGACATTTGGATTTTATCTTTTAGATCACAGGTGTCCAACAGCCTTAAAGCTGAGAAGTGATAGGATGAACTTCTCTTTCAAATGTATCATCTCTTTGGGAGAAATCTCATCATCAAATATTGTTTTAATTATCACCTCAAAATAGGTCATTGCATTTGAGCCTTCCTCCTGAGCTCCAGTCTCACATTGCCAGCTTTTTTCTGGGTCTCTGTGGGCTCAAATTCAGCATGTCCAGACCAGCCCTCATTATCCTTTTCTTCCCCCAAAGTCACTCCTCCTATATTATCAAGTTCACAGGCATCCAAACTAGACAACTTGAATTAATGCCAAACACTTCCACACCCCCACAGCCAATAAGTCATTAAGTCCTATCAACTCCATCTCTTGAACTTTATCTCAAATTCCTAGCCTTCCTTCTCCAACTCCAGTCCATCCTCCACCCTCCTGCTCATCTTCTAAGCCTAAAAACTAGATCTGATCATGCTGCTGTCTTGTTAAAACAGTAACAGAAAAGGTCTACAACTCTGCAATGGTTCTTCATTGCTTACAAGGTCAAGCTCTTTAAGATCTACCTGCAAAGATCTACCTTTTCTCCCTATTCATTCTTTCATTCATTCAATACATGTGTATTGAATGCCTCCTGTGTATATGGTATTGTGCTCACTGACTTTATATACTAGTGAAGGAGATGCCACACGCATATATAGATGGGCACTTGGACTGCCTCGTGTTGTAGGCAGTAAGGGAAGTACCCTAAGGGAAGATGCTACAGGTTGATGGTGGCATCCTCACTTCTTTGCTTTAGTATAAAAGTTTTTCTACTAAATAGTTTTTGTTTTTATACTATACTATAACATTGTTGGTATTTGTATACCTTTTTTAAAATAAGTGTTTATTCATTTTTGAGAGAGAGAGAGAGAGCGTGCGAGCGAGAGAGAGACCAGAGGAAGGGTGGAGAGAGGGGGACAGAGTATCCGAACTAGACTCTGTGCTGACAGCAGTGAGCCACCCAGGCGCCCCTGTATTTGTACACCTTTTGAGTGAATTTTCAGATTATATTATGTAGTTTTAAATTAATTTTCACCAAGAAGGCAAATGATTTTTTAAAAATTCTCAAAAGAAACTACAAATTAAAGATAATACTTAATTTTAAGCCTAAGGGAGGCTTACACCTAGTATGAGCCTTAAACAGCCTTAAACTTAAAACAGTATCTACATCTGACAAGAATTGGGCCCCAAATTTAAAACTGTAGTAAAGAACATTTGAAACAGTGATTTATATTCTCCATTTTTAATGATGAGCTACTCCTCAAGTGTGAATTGGGGCTTGAAGTATTAGCTGATAATAGTATTAAAAGCCATCATGATAGGGGTGCCTGGAGCTCAGTCAGTTAAGCATCTGACCCTTGATTTAGACTCAGGTCATGATCTTATGGTTCATGGGTTCGAGCCCCCCTTGGGGCTCTGTGCTGACAGCTCAGAGCCTGCTTGGGATTTTCTCTCCCTCTCTCTCTGCCCCTCTCCAGCTCTCTTCCTCGCTCTCTCTCAAAATAAATAAATAAACATAAATCCATCGTGATTAGCAACATCTTTTTTTTTTTTTGGCAACATACACGTAGAGCCTGCTGTGACTGTAATTTTTGTGTTTATAGAATGATGGTTCACAAACATTCCCAAGTAGCGTATCATGCTTTTATTAGCTCTCACGATCTTCCCCACTTTCCCAGAAAAAGTAAAGCACCCAGCCAAACATAAATAAGTTGTTCAGTTTCATATTGTTAGACATTACAAAGTTAGAAAATAAATGAATGAGCTTTCAGTTCTCACTGTTTTTGACTACCTAGTGCTCACCATGGTCATGATTACAACTGCTTATTTTTTCCTTATAATTTTTATTTATGTTTGTTTTTAGTATATGTGCTGCCGAAGCAAGCACTATGTTTGTTTTTATAGTGTACATTAGTATAGCAGTATATGCATATAGTTTTAAATAAATAAATTGCCCTGGGCTACTTGCCATTCCCTAAGCCTGTTCCATTTTTTTCTACAGTTTTATGCTTTTGTTACTTTTTCTCAGTCTGGTTTCTCTCTTCTCCATTTGGCAGGGTCCTAACGATTGTTCAAGACTTCTCTAACATCCTGAGGCACAAATAATCCCTTTCTTCTCTACTCCTTTAGAACTTACCTCTGTGCTTGTCTTGTTAGCATCTCCCTAGTGGATTGTGAGTCTCCAGAAAGGAAGGATCATTCTTAGTCATCATTTGTCCCTATGCCATACAGCTCTTGTGAGTGGGTGTTGCAACTGTTAATTGAATTTAATAATCTCAAAACATTCTTTTTAAAAAATGTGCTTATTTATTTATTTTGAGAGAGAGGCAGAGAGCCTACGTGGGGAGAAGATCAGAGAGAGAGTGAAAGAGAGGGAGAGAGAGAAACCCAAGTTCCACTCTGTCAGTGCAGAGCCTGACACAGAGCTCACACTCATGAACCGTGAGATCATGACCTGAACCGAAATCAAGAGTCTGATGCTTAACTGACTGAGCCACCCAGGTGTCCCTCAAAACATCCATTATCTTAAATCTCCAACCAACATGAGATACATATGAGATATACAGAAACAGGGGCGCCTGGGTGGCGCAGTCGGTTAAGCGTCCGACTTCAGCCAGGTCACAATCTCATGGTTCGTGAGTTCGAGCCCCGCGTCAGGCTCTGGGCTGATGGCTCAGAGCCTGGAGCCTGTTTCCGATTCTGTGTCTCCCTCTCTCGCTGCCCCTCCCCCGTTCATGCTCTGTCTCTCTCTATCCCAAAAATAAATAAACGTTGGAAAAAAAAAAAAAAAGAGATATACAGAAACATATGAAATATAAAGAAACAAGAAACAGAGGGCCACAGATTTAAATCAAGAGCCTTAATTTCACATATAACATTTTATAAGGATGATTCTCAAGGTATGGCCTGTAGCTCCTTCTGACAGACTGTAAGTTTAGCAAATGCAGATCTTCATTTGTTACACGTGAAAGATGTATAATTTCGGTGATTCTTCTTTTTGCAGGCAGCTAAGGGCTACTTAGTAATCTACTAAATGGGTTATTAAAAGTTGACGTTTATAAACTACAATTGACACGTATCAACAGAGTGCTAAAGATTCTAATTGAGCTCTCTACTCTAGTTTTTTTTCATATTTATTTATTTTTGAGAGAAAGACAGAGCATGAGCAGGAGAGGGGCAGAGAGAGAGGGAGACACAGAATCCAAAGCAGGCTCCTGGCTCCTGTCAGTGCAGAGCCCTATGCGGGGCTCGAACCCATGAACTGTGAGACCACAATGTGAGCCAAAGTCGGACGCATAATCCACTGAGCCACACAGGCGCCCTTAGCTCTCTACTCTAAAGCCTGGCAGCCACAGAAATGCTTGGCCAATGCACATCTGCGGATAGTTGGATTTCCCTCCGATTTCAAACAGTCCATTTCTTATGTATCATCAGGAGTAAACTGAGGTAGCTGAGGCTCTGCTTACCGTTCTTCTTGTTTATTAATTATATATTACTGTTAGCTTAGTATTATCATGGTCAATTTGTTCTTGGTTCATTAATTTGTTGGTGTCTCAGCCGGACAGTTTCAGACATGAGCTCTGGAGGCAGTGTCTTCTGTGTGTGATTTGTGTGAACTTGGGCAAGTTATTTAATTGTCCTGAGCCTCAGTTTTCTATCTCAAACTGAAGGGAGGTGGTAAGTGTAAGAGCACTTATCTCATTGGTTTGATGTGGAGGATCACTGAGTTAAGGCACACGGAGTGTTTCTGTAGGATGGTACCCGGCCCAGAGAGAAGGTGCCCAGCACGTTCTGGTAGACGATTATTGGTTAGGATTCAATTCAGCCAAGAGTGACAGAAAACCAGTCACAGTGACCTAGTAAGATAAAAGTTTCTTTCTTAGGGGAACCCTCTTGTACTGTTGGTGGGAATGCAAACTGATGCAGCCACTCTGGAGAACAGTATGGAGGTTCCTCAAAAAGTTAAAAATAGAACTACCCTACGACCCAGCAATTGCACTACTAGGTATTTACCCAAAGGATACAAAACTACAGATTTGAAGGGGTACATGCACCCTAATGTTTATAGCAGCACTATCAACAATCGCCAAACTGTGGAGAGACCCCAAGTGTCCATTGACTAATAATGAATGGACAGAGAAGATGTGGTAGAGGCGCCTTGTGGCCCAGTCAGTTAAGCGTCTAACTTTGGCTCAGCTCATGAGTTCGAGCCCTGCGTCAGGCTCTGAGCTGGAGCCTGCTTCGGATTCTGTCTCCACCTCTGTCCCTCTGCCCCTCCTCCGCTCATGCTCTGTCTTTCTTTGTCTCTCAACAATAAATAAACATTAAGAAGATTAAAAAAAACACAATAGAATATTACTCAGCCATCAGAAAGAATGAAATCTTGACGTTTGCAATGATGTGGATGGAGCTAGAGAGTATCATGCTAAGTGAAATGTCAGTCAGAGAAAGACACATACCACATGATTTCATTCATATGTGGAATTGAAGAAACAAAACAGATGAGCATATGGGAGGAGGGAAAAAGAGAGAGAGGGAAACAAACTATACGAGACTCTTAAAGATAGAGAAGAAACTGAGGATTGACAAAGGGAGGTGGGTGGGGATGGGCTACATGGTGATGGGTACTAAGGAGGGCACGTGTTCGGATGAGCTCTGGGTGTTGTATGTAAGTGACGGATCCCTGAATTCTACTCCTGAAGCCAGAATTACACTGTATGGTAACTAACTAGAATTTAAATAAAAATTTGAAAGGAAAAAAAGTTTCTTTCTTTACACATGACCACGAGCAGCCCAGAGTTGGTATGACAGTGTGTAATCATCATACATCCATTTCCTCCCATCTCGTTGTGCCACCGTTTCTCAAAATGGGATTTTCCTGTCATAGTCTAGATGGCTGTCCCACCACCATCCATCACATCTGCATTCCAGCTGCCAGGAAGGAAGAACTGACCCTCACCAGGCCAAATAAAATCTTTTCCCTGGTTCTTAAAAATTGGCGTTAGGGCAAGCAAGCGAATGAATAAACAAAAAAGCAGAAACAGACCTCATAAATACAGAGAACGCACTGATGGTTGCCAGAGGGGTGGATAAAATGGATAAAATGGGTGAAAGGAAGTAGGACATACAGGCTTTCAGTTATGGAACAAATAAGTCATGGGAGTAAAAGGTAGAGCATAGGGAATGCAGCGCATAGTATTGTAATAGCATTGTGTGGTGGCGGATTGTAGGTACACTTGCGGTGAGCATAGCATTACTGTAGAGACATGTCAAATCACCATGTTGTACACCTGAAACTTGTGTAACATTGTGTATCAACTATACTTCCATGTAAAAAAATGGAGCTAAGGGAAGAGTTTTCATTTCTTCATGGGTGAAGAGATAATATCCAGTGCTGTTCGCACACTCCCGGGAGGAAAGTAAAACGGCGCTGCTACTTTGGAAAACAGTAATTTTCCCAAAGGTTAAATATGGAGAAACCATGTAACATAGCAACTCTACTCCTACTCATATATCCAAGAGAAACGAAAACACGGTCACATAGAAACTTGTACCTGAATATTCATACCAGCATCGTTCAAATAGCCAGAAGACAGCAACAGCTCAAGTGTCACACACCAAATTGATGATGATTTTTGTCTGGATGAACAAAATGTGATCTATCCCAATGGAATGGAATATTGTTAGTCAATAAAAAGGAATGCAGTAATGATGATTCATGCTACAACATGGATGAACCTTGAAAATATACTAGTTGAGGGGTGCCTGGGTGGCTCAGTCAGTTAAGCATCCGACTCTTGGTTTCAGCTCAAGTCATGATCTCACGGTTTGTGAGTTGGCACCCTGCGTCAGGCTCTGTGATATCAGCACAGAGCTGGCTTCAGATCCTCTGTCTCCCCGCTGTCTCCGCCCCACCCCTGCCTGCCCTCATTCTCTTTCTCAAAATAAATAAATAAACTTAAAGTTAAAAAAAAAAAAGAAAATATTATACTAGTTGAAAGAAACCAATCACAAAGACCATATACTATATGATTCCATTTATACAAAATGTGTAGTATAGGCAAATCCATAGAGACGAAAAGTAAGTTACTGGCGGCTGTGGGAGGTGGCAATGGGGAGTGACTGCTAATTGTATGGGGAGACTGAGACCAAACACTTAACTGTGATTTAATCAATCATATCTATGTAATGATGAAACCTTGATAAAAACTCTAGAGGTTCAGAGTTGGGGAATATGTCAATGTACTGGGAGGGTGGCATAAGCTTCCAACCTTTCCTCTTCCAGACCTGGTCCTATATGTACTTCTATTTGGTTTTAAAGTTAATAAACTAGAATTCAGAAAGATTACCTGCCCAAGGTTACATTGCAGGTAAGGGGCAGACCTTTATAATAAAGTTGATCCTGAGTTGATCCTTTATAATAAAACAGTAATTAAAAGTACAGTGCTTTCCTGAGGCGCCTGGGTGGCTCAGTCCCTTAGGCATCCAACTCTTGATTTAGGCTCAGGTCAGGATCTCACAATTCGTGAGTTGGAGCCCCACGTCGGGCTCTGTGCTGACGGTGCTGAGCCTGCTTGGGATCCTTCCCCTCTCTCTCTCTTTGCCCCTCTCCTGCTCACACTCTTTCTCTCTCAAAAAATAAATACATAAACTTTAAATAAATAAATAAATAAATAAATAAATAAATAAATAAATAAATAAAAGTATAGTACTTTTCTGAGTTCTATGACTCATTCTAGTGAATTATGAAACCTCAACAGATCATAGGAAGCCCCAAATTTGTAGTCAACCTCTTCTATCTAGTGCAGGTGGCCCCCTGGACTTGCAGATGTTTGCCAAGTGGGGGCAGTCTTGTGAGACTGAGCCCTTAACCAGTGGGGTCCTCATAGTGTCAGATTTGAATGGAATTTTTTCTCATTTTAAAAGATTGCTGTTAGAGTCTTACGATGGGTCTTTATAGAGTGCCTTTACACTAGAGAAAACGTCTTATGTTACTTTCCTAATATTTTATTTTTTTTTTAAATTTTTTAACATTTATTTATTTATTTATTTTTTTAAATTTTTTTTTTCAACGTTTTTATTTATTTTTGGGACAGAGAGAGACAGAGCATGAACGGGGGAGGGGCAGAGAGAGAGGGAGACACAGAATCGGAAACAGGCTCCAGGCTCTGAGCCATCAGCCCAGAGCCCGACGCGGGGCTCGAACTCACGGACCGCGAGATCGTGACCTGGCTGAAGTCGGAAGCTTAACCGACTGCGCCACCCAGGCGCCCCAACATTTATTTATTTTTGAGACAGAGAGAGAGAGAGCATGAACAGGGGAGGGTCAGAGGAGGAGGGAGACACAGAATCGGAAACAGGCTCCAGGCTCTGAGCCATCAGCCCAGAGCCTGACGTGGGGCTCGAACTCACGGACCGCGAGATCGTGACCTGGCTGAAGTCGGACGCTTAACCGACTGCGCCACCCAGGCGCCCCTCCTAATATTTTAAAACTATAGGAGTCTCTGTTCATAGCACCTTGAGGAAATGGCGAACATGAACAAAATTATGTAGACAATTTTCAGTTTGCTAATTGAATAACACTTTATTTCATTCAAAGTGGTTCCTAGAGACCATAACGAATAAGTAGTTCATTTATTTTTAATTGCTTATTTAATTTCAGCTTTACTACTTTTATTTAGGAAGTTACTTTATAGGAGAGAAAGTATCAGGCAACATGAAGAGAACTAATCAAATATGTAATAATCTTTAGGATTCCATCAGGCAGGACTCATGATACTATTTAGAAGAAATGAGGCCATTCTGTAATTTTAACTTCTAAATGGAACGTATATTATATTTGTGATAAAAATAAATATGTATCTTTTTATTTTCTCAATGAGTTAAATATATTTACGAAAAGGGCTGTGCATTATAGTGGAAGGAAACTGTATGGAAGTCTCAGGTGTTGGTTCTAGGTCCTACTCTGAAACCATCCAGCTGTATCATCTCAACTCACAAGTTAATGCAGCATCCTGATTCCTTACCCTGGGAAACAGACTCAAGAATCTCTAATGTACTTCCTGGCTCCAAATTTCTGTAATTAATTCTATAATCTTCAGGGTGTGCCTATAACATTAACGTGTTGTAGGAGTAGTAATGAGCATAGGATTGTAGTCACACTAAACGGATCCCTGGTCTGCCCCTTACCTGCAATGTAACCTTAGGCAGGTAGTCTTTCTGAATTCTAGTTTATTAACTTTAAAACCAAGTTAATGTTGTGATGAGCACTGGGTGTTGTATGGAAACCAATGTGACAATAAATTTCATGTTAAAAAAAAAAAACAGGTTAATACACTGACACTGTCAATGCCATGCTCCATTGCCCCTCAGCCCACTGCTGCTGCATGGGATAACTCCCATGCCGTGTCAGCTGCCCGCCTCTGGGCTGCTTCCATCTCTTTCACTGCTCTTGGGCTTTTTCTGGTGCCCAGGGACTTGGACAGCCCAGAAGTACAAGGAGTTAATGTCCCCAAGTGCAAACCTCCACCAGTGAGAGAGAATCTTCCTGACTCTCAGCGGGGCAATTTGGGGCACATTAACAAGTTCCTCAGTGTATCTCCAACTGGATTGAGCCCCACAGTGGTAACCAGCTCATTAATAAACCCTGTATTGGCTTTTCTCACCTACTTGTCTCACTTTTCCCGCTACCTCCCTTGTGCTTCCTGGGATCACCTTCCAAATAGTCTATTTGCACGTAATTTCTTGTCTCAGATCTTGCTTTTGGTAAGCCCATTTCACAATTGCTGTGATGACTGAGAATGCGCGGATAGCACCTACTAGATCCTATAGTAAGATCCTAACAGATAGTAATTATTATTATATCTGACAATTGAGACAGAATTTCATGGTTCTAGGCAATGCTTAGATTGTGTTTCTACAGTAAGCCATGGTTGACGTCTTGCTAAAGCATGTTTACATAATTTTGTGAGGTTATCTAAAATATACAGAAAACTTTGTAAGCAGGGAAATTTTAGGTATGATTAAAAATTTGGTATAGAAAGTGGTGCCCGGCTGGCTCAGTCAGTAGAACACGTGGCTCTTGATCTCAGGGTCATGGGTTCCAGCACCGCATTGTGTATAGAGCTTACTTAAAAAAAAAAAAAAGGAAAAAATAATCTGGTACAGGAGAATATTTGGTAAGAATTTTTTGCTCTTTCTTTCTCCTTTCTCATTTCTCCTTTTCGTTGTGTTTCTATATTGAGGTCATAGTTCTACTTATGTAAGAAATGTCATAAATCGAGTACTATTTCCTTGAAGAAATAAGTAGAAGAGCATTAATAAGAAACAGCCTGTGTATAAATATATCCTTTGACTACTATTCAATGATTCCACAAATGTTTAGTCACAAAAGGTCATTATCTAACATGACAATTCTACAGAAGAATGCTAGAAACTTTGTGTTTCTTTCAGCACTAGGATTGAATTTCTTTAATTATTTCTTAGGCTATATCTTTCCTAGACAAGTATATTTAACAAGTATGCTGTTGTTTGCTGTCAGTATGGCCCTTTTCAATTCACAATACTTTTGTGGCTTATGTGGAAGTTCTAAAAAATGGTGAAAATGGAATAGAATGAATCTTGTAATAAGCAGCCGTAGGTCTGTCAATACAAGTTCTTAATTACACATGCTAATTGAAAAGACCACTGTAGGACTTCTGGATTTATCTGAACAGGCTTAAAGAAGGGCATCCCTTGGGCAGTGCCGGGTATGTGCAAAGGGAATAATTTGTCTTCTATTTTTAAAATTTTATTTTTATTGAGGTATAATTGACATATAACATTGTGTAAGTTTAAGGTGTACAATGTGTTAATTTGATGCATTTATGTATTGCAATATGATTACCACTGTAGCTTTATCTGATAGCTCTATTATGTCACATAATTATCATTTCTTTTTTGTGGTGGGAACAATTAAGATGGAACTCTTAGTAACTTGGATGTTTATAATTCAGTATTGTCGCATATAACTACTATGCTGTGCATTAGATCTCCAGGACCTATTTATCCACTGGTTGCAAGTTTGTACTCTTAAACAACATCTCCCCAATTCCCCCACCCCTGGTAACCACAATTCTACTCTCTGTTTTTGTGAGTTCGGCATTTTTATTTTTTTTTATTTAAAAAAAAAATTTTTTTTTTCAACGTTTATTTATTTTTGGGACAGAGAGAGACAGAGCATGAACGGGGGAGGGGCAGAGAGAGAGGGAGACACAGAATCAGAAACAGGCTCCAGGCTCTGAGCCATCAGCCCAGAGCCTGACGCGGGGCTCGAATTTACGGACCGCGAGATCGTGACCTGGCTGAAGTCGGACGCTTAACCGACTGTGCCACCCAGGCGCCCCGAGTTCGGCATTTTTAAATTCCATATATAAGTAGTGCCATACATTATCTGTCTTTGCCTGACTTATCTCACTTAGCATACGGCCCTTACAGTCCTTTGATATTGTTGCAATGGCAGGATTTGCTTGTTTATCGTTGCTGAATATTCTATTAATATTTATATATATAATATATATATATATATATATATATTTTTTTTTTTTACACATCTTCTTTATCCATTCCTCCACTGGTGGACACTTAGATTGTTTCCATATGTTGGCGGTTGTGCATAATGCTGTAATTAATGGGGGGGGGGTGCAGATATCTCTTTAATATCCTGTTTTCATTTCCTTTGGATACATACCCAGGAGTGAAATTGCTGGAACATATGGTTGTTCTGTTTTTAAGGAAGCATTTGTCTTTATGAAAGTGTCTTGGCCTGGGGACCCAAATATATTAGTAATGGGAATATAAATTGGTTGGTTCTTTCTGAAAAATAACTCTATATATCAAAAATTTTTAAATATTCATACTCTTACATCCAGTAATTTCACTTCCAGGAACATCTCTTAAGGAAATAATTACAAATTTAGACACATGTGTGCAAAGATGTTTATTGTGTTTTTTATAATAGCAGGAATGAAGAATAAAAGGAAGGAGAGATGAAGGAAAGAGAAAAAAGAAAAAAAAAAAACATGGAAACAACCAAACATTCAATAATCAGAGAATGATTATGAAATTTTGATGCACTGATACAATGGACTATTTTGTAGCCAGAAAGATGTTTTATATATCTATAACAATGGTTGATACCCTTCATGCATAAAAACTTCTATGATTCAATAAAAAAGTTAAATACTCCTTATGGAAATAATAGGCAAACAATACAAGTAGAAAATTTACAAAGAAAGAAAATAATGGCTAATAAAAATATTTTAAAAATTCAACCACTAATTGTCATAGAAATTTAAATTTAAAAAACTACAAAAAAATAAATTTAAAAAACTACAAACTGTCATTTGTTACTATGAAAATGGCAAAGATTTTTAACAGTGATACCCAGTGATGACGTCTGGAAGTATTGATTTGCTATATGGTACACCTGAAACTAATATAACACCGTATGTTAACTAACTGGGATTTAAATAAAAACTTAAAAAAAAAACAAACTGAAACTCAATAGTGGCAAGAGCGTAGAGAGCCTTCCTGTAAAACATCAATATGGATCAAAACCTTCAAAATGTGCACACACAAAAAGAATCCTAGCCTAAGTAAGACTTCTTAAAATTTTCTTTATAGGAACTTGTTTCTGTCCAATAGTAGTTAGATATTGAATGAAAGGTAAAAAGGAAGTATGGGCATATTGCTATCTGAAAAAAGTCAGCCTGAAAAGGCTATATAATGTATGATTGCATTTTTGTGACATTCTGGGAAAGGCAAAACTATAAACTCTGTAAACAGATCAGTGGTTGTAAGGGGTTTGGGAAAGGTTGAATAGGTATAATACTGAAGATGCTTTAGGATGGTGAACCTATTCTGCATGATGCTATATGAATCATATATGGAATGAAACCGTGACATTATGCATTTGTCAAAACCCACATAACTTGCATAAAGAGGGAACCTTAATGAATGTAAACTAAAAAAAAAATCATTTAGGAGGTTGGGGATCCCAGGATGGAACACAGAGTGTGACGAAGGAATCTAACTGTATTACAGATGAATGAAAAGTCCTCACTGAAGGGAAAGGTGCTGACCTGAGTAACTCTGGAAATGAGTGAAGTCTGTAGGTTAAAGTCAAAAGAAACTGTACACAAGGTAGAACACATAATAAATACTGTGCTCCAATTGATACAGTTGTTTCTTATAGGGTATATGTTAACAATTCTGAAACTACTATACGAGTACACTAACATTGAACAACTCACTAAATGAATGGTGGATGATTTGAGCCACGTTTCTCATTGCTGAATTGGGAGGTTACAAACAAGGAAGAAGGCTGGAGTGTTCTATGGACTAATGGATTTGAGTTGGGGACGGTCGTATGGACTCATGTTTATCTTCATATAGATATAAATCACTACGTATAAAAATATGTGTAGACATATGCAAATACACAGGTAAGTAGACACACATATGTCCTTACTCCGACACTAGGAGGGCCTAGAAGCAACCATACCCCAATTAGCAATGAGCACCCCTAGCACCTAGATCTCAGTTTCTAAATGCCATCCTCCAGTGAAAGGAACCAAAGCCTATTAGAGAAGTGGCAGATTCTGGGACTGGAGCAGGGAATATACAAGATAAGCCTGAAGGATTTTGTAGTCCCAGAAAATTAGAAAGTGCTCAAAAACAAAACAAAACACCACCCCCCCCCCGAAAAAAAACAAAACCCAAAAAACAAAAAAAGAAACCACACCCAAAAATAAAAACAAAAATCAATAAAAGAGGTATGTTAAAGGGACACAGTCGCCAACTGAAATAGCTCCCAATGCTATTCTCATTACATCATATCATGGATACTATACTATCAACATGACTCATTGTTGATATTGACTTAATCATCAGGCTGAGGTAGCGTTTGTCATCTACACTGTATGATGTAATTAGAATGGCACTTTACCTTTTTTATCTTCCTGCCACAGACTCATAACCTCAGTCTAAGCTTGAGGAAAATATCAGACAAATCCAAGCTGAAAGACATTCTACCAAACACTTGAGCAGTACTCCTCAAAAGTGTCAAGGGAGGGGCAACTGGGTGGCTCAGGCAGTTGAGCATCTGACTTGGGCTCACGTCATGATCTCACAGCTCTGTGAGTTCGAGCCCTATATCGGGCTCTGTGCTGATGGCTCGGAGCCTGGAGCCTGCTTCAGATTCTGTGTCTCCCTCTCTCTCTGACCCTAACCCACTCGCATTCTGTCTCTGTCTCTCTCAAAAATAAATAAACATTAAAAAAAGAATAAAAAAAAAAAACTGCCAAGGGCATCAAAAGCAAAGAAAGTTTGAGAAACTGTCACAGCCAAGAGAAGCACAAGCAAACATGACAACTAAATGTGCTGGAACAGGAAAAGGACATTAGGTAATCTGAATTACCTGATGAAGGAAATCTGAATAAATTATGGATTTAAGCTAATAATGATGGATAAATATAGGTTGATTAATTCTAATAAGTGTACCATAAAAATATGTTAATAATCGGGGAGACTGAGTGTGGGTTATATGAGGTATACCATCTTTACAGTTTTTCTACAAACATAAAAACATTTTTAATAGAATGTTCATTAAAAAATGACAGCCAATAAAAAAAAATAAATAGCTTTGAAACTGGGAAAAACTTTAAAGGACCAGAGGCTTGTAGTAAACAAATAAATACCACAGATCCCCTTCAAGGAAGGATTTGCTTTCCAGCCACTGGGAGTGCAGTTAGCAAACAGTCTCAACTAACAGTTCTTCAGGGTGTGCCTGAGCTGTGGAGAAATGCTCCTCATAAGGTCACAGCTTCCAGAAGCCGTCATCTAGTGACTGAGCAGGGTGGGTGTAAAGGCCTGGCCATCTCTGCCCAAAGACAACTCTGATGGGTAGTATTTGCTCTAGAAGTCCTCACTGGGGGCGGACTCTCCACTATTTGCTCTCTTCTCTGTTTTGGATTACTTCGTTCTGGAAGGTCAGTTGCTGTGTATGTCACGAGGACACTCAATCGGCCCTGTGGTGAAGTCTGCGTGGCGAAGAACTGAGTCCTCTCACCCACAACCAGTGCCAGTTTGCAGGCGTCTGAGTGAGTCACCTTGGAAGCAGACCATTTACCTCTGCCAAGCCTTCAGATGACTGCCGCCTCGACGTTGCGACTGAGATGTCATTAAGAGACCCTGAGCCCAGAATCACCTAGCTAGGCTGCTTCTGATTTCCTGACCCACAGAAATTGTGATAATCATTGTTTACCAAGTCACTACATTTGGGGGTAATTTGTTATACAGTAGCAGCTAACCAATATTCAATATCATATTAGTGTCCTATTTGTCTTCTGCTCCAACATCAGACAATTGAGAGAGCAGAGTTTGAGGGCAGCATTTTTGGAAAAGAGAAGGGATGCTGAGGGCTACGGACACATGCACCAACTTGTACGTGAGGGTATATAAGGGCACCTCTGTTCAGAATACACGGTTTTCTCTTTAAGTAAGAAGCATAAAATAGCTACTAGAGGACATGTCAGGCAATAGAAAAAAAACAAAAAGCAGGTGTATTGTGTAGATAGCACAAATATATGGTGATCTGATTTACAGGGCTCTTATCTTTCTCCCTCCATCAATTCTGTAGTGTAGGAGTAGAAATGATGAAAACAGCCAGAAACTGGGGAAAGCCCAAGGGAAAAGTTCATTGAGGGCCAGAATATTCAGGGCATTGGCATGGGAGGAGTGATGCCCTTGGTACTAACATGCGTATAATTTCTTTCATGTGAACACTATGGCTAGTAATTTATACTATAAAACTGCCAGTATTTGGAGTACCAGGGTGGCTCCGTTGATTAAGCATCCAACTTTAGCTCAGGTCATGACCTCGCAGACTGTGAGTTCGAGCCTCGCGTTGGCTCTGTGCCGACAGCTCAGAGCTTGGAGCCTGCTTAGGATTCTAGGTCTCCTTCTCTCTCTGGCCCTCCCCTGTGTGCTCTCTCTCTCTCTCTCAAAAAAAAAAAAAAAAAAAAGGCATTAAAATTGCCAATATTTGACCATTTTGACATATAAATATGTCAATTTCATATAATTCCACCTATATAACTCTGTAAAGGGTAACTCCACATCCTTAAGATTAAAGGGGATTTTTGTTAAGTGCGATTTCCCAATGCTTGGAACACAATGAACTCTTAAAATCTTTTAAAATAGATGTACATGCACATGATTTTAAAAGCAAAATACAGGAGATATATAAAAGGAAAAATGTCTTTACCTGCATTCATTGTTTTCAGCTGCAAGTAGCAGAAACTTGTCAGCTGACTAAAACTGGCTTGGATGATAGGGAAATGTATTAGTTCGCTTACCAGAGAGATGGGGATAGGGTTCAGAGTTAGTTGATATAGCAGCTTCACAGTATTGTTAAGGACCCAGATTTTATCAGTCTTTCTACTCTGCTGTCTAGTCCATGGGCTTTAGCCTAAGGCTGAATTCCTTTTATACTTGAAAAATGGAAACCTTGGGCTTCATGCTTCCTTGTTTGCATCCAACAGGACAGAGAAAAACTGACCTATGAACTTATAAGAGTGAGAAAGCATAAATCTGAGAAGCTTCCAGCAAACCTCTCCTCTCATTTCATTAGACAGAATTGGGTCACCCATAACAGGTCACTGTCAAGGGAATGGAACCATATTTATACCAATCAGAGCCATCCCTGGAGAAAAAGTCAGTTTTCCAGATGCATTTGAATAAAATGGATATGGTTGAGTCACCCACAGTTTATTACCTTGGTTCACACCTCCCCCATATGCCCTTTCACAGAGGCAAACAGTATTTCCAGTTTCCTGTGCATCCTTCTAGAGATATTCTATGCATGTTCATTTTTAGGAGTTCTTCTCTTTTTAGAGAAATGGTGGCACAGTACACATTGTCTTACATTTTGCTTTTTTGTATAATACATTATTGGTAAATGTTTAATAAATGGTAAGAACATGTATTTTGTAAGCCAGATGGGTTTTTAAAAATATTTTTAAATTTATTTATTTAGAGAGAGAGTATATATGCACATGAATGGGGTAAGGACAGAAAGGGAGGGAGAGAGAGAACCCCAAGCAGGCTCTGTCCTGTCAATGCAGAGCCCGATGTGGAACTTGATCCCACAAACTGTGAGATCATGACCTGAGCCGAAATCAAGAGATGACACTTAACTGACTGAACCACCCAGGTGCCCTGTAAGTCAGATGGTTTTTATCCTAGTTACTGACTTTGCTTATTTGCCTTTTGTACTTCACTAGCATTAAAGTCTTGTTGTAAAGTTCTAGCCAATTTCTATTGGGCTAAGGGGCAAATAGGGAGGAGTTTTTGGCGAGACTGAGGCCAAAGCATTAAATGGGATCAGTGGACTCTGGATATCAGTATAGTAGTGGCAGCAGGGAGGAAGAGATCCTAAGAATTAGTGAAAATGATAGAAAAACAGTAATAGCAAATGTATATTGAGTGCCTCCTATGTTCCATGTTGTGCTAAACATATTCTCTGTAAGAATCAGATTAGGTCTGCTCGGTCAGCTATCTCTTCCCATCTAAAGATTCTCCTTCACATGCTAAAGCTTGTGTTAGTATTTTAATAATGCAGCTTATTCTTGGTAAGTAAAGCTCCCAAGAGCTGCATTAAGAAAGATGCAAGTGCTAAGAAGGAGGGACACAGCCTGATGATGAAAGATGTGAACAATGAAGTCTAACAAACCTCAATTTTGATCTTGGCTCTGCCTCTTACTAGTGTCGCGATGATGACTGGACGCTGGACAATTTTCTTAATGTCTCTGTGCTTCACTATCCTCATCTGTAAGGTAGGGAGATATCGGAGAGCTCTTGTGAGGACTAAATGAGATAGGCATACAAAATACTTTGCATGGTGCCTGACAGAGTAAGCATTCGATAAGTCTAAACAGAAATTTGATGGTACGTGATGACTTCTAGAGAAACAGACCTATCGTAGAGTTTTTGATTATAAAAGCAACTACATTGGTACAGTGATTTTTTTTTAAATATATTTTTTTAACGTTTATTTATTTTTGAGACAGGGAGAGACAGCATGAACGGGGGAGGGTCAGAGAGAGAGGGAGACACAGAATCTGAAACAGGCTCCAGGCTCTGAGCTGTCAGCACAGAGCCTGACGTGGGGCTTGAACTCACGGACCGCGAGATCATGACCTGAGCCGAAGTCGGATGCTTAACCGACTGAGCCACCCAGGCACCACAGTGATTTTAAAAATAAATTTTATTGGTATATAATATACAATAATACGTATCCATTTTAAGCATATAGATCAATAAGCTTTGACAAATTCACCTGTATAATCACTACAATTATAGAACATTTTCATTACTCCAAAAATTCCTCTTGTGCCCTTTTCAAGTCAATTCTCCCCAGTTGAGACCCTAGGTTACCACTGTTTTGCTTTCTATAACTATAGGTTTGTTTTTATAATTTCATATAAATGGAATCATATTGTATATACTTCCTGTCTGGTTTCTTTCACTTAGCCTATTTTTATTTTTATTTTTTTTAACTTATTTTTGAGAGAGAGAGGGACAGAGAGAGAGAGGGAGACACAGAATCTAAAGCAGGCTCTATCTAGGCTCTGAGCTGTCAACACAGAGCCCAATGCCGGGCTCGAACTTGTGAACTGCGAGATCATGACCTGAGCCAAAGTCGAATGCTTAACTCACTGAGCCACCCAGGCTCCCCATCACTCAGCCTATTTTTTAGATTTATCCACATTTTGCATATATCTATAGTATATTTTATTGCTAAGTAGTGTCCAGTTGTATTGGTATATCACAATGTATCAACTAACTAGTTGAGACTCTTGGATTCTTTTCATTGTTTAGCTATTATAAACAAAGCTGCTACAAACACTTTTTGTGGATACATGCTGTCATTTTTCTTGTGTAAATACCTCTGATAGGAACTGTTGAGTTACATAGTAGATAGATGTTTAACTTTATAAGAAAGTGCCAAGCTGTTTTTCAAAGTGGCTGTATATTTTACAAACAATGCATCAGAATTCCAAGTACTTCATATCCTCCCTAACAATTAGTATTGCCAGGTTTTCTGATTTTCAGCATTCTAGTAGGTGATATGTGTGTGTGTGTGTAGTCTAATTTGCATTTCCCTAAAGATAATGATGTTGAGTGTCATTTCATGCACATTTGGCCAAATATGTATCTTGTTTTATGATGTGTATATTCACGTGTTTCGCCCATTAGGAAAACTAAGTATTACAGATTTTTTTTTTTTTTTCCAATTTGTGGCTTGCCTTTTCATTTTCTTAATAGTTTCTTTGGAGAAGCCAAAGTTTGAATTTTGATAATGTCCAATTGGTTAGTGCTTTCTGTGTCCTAACAAATTATTGCCTAACCCAGTCATTAAAATTTTCCTATGATTTCTTCTAGAAGTGTTACTTGTTAAAAAAGTAATCTCTATGCCCAACATGGGGCTCAAATTCATGACCCTAAGATCAAGAGTTGCATGCTCCATTGACTAAGCCAGCCAGGCACCCCAAATGTTAGTTTTAGTGTTTACATTTAGGTTTATGACCCACTTTGATTTAATCTTTGTGTATAAGTAAAATAAAGGTTGAGGTTCTTTTTGTCTATATGGACATGTAATGGTTCTAGTAGGATTTCTTGAAAAGACTATCCTTTCCCATGGAATTACCTTGGCATCTTTATCAAAATTCAATTGACCATACATGTGTGGGTCTATATTTGGATTCTCTGAATCATTCAAAAACTATGTGACTATATTTTGGCCAATTCAATGATGTCTTGATTATTTTAGCTTTTTAGTAAACCCTGAAATTAAGTAGTTTAAGTTCTCCAACTTTGTTATTTTGTTCTTTTTCAAAACTATTTTAGTTATCCTAGGTCTTTTGTGTTTCTGCATTAAATTTTAGAATCAGGTTTTCAATTTCTATTACAAAAGCTCCCTGGGATTTCAATTGGGATTACACCAAATCCATAGACAGATTTGGAGAGAATTACATCTTAAAAATATTGAGTCTTCTAATCCATGAACATGGTATATTTCTCAGTTTAGGTTTCCTTTCTCTCAGCAGTGTTATGTAGTTTTGAGAGTACAAATCTTATGCATATTTTCATAAATGTATCTCTATTTTATGATTTTGATACTGTCATACAATAACTTTATATTTAGTTATTTCATTATCATAATGACCCTATCTATGAGGTAAATATGAACTTCATTTTATAGGTACAGAAAATGAGACTTAACGAGATCAAGAGACTGGCTCAGTATCATAGGATCGGCTAATCTTACTTCTGGAAATGTATCTTACAGATAAGCTTTCTCATGTTCAAAATTACAAACACAAGGTTATTATTTCAGCATCATTTGTAATGGTAAAAGATTGGAAACAACCCTGAATTTATTAATGGGACTATTAAATAGATGATGATACAGTCTTAAAAGTACTAGGCAACAGTATAAAAGAATAAGAAAGATAACTAGTCAGTCATATAAAAGGATGTGCAAAATAGTGTTAAATAAAATAAGGTACAGAATGATCTGTGTGGTTTTTCTTTTATGTAAAACTTGGGATAAGGTAAGAAATAAGAATATATATTTAAATTTGCTTGAAGTTGCCTTAAGAAAACTCTGGAAAGATATACCAGACACTAATAAATTATTTATCTGCCAGGGAAAGGGATGGGGACTGGACAGATGGTATATGGAGTGGGAGACTTCATTGTACACAATTTTATGTTATTTTTTTTAATTTTTTTTCAACGTTTATTTATTTTTGGGACAGAGAGAGACAGAGCATGAACGGGGGAGGGGCAGAGAGGGAGACACAGAATCGGAAACAGGCTCCAGGCTCTGAGCCATCAGCCCAGAGCCGGACGCGGGGCTCGAACTCACGGACCGCGAGATCGTGACCTGGCTGAAGTCGGACGCTTAACCGACTGCGCCACCCAGGCGCCCCTATGTTATTTTTTTAAACTACGTAAATAGGGGCGCCTGGGTGGCGCAGTCGGTTGGACGTCAGACTTCGGCTCAGGTCATGATCTCGCGGTCTGTGAGTTCGAGCCCTGCATCGGGCTCTGTGCTGACAGCTCACAGCCTGGAGCCTGTTTCGGATTCTGTGTCTCCCTCTCTCTCTGACCTTCCCCCGTTCATGCTCTGTCTCTCTCTGTCTCAAAAATGAATAAATGCTAAAAAAAAAAAAATTAAAAAAAAATAATAAACTACGTAAATATAGGGGCGTTTGGGTAGCTCACTTGGTTAAGTGTCCGGCTTTGGCTCAGGTCATGATCTCACAGCTCATGAATTGGAGCCTCCATCAGGTTCTGTGCTGACAGCTCAGAGCCGGGAGCCTGCTTCAGGTTCTGTGTCTCTGGCTCTCTCTGCCCCTCCCCCCCACACACTGTCTCAAAAATAAACATTAAAACAAAATTTAAACTATGTAAATATATTACATCTGAGACTGATTTCCCCCAGTATCTATTTTTCATTTCTTCCTTTTAGCGTGGCATTTGGTGTCATATAAGAGATCACAAATCCTAGCCTCCCCTGTACCTGAGTACATTTGTGTGACCGAGTTTTCGCAATGGATTGTGAGCAGAGGTGACGCATGCTATGACCAGGTCACTTCCTTAAAAGGAAATTGCTTCCCTTCCGTTGCCTCTTCATCTCTTTCATCTTTCCCACGGGCTGGACTATGGATACGGTGTTGGTGAACCAGCTTTATTCAGAGTGTACAAGGTAATAATCAGAACTCGATGGAGCAACAAGGTTGCAACAAGGAATGTGGACTTCTGGATGGCCTCAAGAATCACAGCTGCCAGGCCTCTGGACTGCTCACCACCTCCTGAACTTTTCATCAGACATAAACATTTATCTTTTTTGGGTCACTGACTTTTGGGGTGTTTCTTTTAACAATTTTTTTAATGTTTATTTATTTTTTTGAGACAGAGACAGAGCATGAATGGGGGAGGGTCAGAGAGAGAGGGAGACCACAGAATCTGAAACAGGTTCCAGGCTCTGAGCTGTCAGCACAGAGCCCGATGTGGGGCTCAAACTCACGGATCGTGAGATCATGACCTGAGCTGAAGTCAGATGCTCAACTGACTGAGCCACCCAGGCACCCCAACAATTTTTTTTTTAAAGTTTATTTTACCTATTGAGAAAGAGAGAGAATGGGAAGGACAGAGAGAGTCAGAGTGGAGCCTGACAAAGGACTTGAACTCACCACTGTGAGATCATGACCCGAGCAGAAATCAAGAGTGGGTCGTTTAATGGACTGAGCCACCCAGGCATGCCTGGGGTGTTTTTACTATAGAAATAGCCTATACCCAAATCAATATATCAATTTAAGAAACTGCATAGCATATGATATTTGGCAGTGCAGGAACATGACCCCTATTGTTCTGACTCCCAAGCCCATGTTTTTCGCTATGGATGAATATGGAGGAAGCCTTGCAATGGCTGACTCTATTATTCTTCTAAAGAGTATAATGGCGAGGCATGAAGCATAATCCGCTAAAATTTATCATACCAACTGACTGATATCCACTTCTGTTGATCTAGATGGACTAAATGAAAACAGAAGAAACTTGGAATATAGTGCTGGTGATTTTTGAAATCTCAGGTTGGAAAGGGAGAATTAATGGCAAAGCAAACAGAACTTGGAAAACTTAACAGAAGGAAATGAATGCAATTGAACAGATATTGGTAGATGAAATAGCAAGGAACCTATGGCTGAAATACGGAAGTATTACCTCATTCAAAAGGAACAAGTCTACAAGACAAGAAATGTAGGTGCAGAGTAACCCCATGCAATAGAATTATTCAGCTGGTGGAAACTGATAATGGTGGAATGGTAGCTAGCAAATAGGTTGAGACAAAAGGTGAGAATATAGAAGCGATATTGCTGTCATAATATACAGGTGCATATATAGGATTCTCTTCTCCGTGGCAACATCTAGTAGTCAGAGGGACTTCAACTACATACTTTTTTTAGGCTCACAAAGAGAAATAATAACTGACATGGAAATGACTGCTCCCAGGGAGAAAGGAATTATCTGATAATTAGGGGTGCCACAACAGGGGAACTGACCCTACTCCAGGGCTGGCTGCCAAAGAGAGTGGCCAGTGTCCAAGTCCTCATATTCCAGGGAGCATGTCATTTCACAGGGTGTTTCTTAACAAGATCAGATTTTAAAAGAGCATGTATTAAAGAGTAGCACAAGCCTACAAGGATGAATACTTTACTGTAGGCTTACATAATTTTTGCTTTTAAAAAAAGAATACCAAGGAATTTCCAGATTTTTTTTGTTTTTCAAGTAATGCTTGCCACAAGAGGGTGAACAAGACAGGATGAAAGCCACTCCTTGGGTTCTGAGGATATAATGCTATCAAATGACAAAAAGGGGTGGGGGGGACAAGACCCCTCAATTTTTGTCTCCTCTTAAAGATAGTAATTTTTTAATGAAAAAAATTATTTTAAAGATTAAAAGGCTACTAAAATCCAATGTGGTTAACGAGCAACCAATTATTTTAAGTGAGTTAAACTTTCCAGGCCTAAATGAATTATCCATGAAATACTTAGCATAAGTGATTGTGGAATCAATACAGTCAGCTTTGGAAAGCCAGAGAAAAGAAATGCCAGAAGACTAAAGAGGGGCAAATATTGTCCTGATTTTCAAGGAGCATAAAAAGCAAGAGAGAATTTGAGAATTACTGGTAAATTTACAATGTTTAGAGTGAATTTTTTTAAAAAGTAATCTCTACACCCAATGTGGGGCTTAAATGTACAGACCCTGAGATTAAGAGTCAGAGGCTCTACTCACTGAGTCAGCCAGGTGCCCCCAGAATGAATTTTTTAACAAATGTTTTCACAATTAGGAAAAGAGATTGAGCTCATGAATGACAATTTCAAGTTTTTGTGTGTTTCCATCTATATCTACCAGGTTCTTAGTGGAAAAAAGAATTTAATGCAGATTTTTCAAACAAAGAAACTTAAATAAAGGAACTGCTTATCAACTGTAAACCCTTGCTAGTCTAGTATGATTGATTACCAGACCAGCAGTATCAGCATCACCTGGGAGCCAGAGGGAACTGGAGACTCTTAGGCCCCACGTAGACCTAGTGAATTAGAATCTGCATTTAAACAGATCCCTAAGAGGCACCTGGGTGGTGGGGTCAGTTAAGCCTCCCGATCTCAGCTCAGGTCATGATCTCACAGCTGGTGAGTTCAAGCCCCGCATTGGGCTCTGCACTGATGGTGGAAAGCCTGCTTGGGATTCTGCCCCTCTCCCACGTGTGCTTGTTCTCTCTCTCTCCCTCAAAATAAATAAACTTAAAAAAATAAAAAAATAAACAGGATCCCTAGGTGACTCATAGGTACTAATATTTGAGAAGCGCTGAAGTAGGCAAAGTTAGAAGGACAAATAAGAGATGACAAGGCATCCCAAAATTAGTAACACTAAGAAGCCGTTACTACTCCTAGGGCTAAAGGAACAAAGTAGAATGTCTTTCTTGCTCTCTCTCTTGCTCCACTTCCTTGGTGAACCCTTTCCTGTTCTGACAGAGTGAATAGTTCCTTTTACCATACTTTAAAATCCCATAATTCATATCTTTTCTTTTTTTAAACAAATTTTTAATGTTTACTCATTTTTGAGAGATAGCACGAGCAGGGGAGGGGCAGCGAGAGAGCGAGAGCGAGATTCCAAAGCAGGCTCCAGGCTCTGAGCTGTCAGCACAGAGCCTGACACGGGGCTCAAACCCACAAACTGTGAGATCATGACCTGAGCTGAAGTCAGACACTCAACCGACTGAGCCACCCAGGTGCCCCCATAATTCATATCTTTTCTAGGATTTGTCTTATCTAGCAGAATTGTTTAAACATCTGTCTCTCAGCAGACTGCACACTGGTTAAGAGTCAGAGAGGCATCTGCATTTAAAAATTTTTAGTTCTTACCACAGTATAATCTAAAAAGGTAATCTAATCCCTTTGTAACTCTATTACGGAAGAGCTATTATTAAACAGATTTTAAGATGAGAAAATTGAAGTGCTGAAAGGTTAAGTAACTCGCCCAAGGTCACACAGTTATGAAGTGGTAAAGCCAGGATTTTTGAACCTAGGTAGGTCTGGTTGTAGAATGATTATTTAAATAGCTTCATAATGAGAAATGACATTCTGAAATAGGCTTCTTGGCCAAAAGTAATAAAACTGTATTTTTATTAAATATATATGCCTACCTGCCAAAACAAACAAAAAGCAGAGGGGGGGAACTTAAGCCAATGTTCCTTGTCAGTGAAAAAATTCAGGCAGAAGTGGGGTAAACTGGGATCATTTTGTCCTAAAAGGCTTTCTTCCAACAGTTGAGCTGTTGGAATAAGTGACTTTAAGCTTTTTGTGATGAGAATAAACTAACCCACCCACCAAGTAGCGAGTTCATAGTCTTACAGTCTAATCTGAGGTTTTCAACATAAACACGAACCGAAGAAGTAAATAAAAATAAAAACAATTAATTAGATCCTGCTATCTGGCCTGGTCAACAGAACACAAAATGGAGAGCTGGTTTCCAATTGCCCTTACATCTGATTGGCAAGGTGAAGAGCGATGTTTTTTTACAGGGTTTACGTGAGACCTTTGGTCCGTGGGCAGTGCCACTGTCTAATCCTCCCTAAGGGAGAAGGAAAAAATGGCTATATACAGAGAGCAGATCAAAATATTTCCCTTTTCCCCCTCCCTTTGCACATCACCCATCCACACGGTCATCTGAATTCAACACGTAGTGCCCACTGTATGCCTGGCATAAATGTTGGTCCATTTCTTCAAAAGATTTGAAGTCAAGGGGCAGATACTGGTCAAAACTGACTAGGTTCGTTCCCTGCTAGTCTGGGCCCGCCCCCACGCACAACAGGTCTCCATTCAGATATCCTCATCTTTCTTTCATCGGTACTCTCAGCCCTGCGGGTGGAATTCCGCACCGAGCCCCTCAACCCTTCCCGGGGCAACCCAGCGTCTGCTTCACAGCGGCTGGATCCACGCCCGGAGCCCACTCATCCTTAGCCAAAGACGGCGCGTTCTAATCCTGCGGCCCACGGTGGGTGGGTGGGTGGACAGAGGCAGACGCAAAGCCGCGACAAACCTGGGCGCTTAGGTCAGACTCTGAGGCGCCTCAGTCTAAACAGGCGGTTTGTCTTTCACCTAATTCAATAGGCCCAGGCTTTCCCTGAGGGCGCGATCGCGTGGGCTGATCACCACCCTTCACCTCCGCACCACACTTTCCCCGCTCTCCAATCCAGCCGCGGACAGGTTGCTATGCCCAATCACCTCGTGCTCGAGGTCCGCCCCTCCCGCTCCACGAGGGGCCGCGGTCACCTACAGCAGCTCTAGCACACCTCGCCACCCAGCACGCGCCAGAACCCTGCCATTCCGTCCGCCACACAGACACGCAGTAACGCCCCAACATCTGCTGCGCAAGTCCTTCCCCACAGCGGAGGAGTTCTCCAGCCCCACGCGGCCGGAGTCGCGCCGACTTCACGGTCACCCGCCCGGCGCTGTCGCCGCGCCCCTCCCCAGCCGCACTCCCGCCCGCGCGCCTCCGCGTCGTCGGGTCTGTCTCCAGCAATCAAATAAGGTCGGCTGAGCCCCCAAGGGTGACCAACGAGCTCTCGCTGCACCCGGGGAAGGCCTTGGCCCCACGCTCTAGGGCTGCCAACAGCTGAGTGAATTCTCCAGCGGGGGCGTCCTTTTCTTCCTCTCCAGCCGGCGGTGGTTGGGTCGTCCGCAGCCGCAACTACTATGGCCTCTTTCTCTCCATGTGATCCCCTACCCAGCCGCGCGCTTTAGGGACAGCTTCCAGCCTTTTAGTCTCTCCCTTATGAAAAGAATTGTGGAGGGGCAACGCTTCCTCGTGGGGGTCTGCCCAGCCCCACCTCGGTCGCCCACCGCTCTCTCTCCCCGGTTGGCCCGCAGCCCTTCCAAGCCGGTTCCTCCGGGTGGAGCGTGCTTGCCCTGGGCTAACTGGCCGCGAGATGCTGTCCCCGCAGACCCGTCTAGCCCCAGTGTCCCTTCACCTTCTCCGCAACCTCTCCTGCTTGGTGAAGCGCGTGGCGGAACCCGAGGCTAGGACCTCCGCGCCCAGGATTTTACTCGGACTCCAGCACGTGGTGGAGCGGGGGGGGGGTGGCGGCCAGAGTACAGGCTGCGGGAGTCTCGGCACTGGAAAGGGTCGTTTCGGGGCCCACGGCTACCTTCGCTGAGGGCGAGTCCTGCGGCCTGAGCCCGCTGACCCCGGCTGGAGGCCCGCACGCCATCCCCCCTCCCACCGCCTCAGCCCGGGCGCGCAGACTCACACCCCTTCCCGGGGAAGCAAATGGTCCCTTCCAGGCGGGTGGCCATGTTGCTCTAATAAAGCGGGAGGGGCGGCGGCGTGGGGGGAGCAGATGCCGCTGGCTTCGAGCGGGAGCCGGGTGCTGGCAGAGCGCAGCCGCGAGGGAGGCGCGGGGGAGGCGAGCCGGAGCCGGAGCCCGAGCCCGAGCCCGAGCGGGAGCAGCAGCCAGTGTTGGCGGAGAGCACCCGGGCGCAGCTGGAGTCGGAGCCGCAGCCGCGATGGCCGTGGCCGTGGGGAGACCGTCTGTGAGTGCTGGGGCCTCACCACCCTTGCCCGCGGCTCTCGCGGCACTGGGTGGTCCCCGCTTTCAGGCGGGTGCCGGGGGGGCGGAATACCGGGGCCCGGGCGGGGGCTCCGGATGGTGGCGGCTGTGGGTGTGTGCGTGAGATTGGGCGCGCGTCTGGAGCTGAGGGGAGGGCTAGGAGACTAGAGGCTGGGCTACTACGTGATGCAACAGTGTATCGCCTCATCGCGCCCGGGTTCCGGAGATGTGGGAGAGAAAGGACCCCTTCCCTCTTTTCCCTTTAAAGGGTTTCTTTCAGGCACGGTATTTCTCGGCTGCCTCCCTCTCGGCGTGCACACCTTTTCTCTCGTGACAGTCGAGAGAGGCACCGAGTGCGGGGGTTTCCTCCTGACTCCCCCTCGCCGAGGGGCGACCAGGGCATGGGAATTGTTCCCCGAAGCGCGCTGTCACACGGCCGTAGAAGCGGATCAGAAATGAAAGGCTGGGATTTCCGTGGTGGCTTCCCCATCGTGAGAGCCGGGACACCCCCAGGCACCCACCCGGCTGACCTGGCCCTGCCCAGGATGTGGACAAAAGCCCTAGCCACACACACAAAGTTTTCAGAAGGCCCCCTTGTCGTGGTGGGTGGAAGTATTAAATGCTCCGAGGTTAGAAGACCGGGGGCGGCTAACCGAGGAGGCGCGGACGCGAGGAAGAGGAAGGTTAGGGCGGGCGAGTGGAGAACCCGGTGCCCCGCGGCTCGGGGCGAGCGAAGGACCGAGGGTGCGCTCCCGCCCCAAATTCAGAGCCGGGCAGGGGCAGCGCCTGGTGGGGTGCAAGACTCAGCTCGCGATTCAGAGCCGGACTTTGAGGGTGCGGTCTCAGTCGGTGCTCCGCATCCTAGGGTGAAAGGCGGAGGGGGGGGGGGGTGGGGGGAGGGACGGCGGCGGCCCTTCCTTTTTTATTGAAAGGAGCAGAGCCGGGTGGGAAAGGCGGAGTCCTCCTTCCTTCTCTTTCCCCATTTCTTTGTCGATGTTCGAAGTCCACTTTCGCACCACCGGTTTTGGGGCGCGCCTCGAGCGAGGTTTTTCCCGCTCTGCCTCCTTCCTTTTCTCCTCTCCCTCCCACAACTGTGTGGCCGCAGGTGGTGGCTTGAGAGGTCTTGTGGTTCCACACGAGAGACTTACAGACGTACTGGAAGCTCCGAAGCCCCAGGAATGCAAGGCTGTGCTCGGACTCCAAGCTCTTCCTCGAACTCCTCTCCAGATACACGCGCCTTTTGCTGCCCCTGCCCCCACCCCGCCCCGGGAACTTCGCGGGGTCCTTCTGCGTGCTTTAACTCGGTTTGGTGGTTTGGCTGCAGGCGTGTTTTCAAAGACGTTCTCCACTGTCACAATGTGCTGTGGTCCTATTGAAGTGTAACTGGGTTTTTTGGGCATTTTATACTCTAATATTTAATGACCTGACGCTTAAGAATCAGGTTTTCTCTTGCACACAAATTGTGCCCTTGATAATTAGTGGTCCTGGATTATTGTTACTGAGGGAATTTGCATAGTCTCTGTGCTAATCCCTTTATTTTTCTGGTGGGGGAAATTGAGGTACAGAGAGGTCAAGTTTATCTGGTTAAATTACCCCCTTCTCTCTCACCGTCCCCACACTGTACTTATTTCCAGGGCACATATTTCCATAACTAAAATAACTGATAACTGCTTGAGATAATTGGAGAGTGTCTAGGAATGCAAATTTGGGGGGGGGGGTGCTGTTCAGTAACACCTATTGCTGGTGCATTCTTGAGGCTTGGGGGAGGTGGAAGAAATAATTTGCTGCACATTTTCTATAAATTAGTTAGTTCATATATGTCAGTTAAATAGCAACAGTATGTGGATTTGAGATTTAGTTGTGTGGCCATAACCATATCCAACACCAGGTCTGCCAACCAGATGTGAGCTTAATCCCACAGAATTCTTCTCTAAGACCTCTTATTCAAATAATAGAGGAGATTCCAAAAAGAGTATGTGTACAGAGGAGGTAACTGCTTTCTCTGCACATTCCCCGTTGTCACTGGAATTAAGATTAAATTGCAGTTTAAAAACAAGATTTTTTTTTTTTTTTTGGACTGAGCTGTGGTCTGGGTGATGAAAAGTTGACTACAAAGTTGAAAAGTCTTTTCATACATTTCCAACGAATTGTTGAATTGTTTTACTTTGTTCATTCAGTTCTTGCCTTAAGTGTGGTGCCTGTAGTCGTACCTTCAAAACAACCCTCGTGAATACAGATTTATCCAAACCCAGCTCCAAGGGATCAACACTACATCCTTCATCTTAGAATTCTCTGCCCCTCCTGTTCCTTTATCTATTCTCTGATTTGAACAAATGAAAGGAAGGGTGTGTTGAGAGAAAAGAACCACTCCAAAGCTGATCTATGTATGAATGGAGTTTCCCTAGTTACTCCTTTAGAATTCAGACTTTTTAAAAAAGTTGTTTAGGGAAACATGAATAGATCTCCTTTCCCTACAAACTGCCTCTCCCATCCAGATTGAAGGAAAGTTCAGTTAGAATAATTTGCTCTCAATGTTAGGCATTCTTGAACTTGAATGTCTTTGTGTGATATCCTAGGTAAATATGAGATTTTACTGGGGAAAAACCTTGTATGTCAGATGCAGTATTTTCTGTCTTATGAATTGGTTATATTCAGTTATAACCATTTAAACCTTAAGGCTGAATTAAGATGTTTCTTAAGTTGATTTGTTGGCTGGAAAACAAAAGTTTGAGTTTAGTGTGATACTGTTTATTTTTGTTCTAATCTAGACCCCTAGTGTCTCCATTTTCTCTTGGATGGTGTTGGTGCTTGGCTCTGAGAAGACCGTAAAGCACATCTGTTTCAGAATATAACTAATGATTAATGAGAGCATTTCTCCCTTAAGGATGTGTCCACATTTTGGGTGAGTTAGTATTTTTGCATCCAAGTCCCAGGACAGCTATTATCTTTCTTTTAAACAGAACATGGTAATTTACTCTACCTGGGAATCAGGCTTTATGTAGCTGATCCACTCTCTCTTAAGGTGTGGTGTTCAAGTTATATAGCCTAGGAGTTGAAAGGAACTTTAAGAGATTATTCAGTTCAGCCTTCTTCCCAATGCAAAAATATTTCTTACTTTATCCCTAACAGATGGTATGTATTTAAACTTTTGCAGCGATGGAGATTTCGCATGATATCCTTCAAGAAACCTATTTAATTATTCTTTTATCTGTGGAGCCAAAAGAAATGGAAAAACCAAGTTCATTCACTCATTTAAAAGTATTTACCGAGTACCTCCTATGTGCCAGGTACTGTTCTGGGAGCCAGGGTTACATCAGTGGACAAGAGAGACCTTCTCTTTTTACCTGGAGCTTTTATTTTCTGAGAGATTTAGTGTCTATGTGTAGTGAAGTGATGAACTTCAGTGAGTATGGAGTATGTAAGCCATTTAGGGAGAAAGGAAATTATGTGCCTGTTGCTGAGTCAACACTTATGATGCAGGTAAAGATCTTGTCTGGGAATCATTAGAGACGGTTCCTGAAGATATGGTCTGTTTTCAGCAGGAGGAGGGTGAGGACTGACAGTGAAACGTTATTTTCCCGTGTTACAAAATTGCCATTTCTAAGACTTGATGCTGTGGTCCTTGCATGAAGGATTCTGGCTCTTTTGTACCTGGCAAAAGCTTAATGGAGCTGAAAAAGGTCTGCGGGATGGCTATCTAAATGATAAAGGGACTGTCATCTAGGGGGAGGTCTTTAAAAATTAAAATTCTGTCAGTGGTATAAATTATACACACTGAGACTCTATAAGCAATTATTAAGGAATGCTGGAAGTGTTTGAGGTATACTAATCTGTCCTTTTCAAATCTTTGAAAGCTATAGTTTTTTTTTTTTATGCTTTAAAATATCTTCCTTAAAAATGAAGTGTTTACATTGCAATGAAAAACAGACCTGTGGAAATTGATTAAAAGAACAAAACTACCCATACCCCACCATCCTGATGTAAGAGTTATTAGATTGTTAGCACCTTTTCATCAACTTTGTGAGATTTACACAAGTAAGCTTAACCCATCTCCTAAAAACTGTGACTTAGAAACCAAACTGTGTGTCTGCTAGAACCTGTCTTTTTGGACACCCATATAATTGACACCGATGCTTAGTGCTTTCAAAGGGGCCACCCTCTGTCTGTGTCCAGACAAAGGACCGAATGATTTGGATGTCCTACTTTGATTGATTGCCAGAAGGCCTAGTATTTATATCCACTGATGATGCCACAGCTGATAATGATCTTTGGGTTTAGACTTCCTGTGGGGCAGGGTATAGAGTTTTCTAAGCCAGTGTTTCTCTTTATAGGACCTTAAACTTGACTGGGGGTGGGGTGGGTATGGGCTGCTCTTGGATTTTATAATTTATTGAAAACTCTTTCATAGTGCTAGCTAGACCTGTTTCAACTGGGGTCAGTGAAGTGAACCATTATTTAAACAAAGACCCAGCAGATCCAAAGCTTCTATCCTGTTCCCTAAGGAGATCTACTTTACAATATAATTGATACCTGCTTTGTGGTTGTTGTTTTTTAAATCCAGATTGACAGAAAACTCCCTCCCAACTAAGCAGTACTGCCTCTGACCCACTCAGGCCTGCTGGCAACCTATCAATGAACCACTGTGGAACATGAAAACCAGTATTTGGGCTGAGGTGATAGAGACAGGCTTCTAAAAATAATTTGCTGGGTGATATGAAATCAAATTTGTGTCCTCTCAGGCCTGGTCTCAGGTAGAAATCAGGAGTCTTTACCCTCATATGCCAGAACCAAGGCATTAGAGACACCTTTTTAAGGATCCATGCCACTGAGTGTGAGTGTCTTGCTCAAGTCAAAGGATGCAGGAACTTGACCTATGTGGTTGCATTCTGTCCACCTGCTGAACTGTGACCGTGTGGGATTGAGTGTGATATGTTGTGGGAGGGGCAGGCTGAGATGAAGAGGTTGATCAGGCTTCATGTTCCAAAAAGAATGTCTTTGGTATCCAACAAGCAGAAGCTTTGTTCATGCCCCCCTCCTTTTTTTTGCATTTTAAAAATTGTCGTGAAAAAATACATAGCATAAAGCATAAGCCTCTGAAAAGAATAGAGTATGGCAGCTGAAAGCTGGGGAAGCAAAGCCGAGATGTTCCTGATTGAGGGGCTTGTGCCAAAGCTGGACTCTGAGGAGGTGAAAGGGAAGATGCTTGAGGATGTGATCTCCTCCATATGGAACTTCCTCAGCTATGTGGCCCTGCTGCAAGTCACATCTTTTAGCCTAAAGAAATTGGAAAGCATGTGAAGATGGGCATCACATGTGAATGCATGATATGAGGAGCCCAGTTACAATTTCTACTCCTATCTGCAAATGAATAGGCCCAGAAAGATGTGAGGGACTCTTTGATTGAATGGATATAAAAATTCTACTTGTTAAGAACAAGTTTGGCTCTGGTAACTGACCTTCATAGCTATAATTTAAAACTACTTGGGAAGTAAAGACATTTTGTAGTGATAGTACACCCATATACCTGTGACATTCAGCCTGTGTGAATGTTGAAATAATAGTAATGTCAAACTCCATTTTCTAGCAAGTATTAATTATAAGGGAATTATGTCTCCAAAAAAAATGTGTGTGTGTGTGTGTGTGTGTGTGTGTGTGTGTGTATACACATACCTGTTTTGATAATTAAGTAACATTACTTTGGGATGAATTTATGATTTTCTTCATAAGTTTTTTCTTATAGAAGAAGTAATACAGATAGCTTAGAAATTGAAAAACAAAACAACCCACAACAACCTAAACACATCAATAGCCATTCTTAGTTTCCTAATCCATCTACTTCATCAGATATTTCTTTCATACTTTCTCTGAGCAGATGCTGAAGTTACGATGTTGAGTATTTGAGATGCCATCCCTGCTGCTCTCTAAAAATTTCTCTGAAGGATGGGTAAGGAAGCAAAAGGATGAGTAAGGAAAATGAGGTGGAAAAGTGTACTAAGCCAAGGGAATAGCTCCTGCAAAGCTCTGGGTGTGAGACAGCCTTTTGAGGAAATCCACCTATGACATCACTGTTCAGGGTGGGGTAGAGAAAATAGATGTGGGTCTAGGCAGGTGGGAGGAGACCAGATAATGCAGTGTATTCTTTAAGATACGTGCATATTTTCTACACAGTTTTAAAGATATTTTATATCCTACCCACCCTGTGCCCCAACTTAAGATATCTCAGATTCTTGGAATTGGTTGATAGAAGATCTTGAAAGTCTGCAGAGTATTGAATTCTTCAGGATTCAGTAGAATAGAGGGGAGATGAGAAAGGATAGAGGAGTTGATTCCTTTCATGACCAGATCGCATCCTTAAGAATAGAGGAAGTGAAGACAGAGGAAACACATGAAGAGGAGGGATCCAGTGACAACATCCCCAGTATAGGTCTTCCTCTGTTTAGTCTTCTGTATTGAGGCCTTCCTCAAGATGTAGAACTACAAAGTCTTGCTTTCTTAAACATTGAAGCAAGTGAGTCCTAAAGGGTGGAAGAATGGTAGGACCCCTTCTATCTTGGACTACAAGTGTCCAACAGTGTTCTCCATAAAGAATATTAAAAAAAACCATAGGATTCTATGAAAGTAGGAGTAAAGTCTATTAAAAGCTATGGTTTTCTTTCTTTTTTTTTTTTTTTTCCAACGTTTATTTATTTTTGGGACAGAGAGAGACAGAGCATGAACGGGGGAGGGGCAGAGAGAGAGGGAGACACAGAATCGGAAACAGGCTCCAGGCTCTGAGCCATCAGCCCAGAGCCCGACGCGGGGCTCGAACTCACGGACCGCGAGATCGTGACCTGGCTGAAGTCGGACGCTTAACCGACTGCGCCACCCAGGCGCCCCAAAAGCTATGGTTTTCTTAAGACTTAACACCTTTTCATTCACTTCATCCTTTTGTGTATTGTTTTCATGTCAATATAAATTTTGTGAGTATCATTAAGGGTGCCCATTACATTTACTCAGACCTACTGTTGAAAGGAAAAGGCTTAACCAAAACCATCTGTGAACAGGAAGCTGTTCAGCATCTTGATTTTTAATTTTTTTTAAAGATGAAAGAAATTGATGACACAAATGGAAAGATATACCATGCTCATGGATTGGGAGAATTAATATTGTGAAAATGTCCATACTACCCAAAGCAATCTATAGATTCAATGCAATCCCTAGGAAAATGCCAATAGTATTTTTCATGGAACTAGAACAAATAATCCTAAAAGTTGTATGGAATCACAAAAGACTTCAAATAGGGCAATCTTGAGAAAGTACAAAGCTGTAGGTATCACAATCCCAGATTTCAAGATACACTTCAAACTTATGGTAATTAAAATAAAAGGTACTGACACAGAAATAGACACATAGATCAATGGAACAGGATAGAGAGCCCAGAAATAAACCCACAGTTATGTGGCCAAGTAATCTATTACAAAGGAGGCAAGAATATACAATAGGGTAATGAAAGTTTCCTCAATAAATGGTGCTGGGAAAACCAGACAGCTACATGCAAAAGGATGGAACTGGACCATTTTCTTACACTATACACAAAAATAAACTCAAAAGGGATTAAGGACATAAATGTGAGACTTCAAACCATAAAACTCTTTAAAGGAAGTAGTAATCTCTTGGACAGTGACCTTAGCAACATTTTTCTAAATATGTCTCTTGAGACAAAGGAAACAAAGCAAAAGTAAACTATTGGGGAAACAAAGCAAAAGTAAACTATTGGGACTATACCAAAAATAAAAAGCTTTTGCACAGCAAAGGAAACCATCAACCAAACTAAAAGGCAACCTACTGAATGGCACGAGATACTTGCAAATGAAATAGCTAATAAGGGGTTAATATCCAAAATATATAAAGAACTTTCACAACTCAACACCCTCCCAAAAAAATCAATTACAAAATGAGAAGAGGACCTGAATAGGCATTTTTCCAAGGAAGACATGCAGATGGCCAACAGACATATGAAAAGATGCTCAACATCATTAATCATAAGGAAATGCAAATCAAAACCACAATGAGATATCACCTTACACCTGTCAGTACCAAAACAATAAGAAATAACAAGTGTTAGCAAGGATATAGAGAAAAGGGAACCTTCATGCACTGTTGGTGGGAATGTAATTGGCGCTACCATTGTGGAAAACAGTATGGAGGTTCCTCAAAAAATTAAAAATAGAAATACTATATGATCCTGTAATTCCACTATTGGGTATTTACCTAAAGAAAATACAGACAGTACTTCAAAAAGATATATGCACCTTTATGTTATTGCAGTAGCCAAGATATGGAAACAACCTAAGTATCCATTGATAAATGGATAAAGAAATTGTGTGTGTGTGTGTGTGTGTGTGTATACACACACACACACAATGGAGTATTACTCAGCCATAAAAAAGATCTTGCTATTTGTGACAACACAGATGGACCTAGAGGGTATTATGCTAAGTGAAATAAGTCAGAGAAAGATAATACTATATGATTTCACTTAGGTGGAATCTTAAAAACAAGGTGAATGAACAAACAAGATGCCAAACATAATCATAAATACAGAGAACAAACTGATGGTTGCCAGAGGGGAAGGGGTTGGGGGATGGGCAAAATAGGTGAAGGAGATGAAGAGAATACAAACTTCCAGTTATAGAGTGAATGGGTCACAGGAATGAGACTTTCGGCATGGGGTATATAGCCAATAATATTGTAATGGTGTTGTGTGGTGACAGATGGTAATTGCACTTATGGTGAGCATAGCTTAATGTATGGAGTTGTTGAATCACTATGTTGTGCACCTGAAACTAATGTAGCATTGTATATTAACTATAATTAAGTTAAAAAAAACAAAAACCTCTGTGCACAGCAAGCCTTCTTGGCATCTTGATTTTTAAATTTTATTTGAATTGTCAAGATAATTATCTCACTTTATCCTTACAAAATTCCCAAGAAGTAACATAGACAAGGAAACTGAGGAACAAAGAAACTAACACCTAATGTGTACAGCCAGTTAATGGGAGCACTAGGCTTTAGAACAAAGGCTCTTAGACCAATATACATATAGACCTACAATTTGTGTTGGTCTGTTAGACTAACTTATGCTGAAGTAACGCATTTGTCCCAAATTTTGGTGGCTTACACAACAAAGGTTTATTTCTTAACCACAATCTTTGATTCATCCTCCAAGATCTCCATGCTGTTCTGACCCCAGGATCCAGGACCTCTATCTGGATCTTGCCAGTCTGGTGGCAGAGGAAAAAGATATACTGACCCCTGAACAGGCTCTTACCATGGGTCACTTCTACATGAATTTCATTGGCTAAAGTAAATTTTCACTCCTAAATTCAGCAAGATGGCGATGGATAATCCTTCTGCAAAGAGTGGCTCTGCCAGTCAATTGACCAAGACTTGAGGGCCCTGGAATGAGGATTTAATTCCCCATCCTGGGCTGGGGTGGGGGTGGTTATTTTGAATAGTAACAGTTCACCATACTGTCCTAGTCAGGGAATCTACAATGGAGCCAAGGGTCCTAGTCAGGGAATCTGCCACGGAGCCAAGGGTCCTCATTATTTTTGAAAAGTCTTTCCCAGTCTGTAATGATTTTTCCCACTCTCTCTGTCCTGTTCTGATTCTAGTTGGACGTGGTAGAATGCTGAGGAATAGTGTGTGTGTGTGTGTGTGTGTGTGTGTGTGTGTGTGTATGTGTGTATGTGTGTTAAGCAGCCAGAATGAATTGAAGGCAGAGGATGTGATTATTCCTATTGTTCACTCACCGTGAGTTTGCAGTAGCATCCTAACTAAGTAAAGGATGGGTGGTGACCTTCTGAAAGACCTTCTGTGCTGTTCTCTGGTGGCCCCAACTCTGGGACTGTACTCTCTGGGAAATGGTTTTGAGGCCATTAGGACTTCCAGCTGCTTGACAGAATTATTTCCCTTGGGATGCTTCCAAATCTGTCCTTTCCCAGCCCATCTGTTCCTAAATGCAGATGCATCAGATGGCACCCTTCTCTTTCTTGCTTTGTTTTCTCTCACTGAGAGGCAGTAGTACTATATCACATTTGGATTATGAACATAGGCTCTACAGTCAGACTGCTTGGGTTCTAGGGTATCGGCTCTGCCATTTAACCATCTCTGTGGTGTTAGGCAAGTTACTTACCTTGTGTACATCTCATGCGTCAGCTATAAAATAATAATGGTACCTTCCTCAAAGATTTGTAGGATTAAATAAGTTAAGACATACAAAGTGCTTTCAGTGATGTGTGAAACATTCATCCTCAATAAAAGGGAAATAAATATGGAACTAATAATGACTTTATACCAAAGACTGGGCTCCAGCCAGAACTGCCAACCCACCGCACCCCACCCCACCCCAGCAGGAAGTAAGCATTTGCCCCTTCTCTCACACACCTAAAATGCAGTCTTCCCTTTTTCTAATCAGAGCACACCTCTGAGGCATAGATCCAATGTACTGTCTCCTCGAAGCCTTGACTCGCCATCCAAGTTTGGTAATTTTTCTGTCTCTGAATTCCTGCAGCAGTGATTGCCTGCAACGCTCGTGTGTCACCTTTATAGTGTTCTGGAATCTCCACCCCAACCCTCACCACTCCTTTCTTCAAGACCCTATTTAAAATAAATTGGAATGGGGCACCTGGGTGGCTCAGTTGGTTGGGCATCTGACTTCAGCTCAGGTCATGATCTCGTGGTTTGTGGGTTGAGGCCCTGTGTCCAGCTCTAGGCTGATAGCTCAGAGCCTGGAGCCTGTTTTGGATTCTGTGTCTCCCTCTCTTTCTGCTTCTCGCCTGGTTGTGTTCTCTTTCTCTCAAAAATAAATATACATACATACATACATACGTAAACAGGAATGATCAAATAGAGTTGTGAATGTTTTTAAAAAAAATCTCTCAGGGGTGCCTGGGTGGCTCAGTCAGTGGAGCACCTGACTTTAGCTCATGTCATGACCTCCCGGTTGGTGGGTTAGAGCCCAATGTGGGGGCTCTGTGCTGTCAGCTCAGAGCCTGGAGCCATGATTCAGATTCTGTGTCTCCCTCTCCTTTTGCTCCTCCCCCACTCACTCTCTGTCTCTGTCTCTGAAAAATAAACATTAAAACATTAAAAAAAAAAAAAATAAATCTCTCATTACCACAAACATATGTTCTGCTAGCCTTGACCACATTCATGTATTCTTAGCCTTACTTCCAGATTTGCAGGGAGAGACTGTGTTGTGCACCCCCCCCCCCACCTTCCCCCCTGGTTAATAAACATGTGACTGAATGAACAAAATTGATCCTTTGGATAAGACTTGTGCCAGCCTGCTTCCTCTCAGTCCACCTTTATGTAATTCATGCTGTTGCTGTGTGCGTTTCAGGCAGGTGTAGACCTCATATCTATAGCTTTCTCCCCCAGGCTTCTCTGCTGTAGCCGCCTGGGCTCTGCTTCACTATTTTGACCTATGTACACATCTGGCTGTCCAAGGGCGTTTCCATCCCATGGGCCAAGACTTGCCTGATGGGGGATGGAATCTGGTGGACGAATACTTCTCTCTTTTGTCGCTAACTTTGGACAATTCTGAGGCACAATATATATGGCTCCTCAGAGGGTCCCACATGGGCCCTAGCCTTAGCCCACAGTGTGATTAGCTCCATATACATATGTTTAGGATGACTGTGCCTCCTTCCCTGTTTCATACTTCTCGGTCCCCACTCCTGTTCCTTTGGATCATTTCCCCAAAGAGCTTTATGCGTGCGAGCCCTAGTTTCAGGCCTTTGCATTTTGATGAAAACACCTTGTTTCCTGGTTTGGGACTCTTGTACCTTATGCAAATGAGGGAGTGTGAATGTTACTTGGTAACATACCAAATTCCTCTAGAATTAAAAAGGATACGCTGAGAACAAACTGATATTTCTTTAATCAGGGTTTTACTATTTATTGGAGGGAAGACTTCAAACTATTAAGAGCTATGCTCAGAAAAGAAGAAAACTGGATGCATCATCTGATCTTTTCTATAATTTTCTTTTCTACTTCATTGGAGAGGAACCCACAGTCTCTCAGGATGGAAGTACTTGTCTCTGAATGTATAGTGCTTACTTTGTTCTGTGATTTCTTTAATGTACCCATTTCAAGTCAGTTACATACTTTATAATCTAGAAACTAGATACAGAGCGTATGGGGGAAAACGTTTTTGATACATGAACTGTGAACTTGGGCCAAAGCTTAAAACTGTTTTTGAAAAAGAAATTTTGTGGCCTATACTGCATAGATTGGAAGAATGAGGCAAAAATTTTTGAGGCAACTTCTTGTGAGCTAATGTTCAGCAATTTTATGGGCCCAGATTAACTTAAGTATCTGCCTGAAAGTTCTTCAACTCATCAGAGTTATTCACATCATCTCTTCACTTTGAGCCTATCCCATAGGCAGTTTCTGATAATGTAGGGGACATCCTTGGAAATACCCCAAGCCAAACAGATTCATTTTCCAGTTTTCCCCAAATTTCTTACCTTTGCTTTCACTCTGAGGTTGGTTTTGACTTTTTTGGGGGTGGGCGATATAGGTCTGTACCTCTGCCTTTTGGAATGACTTGATTGTTTATTATATACGTCTTTGTTTTCAAAGCCTTTTCCAATCCTTTGCTTTTTTTTCCAAAATAAAGGGAGTGGGAGGAGAAAAATTGGATACCGAAATGTGTTATTTCTCAAACTAAAACGAATTATTTTTCAGATTTTTTTTTTTTTGTCTTTAAACATACATTTGGAATGTTGCTAATTTGCACATTGCCTTTGCCATTGAACTCCTTGCACCCACTACAGTGGTGTCCTAATTGAAATTGTACAATTCCACACATTTTTCTTGTTGATTAGCTTTCATTGGGTAAACATTGATCTTTACAGTTTTCTTATGAGATAGTCTGAGTAGACACTGTTCTTGAACCCAAGCTCTTCAGCTCCTATTTGATGGATCAGGACTCAGACTTGCCATGGTAAATAAGTTAAAGTCTTCTAACTACTGGTTATACCTTCTTTCCAAATGGAGGTACAACCCTAGTCTGCAGAATAATGCTGTCAGAACTTTTTGCAATGATGGAAATGTTCTATTACTGCATTCTCCAGTATGTATTCACTATCCATACGTAGCTATCGAACACTTGAAATGGGGCTGGTGCAACCATAGAATTAGATTTTTTTTATCTTGTTTAATTATAATTAATTTGCATTTAAATTTAAATAGCCACATGTGGCTAGTGGCTACCATGTTGAACAGTGAACTTTACGAGTATTGTCTAGGGGTACCTGGGCGACTCAGTCTGTTAAGCGTTCAACTTTACTTCAGGTCATGATGTTGTGGTTCATGGGTTTGAGTCCCATGTTGGACTCTGTGCTGACAGCTCAGAGCATGGAGACTGCTTCGGATTCTTGTCTCCCTTTCTCTATGCCCCTCCCCTGCTTGTGGTCTCTCTCCCTCTCCAAAATAACTAAACATTTAAAAAAATAAAAAATTTAAAAATTTTAAAACAAGGGACGCCTGGGTGGCTCAGTAGTTTAAGCATCTGACTTTGGCTCAGGTCATGATCTCATGGTTCATGAGTTCGAGCCCCCTTATCAGGCTCTGTGCTGACAGCTCAGAGCCTGGAGCCTGCTTCAGATTCTGTCTCCCTCTCTCTCTCTGCCCCTCCCCCACTCATACTCTGTCTCTTTCTCTCTCAAAAATAAATAAAGATTAAAAAATTAAAAAAAAAATTTAAAACAAGAAGTATGGTCTAGAAGTATTTATAATCTGATATTTCTTTCTCATATTTTAGAAAACTTTATTAAGAAAAATTCCAAACATTACACAAGAGAGAAGGTATAATCAACCCTTCTATCCTATCACCTAGGCCATTCTTATGTCATCTCTTACCCCTTCTCTCTAACCTCCTCTCTCCTCATCCCGACCCCCCAAATTGTTTGTTTTTTCAAGTTTATTTATTTTGAGAGAGAGAGAGCAGGGGAAGGACAGAGAGAAAGGGAGACAGAGAATCCCAAGCAGGCTCCACGCTGTCAGCACGGAGCTCTATGTGGGGCTGGATCTTACAAACCATGAAATCATGACCGGAGCCCAAATCAAGTCTGATGCTTATCCGACTGAACCACCCAGGCGCCCTTGTTTGTTTTTCAAGGTTTTATTTTTTAAGTAATTTCTATACCCATCTTGGGGCTTCGACATACAAACCTGAGATCAAGAGTCACATGCTGTACCAACTGAGCCAGCCAGGCACCCCAAGTTTGTTTTTTAAAAACTATTATCATTATTATTATTATGATGATGTAATCTCCACATCCAACATGGAGCTCAAATTTGTAACCCTGAGATCAGGAGTCATATGCTCTTGCTCCAGCCAGTCAGCGCCCCCCGCCCCCCCCCCCCGCCACGCCCCTAGTTATTTTGGAGTAAATCCCAGGCTCAGTCTGATCTCATTTAGTTTTAAGAGCTATGCTGGTGACCTGGGGGTAGGAGGAACATGGCATCAGGAAGAGGTATTCAGGGATCTTCAAAGTGAATTTGTGATTTAAAACAAAAGGCAAAAAATGTCAAGTGTATGGATGGTAAAAGTTATAGTTTGTCAAAGATAGGTACTGAGTATATAGATGAGTGATATTCTCTGTGGTTGAGATATTTCATCATCACCATCATTGTAATGAATGGCCAGGCATGAGTGCATAGATGGAACAGTTACTGCCCCAAGCTTGATTACATGTGCTTTTCTTGAGCTTCTGGTTCATGGATAATTTCATCATTTAAACATTCATATGCAGTGTTTATCATTGAACCTTATTGAATGCCAACAGTGCAATAGAGTCATAGGATTTTTAAAGGTGGAAAGCAAGCTGAGGATCATTTGGCTTTAGCCCAGTCTCCTCAGAATGTTTATTTCCAGAGAGGAGTAGCTTGTTCTGAGCTCCTTTTGAGTGGCCCAGCACTTGGTCTGTCACCCTGGCCTGATCAGCTGACTGGCTGAGGTAAAACTGTAGCATTAAGTCACGCTTACCTACTTTTTAAAACGGCAGAATCTTAGGGCCTCTTTTAGAGCAGACATGTTTTTTCTAAGTCTATTTGAGGTATTATAGATACTCTTTTGGAGAGAAATGTTTGTGTAAATAACATAAAATTTTCTCTTATGGGTTGAGAATTTATGCCTGTTACTGGTGTATATTATTATAGGAAATGCCTGTTTATTTTCTGTATTTCTGTTTATAAAAGAAACTCTTGTAGCAAGCACGTTTTGATCATGTGGACACATTGAAGGAAATAATGCTTGCATCATTGATATTTAAAAGTGCTTTTCTGGGGCGCCTGGGTGGCGCAGTCGGTTAAGCGTCCGACTTCAGCCAGGTCACGATCTCGCCGTCCGTGAGTTCGAGCCCCGCGTCAGGCTCTGGGCTGATGGCTCAGAGCCTGGAGCCTGTTTCCGATTCTGTGTCTCCCTCTCTCTCTGCCCCTCCCCCGTTCATACTCTGTCTCTCTCTGTCTCAAAAATAAATAAATGTTGAAAAAAAAAAGTGCTTTTCTTCCTTCACAACGTAAAGCAAGAATTGTTACTGTGCTTTTGTAGTTGAATTTAGGAGCTAATAATGATTTTCTTCCTTATGATATTGTGCAGAATATGTATATTCTAAATTTGGAACTTAGGATTTAAGAGGAAGAATTTGTGATGGTAAAGGATCTTGTATCATCAGAAATGTGCCCAGGCCTTGGCTCAGCTGTTTTATTGATGGAAAAAGATGCTATGTTTCAGAATAAGAGCTATTAAAAATTTCAGCAACATTCCGAACAACTGCAAGCTTACTGTTGCAACAGGATGCCATTCCTTTTCCATAGTTAACTCTCCAGGAGTTGTTCCCCGAGCTTCTGTTAACCACATTTCCTGGGAGAGAGGGAAGAGCTATGTCTAATCTCAGCATCTACATTGCAGCATCGTCCAGTTTGCTTTTATTGCATGGTTCCTGGAGAAAGTGAATAGTTGGTTAATACCCTATGTGTTGATGTTACTGTGACTCAGGATTTATGCCATTTTTTTGCAAATACTCCAGTGAAATGGGCTTTCTTATCTCTACTTGACAAGAAATATTTGAATCCACATTAGGGCTAAGAACACGACTTAGGGAGATGTTTTGTCAAATCACACGCACTGTCCTTTTTCATGCAGGGTAAAAACAAGTAACTAGTAAGGCTTGTAAAATGACCATGACCTGATTGGGAAATACAGCAACTATTTTCAGCAAAGAGGGTGAAATATTAGTATGAGTAGCAGATTTTTCTTATTATATTAAGTTCACAGATTTAGAAAAAAACCGAAATTTAAACCCAGCAATAACGCATCTTGAAAAAGAAAATAAATTCATGTAATCTAGGTCTCAATTAATGCTTACACTTTATTACAGTTAGAAGAGTGCTGAACTTGATGTGGCCATCACATTAATAAAAAATAGAAGTTTGCCTTATGTATTCTCTTTAAAATAGTTAATGAATAGTGGTTTATCACAGCTTTGATAGGCCTCAGTTTGGTTCTGGATTGAATTATTTATGGCATGGTAAAATAGTAAGGGAGAGATATAAATAAACCATTTTTGACCAGCTTCATTATTTGGCTTATTGATGAGAGGGAAAAAAAGTACCAAAAAGGACAACTCTCAGATTCTTCAGTTAAATGTTGTAAATGGGCCAACGTGTGCCACCTCTTAGCTCTACCTGGCTAAATGAGGACCTCAGTGGTGCCATAGTTTTCAGGTTTTCAAGAGAACACGGACATTTAGAGTTTGAGGTGAAATTTCCCCATCTGAAAATGTTGGCAGTTAAGTCAAATATTTTTAAAATACTGTGTGGGCCACATAAACATGTTCGTGGGCTGAGACTGCCAGTCAGCAATCTGATTTCCATTGAAGATAATTCATTTATATTTTCTTGTATTTGAATAAAGAAGCCATTAACTTTTGGGGGGGGGTGTCTTTTTAAATGCTTTCAGATTTGAATAAGTAAAGCACTTTTTCTAGAAAAGGTGCTTGTTTTTAAAACAGAAGTGAAGCAATTACTTGAAGGCAGTAAGGAAAATGGTTTCCTTAACAGGGTATCTCCTAACAGGTTTGAGCTGTAGGAGATCAGATTGGGAGGAGCAGGACCTCGTACAGTGTGTCTAGGGCCCACAACGAGAGAGCAGGAGGGACTCTTGAGTGTTGGTGTCCAGTGCCAACGTCCCTCTGCAAAAACGTGTGCTATATATAGTGAACGGGGTTGGATTTTTTTTCTTTTTGGTTTAGGTCCAATGACGGTTAATGGCTGTTCCTTACAGGCTGTGAAATTATTTATGAGTTTGGCAGTAGGATGATGTGAAATGCAAGTGGAGATAGGTAAAATAGGGTCTGTTACCAAATCCCAATAAATTGTTAGCGCTGGAGCCAGGACAGACTTCAGAGGTCACCCAATCCAGGGCCTTCCTTTCAGATGAGGAAACTGAGGCCTGGGGAGTTGGGCTGAGGCTGAAAGTTCTCATTAACTCTTTCCTGTCCAGCAGGAACCCAACCCTTCCTTTCTTTTCCTCTCTTCTTCTTCCTGCCTATAGGAAAATGTGTCTTCCAGGATTTATTTGTGGCAATTAGACAGTCTTTCAGAAAAACAAAGAAGTCAGATGTTTAGTAAACAGAATAGGTAGAAAAGATCTTCCTAGGCAGTTGATTTAGTTTGTCCTTGTTAGAACTTTTTTTTTTTTTTTTTAACAGAGAAAGAGTGAGTGTGTGCCAATTGGGGTGGGGCAGAGAGAGGGAGAGAGAGAATCCCAAGCAGGCTGTACACTGACAGACACCAACAGGGGGCTTGATCTCTGGAACCGTGAGATCATGACCTGAGCCGAAATCAAGAGTCAGACACTTAACTGCCTGAGCCACCCAGGCGCCCCAAAACATTTATTGTTAAAATTTCTGGTGCTGTTCTTGTGCCAGTTTTCGTACGCTTCTTTCCAAAAGCCTACCTTTCCATACTATTTTTAGAAAGCAAAAACCAGTTAGGTACTCAACAGGAAAATGTGGCAATTTATTACCTTTCTGCAGTTTCCTAGTGGTGGGTTGAACCACATGAAATAGTTGATTTCAGTTGTTTCAACTACAAAAATGGTAGTGTCATATACTTCAAGACAGTAGCTTGAGCAAAAGGGTGATGAGTATTGGGGTAGCTTCCTGTTCTTCTAAAGGCATGGTTGACATTTTACATGGTCATCGACCATTCAGCCCTTCTCATGTTATCCTGCTCAAACATTGTTATACTAGAGCATTTTTTTTTACTGAGAAATGTGGTATTGAAAGCTCTGTGTGCATATGTGGAACAGTCTTTCCCCCACGTGCTATGTTTGGCTTGAAAAGCCTCCCTTCCCCTTGAAGAAAAGACGACCAGGCCAAAGTCAGATGCTGGATTTGTTTCTGATTTTTCAGGCCAACAGAAGTCAGTTGAAATGAGAATAGTTTTCATTTTGTCTTGGTCAACAGCACAATACTTTGGTATGCAGTTATATTAATATTACACCCCGAGTTGAGGATCTGAGACTCTTGAAAACATTGCCCTGTTACTGAAATTGAAGCCTAATTGTGATTTGGTAGTGGAGGAGTGGGGGGAGCAAATGGACCCACAGAAAGAAATGTCATAAACTTTAGACCTTTTCTTCTACTAGTTTTCTGAATTGAATCCACTGAACATTGGCTTTCTCAAAACAACTTTTGTAAAAGACGTGGCATTTTAGTATTTTGGGGATTACAAAACTAAGTATAAAATAAGAGACATGGGAACTTAACTCTGATAGGGGAAAATTTATTTGAAGGATATTATGACCTCTGAATCATATTTGAGACTGCTGACAAAATGAAATATATCTTTTGACTTTGGGCATCAAGGGAATTAATATTTAATATATGCTCATTTTTCTTAATAAATTAGAAAACAGAAATCCAACCTAAATCCAGTCAATTGGAGAAAGCCAAACTCTACAAAATTCATGGTTCATAAAGATCTTAGTGCGCCACAGCTGAATAAATACAGCTAAAGAGCCATCACAAACAGCCACTTGGAAATGCGATTTTTCTGTACTACTTTGAACTGGAGGGTTAGTTAGAAATTCACTTCTGACATTTCAGGCCCCTTTTGACTATTACTTTAAATTCGAGTGCTTTACTCTAGTTCTTGAAAAGAACTACAGAACTAAACTTTAGAACTAAAGGGCCTTTTTATTGGGGTAAAGGTTTTCTGAAGGAAAAAAGTGTCGGACAGGCTGAGTCTGTTTTCCTCCCTCTTAATTTATTTCTGCAAAAATACCCTTCCCTACTGTTCTCTTCAGGATGTAGGCTCACCTCCCCAGGATGGTATGCTGGTCTTTCCATGATTTGATGCCTTTCTTTTCATAATCCTCAATTGGTTCCTGCAGTTCCTTGCAGGGCCTGCCTCCTTACAGGGCCCTGGGCACCATACGTCCCCTTTTTTCACACTCTGTCTTGCACCTCATGTAAATGCCTTTCTCCTAGCCTCTTCCCACCCTCTGTAGCTACTCATCCTTCAAGACTTTCCAGGCCCCTCTGCTTTCCCTTCACCCAGGCAGAGTTTGGAAGACAGCTTTCTGAATTCCCATTTATCTTAGGCTCTTGTAATAAGCAGGTATGTTTTACCATAGTTTTCATGCCTGATTCATTTTCATATTGTCCATTCAGCAAAGAATAGTGCCTGGCAAAAGGAATTCCTCAGTAAATACATCAAAAATAACTGTGCAGTAACAGGCCCAGGCTTTCTGCCTGTATAGTGGACTTAATCAGTAAAAATAACTGGCATAACATCCTGGAAGGAGATTACAGAACAAAGAATTTAACGATCTGCTAAATTTCCCCAGGAATTCTCAGCATTATTTAATGGTTGACAAGAGGGAGCTTTGAAGGGCTAAGAAATGAACACAAATGCAATGGGCTGAAGATTTAATTTTCATTTCACCTGTTTCTTGTCTCAGCCCGGGGTTGCTCAGACCATAAAAATTGGAGTTGACAAAGCATAAGATAATTTGCTCCTGTTCATCAGAAAATATTGTGGAGTGACCGGGTGAGGCAGCCTTGGGAAATGGTAAAGGTTGTTCTCTTTGTAGTTCTCTTTGATGCTGCGTTCAGGGTCTTCCCTGGGTTTATTTTTCCTAATTATTGAAATTATATGTATGGCAACAACCCCTGAAGCTATTCTGTGTAGCAATTAGTGTGCTGCTTGGAGTGTTTTTATTACTTACTACCTTCCTGAGAACTGCCAACATGCTTGGTGAAAATGCTGGAGATTATAGCGTGAGAAGTGGTTTTTCATAGATGTCTTGTCCTGTAGAAGTGAGGATACAGAATTCATGGGAAGAACAAATCTTCACATTTTTTTAAAGTTTATGTGTGATATCTGTATGTATGTACCATGTAAATGTATTCAATGTCTAGCAGAATTGACATTAAATTGATAAATATTTTAAATGTTGTCTACTATGAAATTGCTCAAAGTGGTCAAGACTATACCAGGGGCTTTCTATTATGTCAGTTGAAACTAGCAAACCTTTAATATCCCTACTTTACAATTAAAGAAAAGGGGACTTAGAAGCAACCTGCCTCAACAGTTGCAGAGCTGGGGTTTTTTCCTCGTGACTGACTTGTAGCTGATGCTTATCACACTGTTCCATGCATCTTTGTGTTTTTTATATTAATTTCAGAGAGTTCTTTTTTCCCAAGCCTATCACTTAAGATATTGGTATTTAAATATTAAATTAGATCTAAAAATGGCACCAGAGACTTCATGCACATTTGCCTGAGATGTCGGTTGGTGAGAGATCACACAATTTTTAAAACTTAAATCATTTTATGCGTTGTTCTGTAACAGAGTATTGAAGTTCATTATTTTAGCTAAATGTGTCTTAATTATGATCACTGAATCTTGTCTGAGTGTAGCATAACACGTGTGAATATACCAAGACTTTTACGAGCTACTTAAAAGGGTAGTATTTGCTTGGGAAAGTGGGGGAAAGAGAGCCACCTTAACATGGTCATGACTGTGGGGATATTTGGTGATACACTGCTCATCTTAAAAGCATATCGGAATGAGCCAGTGAGGGTCTGGGTATGAAATGCCAGGTGGTACTTACAGTGCCTCTTTTGTGTCCAGCTTTACATGGTCCTTTAAAAAATAGGCCTTTTAAAATAAAGGAATGGAAATTACTTTCCTAAGTAATTCTTAAGTCAAGATGGTCAGTGGCACTGCAAGATACAATAATCTTCAGGTGGTTCGGCTATCTAACTGCCATGAATATAGTGAGGCTGAACATCTTTTCATGTGGTCATTGGCCATTTGTACTTATTTCTTGTGAATAACCTATTCACATGCTTGCCTTCCACCCCTCCCCGCCCCCCAACCCCCAGCTGGGCTATTTCTTTCCATTTTGCTGACGTTCATCCTTTTATATGTGCAAATAATCTTCTCCCAGTCTGCCATGTATCTTTACTTTTGTTTTTGGTGTCTTGTTGTACAGAAGCTTTAAATGTGTCATCGTCTTTTTGGTTTGTATTTTGGGTCTTGCTTTAGAAATCTAGTTCACTCTTCACAGAAGTTCATTTAATTATAGTTAACAACTGTTTTGTCTTTTGCTCAGTGGTTTAGAGGGGACAAGAATGTAGCAACTGTTAAGAAACAGAGTCTATTCATCCAGTGGGAGATGTCCTGAAATAATAAATTAGAAACCACTCAAAGAGGAGACAGAAAGGGAAGAGCTCGGAACTCAGGACGTGAAAAGTAACAGAGCTCAAGAATCCAGCCTTTTTTAGAGGGATGCAGACATTCAATGCTCTGTGACTTGAAGAGACTTTTATGAGTTAATTAACACCTAACTTGTAATTAACAGTTGAGTACACACTGAGCTAGCTGGAGGACAAGCAAGGGAGCTTGGGTTAGTGATAGGGCCTTTACGTTAGCAGTTTGGAGGTGGGGTAGAAATCCCCTTTTAATATTCCTTTCAAGTGGGTTATTTCCAGGTTTAAAAATTTCTCTTAGTAATAATAATAAGTAATAATACTGGATACTCAGTGTATGGCAGGTACTGTGCCTGAGCACTTTATATGCATCATTTCATTTAGTCAAACTTACGAGTAGGTGCCATAATTATCCCATTTTACAGATGAGAGAACAGACTCTAGGAGGTTAAATAACTTGCCCAATTCACACAGCTGGTAAGTAAGTGGTATCAAGATTTGAGTTCAATTCTTTCTGAACTATGTGCCATCCAAAAGTGATTGTTACACATTTTTGGAAATAAAAAGTATTTGTGAAGATACTGAGCGATGAGTCCCTGGAGTCGATGATTGTGCCTGTTCTACTTGAAAAGCAGGCTCGGTCAAGCATCTTTTGGCATGCCCTGAGTTAGTTGCTCTTAGTGGAAGCAAGAAGATTTTGCAGGACTTTATTGCTTGAAACTTTTAAAAACAAATCAAAGCCCTTTCCTTGCAAGGGTCCATCTTCTCTACCCTTCTTTGCTACCTTCTGCCTGGGCGAGGAATGGGCCAATTTCTCCCAAGCTATGACCTGGCTCTCTAGCACCTTCACTCAGGTCAAGGGCAAAACTCCATGTTGCTGTACGGGATTGGGGATCCAATCGCTAAGGGGATTGGATGGACCTTGTTGGCATGTCTTCATGAGACACACGCATGCATATGAGGCAGCCACACAGAGCATGCACAAGGAAAGCAGGTGTCTTGATGATACTCAGAGCATGACCATCTCCCCAGGGCTCCTCCATCCATGGTTCAACTCTCCAGCTTGGCATGCATTTTGTCAGACTATCCTAACCCTAACCTTCCACTTCATTGACAGTGAGACACGAGTCAAGCAAACCAGACAAAAACTAACATTTGTTTATATGGAAGAAATGCCGAGGTGAATCACTAATACAATTTCATAGTGTTGAAGCAGGTTAAAAATTCTGGCATTGCTACTTACTTGCTCTGAGACCTTGGGCAAGTTTCTTTATATCTCTGTGACATCTGTAAAATGCGGATCATTGTATCTCTCTTATAGGGTTGTGAGGATGCATACTTTAATGCATATTAAGCCCAGGATATAAATAGAACCATGTGAATGTTAGTACATTTTATAGATTTAAAGCAATAAGCTGCTATTTCTAGAGTGGGGCTCCTTGTACAATTTCAGTACACTTCATGGACATCTTTATATTCTTATCTCTGGGTGAATTGGTAGCACTTTTACCTCCCCTTGTTGATGAAGACATTTCTTAAGGTCTCTAGAGAAGTAGGGTTTATTTGAGCCTCAAGAATACTTCCTCTGGCTTTGGTTCTTTCTTTTTTCACTGTCGCCATGTTCTTTTGATCACTCAGATGAAGTCCCCCCATTTAAACCTAAAGAATTGGGTTCTTTCCCCTTCAGTATTAGTGGTGGTCATACATTTTACCCAGCAGCTGAAATCTGGATTAAAGTATCCTGTGGGTCCCTGCGTGGCTCAGTTGGTTAAGCGTCTGACTTCAGCTCAGGTCATGATCTAAGTTTGTAAGTTCAAGCCCCACTTCAGGGTCTGTGCTGACAGCTCAGAGTCTGGAGCCTGGAGCCTGCTTCAGATTCTGTGTCTCCCTCTATCTCTGCCTCTCTCCTGCTCACCTTCTGTCTCTGTCTGTCTTTCTCTCAAGAACAAATAAACATTAAAAGAAAATAATTAAAAAAAAAACAACATCCTGGATGTCCCTGTTGATGCTCTCTACTTCCTCTTCCTGTTGCCCTCTTCCTCCTTAAGATTATCCCTTAGCTATGGTGCTTGTCAACTGTTTACAGCTCAGTAACCCATGTTGATCCCTGACATTCTGCCACACCCTGTCCTAGATGCTGTGGAGGCAAAATTAGCCTTTGCCTTCGGGTTTTTGTTGCTTGGGCTTTCACAGAGTGTTTGAGCAGGAATGATTTTTAAAGAAATAATCTCATCCAGCTCTTTCATTTGACAGAGAAGGAAGCCAAGACCCAGGAGAGTAAGTGACCTGCTTTAGGCCCACAGACTCAGAACTGGAGCCAAATCCCCTGACTTTTGCTTATACTACAAATCCAAGGACAGTTGAACTGAGGCATTCTAGATAGGTAGTTTGTCAGCAGATTCTTTGGTGGTTTCTAGTTGCCCAGTGGAGAAAACCTAAACTCCCCTTTCAGGCTCTTACCTCATGTTTAGGACACTGGTCACCCACTAGTTTTTGATGCAAAATATCTTAATGGTTTCAGAGCTGGGCTGCAGATGATATTGAATCAAGTTTAACTTAGGTCCTCAACGCACTTGGACATTTATGGTGAAGCACGCTTTGTAAAAATGTGAGCCCTTGTAAAAGTGTTCTGTAACACAGCTTGGGCTACTGTTGGTGCTGTGTGTGCCCCTCTAGCCTGTAGACTAAAGAGTATCCAATGACTTACAACACAGAGCACCATTTGAAATTCTCTCTGCCATCCCAAAGTGCTTACTGTGACAGTGTCAATTTGGGACATACTTGGTTAGTTGGCATACTTTACTAAACAAAGTATGTCCCATAGCCATTCCTAAGGGGTTTTTGTGACAACATCAATCCACTTTTGTTTTTTTAAGTTTTAAAAACATTTATTAAAAATATTAAAAATAACAATGATCACATTCTATGTTAACATACGTAACAGTTTTATGCAATATAAATATATTTTTCCAAACCAAAAAATTGATGAGATGCATTGTTTTATATTTTTGCAGATCTTTTTAATGTCTGACTTAATAGAAGACAGCCTGGTCTTCAGATCTGCTTTTCATTTACTCTAATGCAATATATCGTTGTAGTTGAAGTACATGAAGAAGATTTAGCTGCACAGAAATATGGTTAGAAAAGGAAGAACTTATACACCCCAAAAAAGTTCCCAGAGAGGCTCCAGGAAACCTCTGACCACACTTTGAGAACTACTCATTTCAAGTAACTCTCCTAGTCTCTGTATCATTCATTCCCCTCCAGGGAAGAGCATTGGATTTCCTGATAGGTGGCATGAGGAAGAAAGTAGGCATTTCTATTATTTTGAAGTTAGAACTCTTTTTTTTTTTTAAATTTTTTTTTTCAACGTTTATTTATTTTTGGGACAGAGAGAGACAGAGCGTGAACGGGGGAGGGGCAGAGAGAGAGGGAGACACAGAATCGGAAACAGGCTCCAGGCTCTGAGCCATCCGCCCAGAGCCTGACGCGGGGCTCTAACTCACGGACCGCGAGATCGTGACCTGGCTGAAGTCGGACGCTTAACCGACTGTGCCACCCAGGCGCCCCTGAAGTTAGAACTCTTAATGACTATGCCAAGGTGGTGTATAAGTAACACTATAAAGAAAAACAAGAAAATGATTTTATGCAAGTCCAGGATAGAGTTTGCATCTGCTGATGGCTATGAGAGACAGGGATGCCATCATGTAGGCTGCTCTGGGGCATCAAAGCTTTCGGTTAATGTTCAGTTACTTGGGCTGGATGTTTCTAGTACTTAGGGGAAACGATGAATCTGTTCTTTTCCTCATCCAATCCTTTCTGCTGTTTTGGCATAGATCTCTTGAATCTTTCTAGCTTTAAAACACACCTGTTTAGATACACGAATTATAATTATATCTATCAGAGTCCCTTTTCACTTCCTGTACTTGTGTTAACACAAGAGCTAAGGCTTATGATTCCCTTATTGTTGTATGAGTAAAAAAATTAGAGACTTTCAAACTGAAATATGGGGCTAGAATCATGAGCTCTCTTGGTGTGGGAATGGTCTAATGACAATGGCCTCCCACTGCTTCAAGCCTTCTGTGTCTCATTGATACAGGCCCACAAAGGCTAGTTAGTTGTTTTGCTTTCTGCCGGAAAATAGGCTGGTTTTGTGGTTTCAAAACTGTACTAAAGTTTGTGCTTCTTGGACAGGGCAACCAACTATTTGACTTGCATTAGGATCTGTCCTTCCGTTGTTTCTTCACATTTGGCTTCAGTATTTTATACTTTTGTTTTGATGGCTGAATATTTGTACTAAGGTACTCTAATGTGGGCTCTGGCAGCTTTTCTTCTCTGATCCCATTGTGAGTGATAGAATCTCGTAATTTAAGAAGTAGACATCATTGATGTACCCTTGCTCAACAACCCCTCGCATCTGTGTTGTAGATGATGAAACTGAAGCCCAGAGAAATGGTAGTATGTGTCATTTAAAGTATACCCAACCTGGAATAAGGCTGGAAGCCTTCAATGATTTTTAGCTTTGGAACATAATGGCTGAAGTAGTTTTATATGTGTGTGTGCTTATTTGCTTTAAGGTGGCTTTGTCCAGCTACGCAATATAATATGGAACGAGGTGGGGAGGAGAGTATTCTGAAGGGTATATATTTGGTGAGAGAGAAATTTACACCATAGGAAAAATCTTAAGAAAAAGCAACTACCAGTTTTTATTGGAGGGGAAGAAAATGGTATTCGATAATATGTAACTTTAGATTTATTAAAATTTGATTTTAGAATGTTTTGCCATTTGTTTCCCATGCAGAAATATTATTGCCTAAATAGATGAAATCTGAATATGGTTTCCATGGCCTTGAGTAAACTATTTGTAATTACCTCATAGATTGTTAGCAAACAAAACAAAACAAAACGGGTATTTTGTGTTGGTGCCACAGTGGCTGGCAGTCGGGACATTTGTTTCAAACTGTAAGCTGTAGAGAAGTGCATGTAAAGGAATGTGATTGCAAGTAAAATGCCTTCAGAGATGGGAGTCTGAGTAAATATTACATTAAGTGAAACAACATAAGTGAAATTGCCAACTAATGCCTAGATCAGGGTGAGCTTTAGAATTATGAATGTTAGTAACCCTGAGGGTGAAAATATTACTAGTTTTAAAGGTTTATTTTTATTTTTATTTTTTTAAGATTTCATTTTTAAGTAATCTGTATACCCTGCGTAGTGCTCGAACTTACAACCCTGAGATCAAGAGTTGCATGCTCTACTGACTGAGCCAGCCAGGAGCCCCTAAAAGGTTTATTTTTTAATATAAACTCAGGAAAAGTGGAAAATGGTGTTCCATCAGTATATCAACAGATATTTATTTTCTCTTTAGTCTTAAATATATGACTGATAAGCCTCTTGACCCTCCTCTAGACTGGATGAGGTAATGAATCTGGAGATGTCCTCTTATCCCAAAAGGGACATCTTTTTAAAGAAGAATTAAGTTGATAAAATGGCTTGCCAGTTCCTTGCACGCAGTAAGCAGGGATACAGAAAATAGTTCTTCTTCTGTAGCCCTTACTTCCTGGAAGTTTTAGGGGGAAATATAACCATCTTTGCCTTCGCTCCTCAGTGGTCTGTGAGTAGCCAACGTGGAAGTGAGGAATTTGATGCATTAGTCATGTGGTTTTAATTAGTCCGGATGGCTAACTGCATTTCTTACTCTATCTCTGATGCATGTTCCTTGCATCTTCTGTATGAGCTTTGGTTGATTTTCTTCTGTGACTGGTTTTTATAGCTTTGCTAGAGAGAAATAAGAAGGAGGCTTGCTAAGTTTTGCTTTTTAGATGAGTGAGAGATTGCTGTGGGCTGTTAGCTTTAATCTATAATCTTTAGTTTAGACTTGTTTTTTCTGTGTGCAAAATAAATCACTTTGGGCAGTTGTGGAAATGCATCGCTTCTCAGATTCTTACTCCTCTTGCTTCCTGCTTTCCCCATGCCCCTTAGCTTCCACTTTCCTTGTGTTTCCACATAGTGGCTTAGGACCTGTGGTGTGGCAGGGCTACTCTCATTTCTGACCCCGGGGATGGTGACCTCGGTAGTACAATGCACTTGTGTGAAGCTGTGGATATGCCCTGATGGCCAAGACACGCATATCACTCTGTGGTATATAAAAGGTTAGCCAGGCCTTATTAACGTAGTAGCAATCACTTTGGAGGTAGTCTGCCTGTCTTGGAACCAACCACCCTGAGCAGCTCAATCTCTGAGCTTCAACTATAAAATGGGAATAATAATAGTACCTATCTCAGAAGTGATGGTGAGAGATAAGTGAGATCAATGTAAAGTACCCAGGATGGTGCCTGGCATATGCATATAAATCTATTTATGGAGAGAGGGAGAGAGTGCACATAAGCGCTTTGTAAGTGTTAACTTTAACGTAGCAGAATGATTATTTCCTGAGAGCAAGAGCCCGTATGATGTTGGACTTCACACTAGGCACAATTGCTTGCCTCTAAGTGTTGGGAAGAGACCATACTGAAGCATGTGGCTGAAGCATTAATCTCTCTTCTCCATTTTCCAATGACCCTCTTAAACCTCATCTCCTCCATCAAACACACCCTGGGCATTTTAGCCCATAACGAATGCCACGCCTGCATGGCAGTCCTTTTTTGTTGGGGGAGGCAGAGGAAGACTGTTAACTCTGTGAGAACTGTGTCTCTGCATTCATTCACCCTAAATATACAGCACTGGCACAGGTGACCTTGTGGTACCGTACGGAGGAAGAGGAGTAAAGCAGGTTTCCTGTCCTTAAGAAATCCACATTCTTCCCAGGGCCTGACCAGTGGAAAGCTAAATGTAGTATTAGATGCTGGATGTGACGAGTGGCCCCAGTACAGTGAATAGAGAGCAGTGGTGTGTAATTTAAGGAACCAGGGAAGCTTAATGAAGAAGATAGGATTTTGCCTGGAATTTTAAGGATGAGTAGGATTTCTCACATAGAGTTAAGGATGGAGGCATTCTTGGTGCAGAGATGGGTTGCTTCGAAAAGAGTCAATTGTCCAGTTTAAGGTATTGGTGGTGATGGATTTGGAATCTGGAAAAACTGGTTTGAATGCTGGTTCTGCCATTTAATTGAGCTTTGGTTTGTTTCCTCATCTATAAAATGGAGCTAATAACATCTGTTTCACGAGGTTATAAGGATTAAGCAGGAAGATTTTTTTATAAAGGTCCAGGTACAGTATGTGGTAAAAAAAAAGTATCCAGTAAACCATTATTTACATGACGGTTGTGGCGAAAGGAGGAAAATATTGAAATACTTGAAGAGACCACACACGGTCATCTTGGGGTATCTTGTTATCTTGTTTGTTTTTGCTAAACCACACTTAGCATTGTAGTCTTTACATAAGTCTTCAGTTATTGCTTTTTGGTTGATTGATCAAGAGAAATATCACCCCCCCCACCCCGCTTTTTAGTTCTCTGGCCAAAGTAGTGGTAGAGCCTGTTCCCTCTTTTCACTACTCTGAATACTTTAACCTTCATTGTTCACGTACTCCAGGCAACTTTGAATTGATACCTTTAAAAGATATCAGTCTACTTTTCCACCCTGATCCCAGAGTACAAAGTACATTTATTAGCGCTTTACTCTTCTGTGAGGACTGAAGCTTCACTAATAATTAGTGATTATTCCCTGAGTGTTTTGTGCATGTGAGTAGCCAGCCAGATGACTTGTGGCTGTCACACTGTCTTCTGAATTATTAATATCTGGGCTAAAGAGTGTGTAGGAAGTTGGCTTGAGCAGGAGTCCTGGGGGGATAGATGCCAAGTTTCCCTACATTGGTGGTTGCAGCTATCACAGTGCACAAAACCCACTCCTGGTAATAACCAACCTCACTATGCACAGTTGGTGCAATTGTGGCAAAAGGGGTTTAACTCTGTGTAGCCATGATTATAGTAAGATATATGGTCTGACCCTCTTTATGTGGGAGGGATTTGAGGCTTGGATTTTTCTCAAATCTAAATGGCCAAAGTTGCTTTTCTTGTTTTTGCCAGTGTAATTACCACTTTTCCCCCCCTGCCTGCCTTTCATTTTCACTATGTGAATAATAATTATTCTAATGAACCATTAGGCTTTGGAAGAGTTTAAAGGCAGCTACTTGGATCAGTGCCTAAGACTTTCTTTCACACTGGCTCTCATTTAACTTTCTCAGTTTTTCCTTCGTACCGAATATATGAATTACAGTAAGGATCTCTTGCCAAGGTATAATTTTTCAAGTTTTGATTTCAGTTTAATGCCTCCCTCTAATCGTGCTATCAGAGACTGTCAGAAACATATTCCCATTCACATATCCCCTAATTCTTAATCTGTTAATCGAGGAGCATTGGGGTGGAACCAGACCCCATCTCAGTGAGAAGTCTGGGCTGCTGACCCAGCCCCTTTGTGCTCTGTGGGAACAACGTGCATGAAATTGTAACCTCTGCTATTTGCTGCACATATTTTATCATCTATTTTTGAGAGCTAATGGGATTTTATAACAATGTTGTATGTAGTAGAGGTTTCCGTCCATCCTCCTTGGGTCCTACTTGGTTATTCAGAAATACCATGATAATAATGATAATGAAAATGCTTCTTTAAGAGACAATGGAAGGGGTGAAGGGGACTGTGGGAACATTCTTCTGTGGCAGCATGTGAAAAGAAGGTTTGTTTTGCATTAGCTGATCAAGACAAGGAAGCCAGCATCCAAAACCGTCCATCAGTAGCAAACATTTGAGAATAGAGGAAAATTATAATGTAGTCCCTTGGGTCTGCTTTCCTAAGCACACCAATATGTGTGAGAAAACCCCTAAACCACCTTTCTTTTATGGCTGGATGGATGCTTCTATAATATGCAGTTAACTTCTTTAAGGCAGAAAGTTGTCTGTTCTGTTGGTGGAAGTATTTCTCTTTTAGGGGTTAATTGGTTCTATTTTTTTTGAGGAGAACAGAGTAAGAAAGAAGAAAGCTTTAGCTTGATTAGAATGGCAGAAATTATAGTCATAACTACTGGAGTCAATGTATTAGGTTCTCTGCAAGATACACTTTTTTTTTTTTTTTTTTTTTTTTTTTTTTAATGCTCTAAAGGAAGTTTGCATGAAATAGCTTACCATTTGGATGGTTGCCCAGGCTTCTAATCTGGGTTAAAACCTTGGCTAGAAGGCAGTTCTACACTCAAGATCCCTTGGTCTGTTGCTCTGGTGAGATGTTCCTAAGTGCACTGGTTGGAACAGAAAAATCTTTCATGATGACTGCTCAGTGATTGTTCCTAGTTCCCATCCCTCACTCAGCACTGGAACACCCAGCAACAGAGCCTGGGCATGTATTTAGTTATGTATTGCTTATATGTTTCTTTATAATACTTCACTTTAAGGAATATTTCCAGTAAACTGAAATGTGAACCAGTTTTTAAGTCTTATATCCTCTATTCTTAATTATTCTTCACTTTTTCCAGTTCGTTGATTTCCTTGCCCTGTGGATCTCTTTGTTTTCCTGCTGCTTCCCTTGACAGACTGCTTCTTTCTCTCCTCCCATCTCCATTGCTTCTCCACAACACTCTGAATCTAATTTAACCTTACCATGACCTAGGTCATATCTGTCTTCCTCTAAGGAAACCTTACTTTCTTGCTAGGGCCGATGTCCATCTCCATTGTCCAATCGTGATAAGCTTTGTGCTGTATTTCATCACCAGACATTTTGCATTTGTCTTCTGTTTTGTCTCAGTGACTTTCTCCCCTAATAAGGCTTAAGTTCCTTAAAAGCTTTTGCATTTCCTAGAATTCTTATTATGTAGAGGCACTTAAATATTTGCAAAGTTTACTTCCGTTATTGGAAGGAAAGGCAAAGTGACTCTCTAGTTAGTGGTAACTTGCCTTGAGGGAGATCTCGTTCACTATGCTTTTACTAATTTGTCTTTTTTTTCCTGGAGACTTAGCTGTGTTTTGTTTTGAGTTAGGTAAGTGCTAATATTATCCTATCCTAAAGTTACATGGGAGAATATAGGCATATTATAACACAGAATCATAAGATGGCCCCCAAATCCCAGTGCCCTGGCGAACACACCTGTATAACCCCCAGAATTTGGGAATATGATGGGACAGTCACTCCCATGATTGAGTTATGTTATGGCACAGCTGACTTTCGGATAGGAAGATTATCCTGGGTAGACAGGACCTAATCAGTCCCTTAAAAGGAACTAGACTCTTCTTGAAGGAGATTTGAAGTGTGAAGAGGGACATGAGGGATTCCCTGTTGGCTGTGAAGAGGTGGTGGCCACATGGCTAGTAACTACTGTAGGCGACCTTTTGTGTCAGTCCCTGGCTGATAGCCATCATGGACAGGAGGACATCAGTCCTACAGCTGCAAGGAATTGAATCCTGACAATAATTAAAATGAGCTTGGAAGTGGAATTTTCCCCCAGAGCTTCCAGATCAGAACTCAGCTTGGACACCATCACCTTGATTTTAGCCTTGTAATATCCTGAGCGGAGAATGCAGCCATGCCACACCCAGACTTCTGATCTTTACAATCAAGAGCTAATAAGTAGGCGTTGTCTTAAGCCCCAGGTTAGTGGTAATTTGTTACATGGCAATAGGAAATTAATACATGCCCCAAATGTATGTAAACGACCTCCATTCCACCCTGATAGTGTTTTATCCAGGATTGAGATTAAGATGCAGTAGAACACTTAGGAAGACTTGAGAATTTTGGCCAGGATTGTTTAATAATATTTGCTGAGTGATATCAAATGTTAACTTGTATGTTTATTTCCTGAGAATGTATTAACCATGGCGTTGGTCATTTTCGGTATAGCCCCTCAATTCTCAGGTGCTAGAAATGTATTGCTGCACTCCGAGATGTTCTAGACCAGCCTGATTTAGGAACTGAATATGGCTACATTCATTAGCAAGGTTGGGGCTGAAACATCCATGGTGCTTTTGTTTCTGACTGCTTTAGAGCTGGTTTGGATTTTTTTCTTCTCCTTTTTCAGAGACTACCATTACATGGTCATTGCCATAACTGAAATCCCCTTCCATTATCAGAAAGGGACAGGACAAAATGATATCTTTCAAAAAGGAAGTGGCTAATTTATATCCGGTGATAGAAATGGTGGCATAGGGAAGGAAGTGTCCCATCCATATTTCATTATTTGCTGATTAATGCATTCAGTGAATAGAAATACATGAACTGAGCCACAATATTTCTCAGAAAGGAAGCACTGAGGAATTGATGTGTGAATATGAGGAGTGGAACTGTACATGAGAAGTTGAGGAAAAAACTCCCAACTGATAAGGGCCATTAATTATCTTTGACCTCCTATTCATCACTGTTTTGAAAAAGCTTGCATGGAAGCTATACTACACCATAAAGGCAGGCAGAAGGGACAAAAATGACCCACATGAGCAACTGTGAGACATTTGGGTGTTTTCTCCTCTGCAAGATAGGTGATATGTTTGAAATGGAATCCAGTTACTTGGGATCCCACTGCAGAGCCAGAGGGTTTTTAAATGATTATGGCCCTCCTCCATGGTTTTTTCATTAACTTTCCTAGGTGGCTAGCCATGGGAAGGGCTTCTCATCATCTCTGTGATGTGGAGTGGTGCGAGAGAACAGCTGTAGCATCTGTTTCTAATTGGATCGTGCTTTTATAAATACTTCTTGACTGTTTGTCACATTGCTTCCCTCCCACCTCGTCTTCCTCTAAGTACTGCAAAATTTGTAAGAGTCTCTGGAATGCACATGTGGGCCTTGTCATTCCCAAACATGAGACTTTCTGCTGATCAGCACTTTGTAACGTTAGGCTGTTACAGGCATTAGTCACTTTGACTCAAAAAGAAAGACTGGTCTTTGGAAACTTAAGAAAATGTCTTTTTTGTTGTTGTTAATTCTTGGCATGCAGTTAGACTTAACCTCTCTGAGCTTATACGGACTTTTAAAAACACATTCTGTCTGTAAGAAAAAAGTGCTCCCACTTTTTGCAATTTTTGGATTGTCACGCTCGGTGGCTATTTGCTGAAAGTCTGCTTTACTAATAATTCAACACCACCTCCCTCCTCCCCCTCCCCCACTTCCTCACGATCCAGGGTTGTAAGCGGCAGCTGGGGCTCTATGCGCTTCTCATACCCATTTCTGAGGACTGCTTTTAAACAGTATCTTTCCTAATTATGTGAGAAATCGAATTTCTGATGGGTCAGAGGTGGGACTCTAATCACAAACAAGCCAGCCAGGTCTTGGAGGAAGTGTGGGCCATTGCTGTGTGATGTGAGGTAGGATGTAGAGAAGACAGAAAGGAGCTGGGGGGCACCAGTGAACAAGAACCACGCCAGCACTGTGTGTCCAGGGCTTTGGGATCAGGCTTCACTCAGCAACCACTGTGAATTCTTCCCTTCAGAGCCAGGCCAAGTGTAATGGAGAGAAGGGCAGACCAGGCACCAGGTGCTGGGTATTCACTGCAGTGCTGTCTGTCCACCTGGCCCAATTTATATGGAAAACCAATCGGGTGCTGTACTTGCCTCTTTATCAGAGAATGAGGAGGTGGAGAATATGACTGTGTGAAACATTACGCAGATACAAATTTTGGTGAAGTCTAATGGGGGTAGTGTGAGGAAAAGGGGAGAATCCAAGTCATGAAATCAGCTGATAGACTGGATTCAGTCACTTAAAGGGTTGGGTGGGAAAGGTTTGGCCAAAAATGGTATGGTGGGTGGTTGTTACATTTGGACACAAAGGAGAAAAGCCAGCTTGGTACGGATGTCCTCAAGGAGTCTTCACGGTTGGGGGGCCTAGGTGGCTCGGTTGGTTAAACATCTAACTCTGGCTCAGGTCATGATCTCTCAGTTCGTGGGTTCGAGCCCCACGTGGGGCTCTGTGCTGACAGCTTGGAGCTTGGGGCCTGCTTTGGATTCTGTGTCTCCCTGTCTGTCTGCCCCTCCTCCACTCACACTCTGTCCGTGTGTGTGTGTGTGTGTGTGTGTGTGTGTGTGTGTGCGCGCGCGCGTGTGTGTGTCTCAAAAATAAACATTTAAAATAATTTAAAAAAGAGAAGTCTTCACTGTTGAATTCAGAGGCTAGCAGGGGGTTTAAGATGATTATGCAGTGGACTTTTTTTTTTTTCCTGCAAGAGGGTGGAAGCCTATAAATTTATGCAGATTTTTATCAGGGTTATAGCAATATGCATGCTAATCAATGTTATTCTAGGGACTCACTGATACCTTGAGGTAGATGTTGCCACTTGACATAAGTAAAGGTGAGGAAGGACAGATTTAAGTTGAGAATGGAAGATAGGATGAGCTCCACTTGGGAGATGTTGGCTTAGTGATGCCGGCACCAGGGATGCCCAGGAGGGAGAAGTGGCTACAGGTTATGCCAAGGCAGTCATTAGCCTTTGGAAGGTCACTCAAATGGCGGGCTAGGAAGAGGTCATTTGAGAAAAGTGTGTAAACTGAGGTGAGGATAGAGAATTATGTTAATTCCTACAATAGCCCTGTGAAGTCCTTTATCTTAAAGTTGACAGAATTGAAGCTGAGGGTTAAATGACTTACCATAGGTCACACAGCTAAATAATGCCAAAGTTGCCCTTGAGCCCTCTGACTTTACATGTCAAGCAATTTCCACTGCGCTGTTCTACTTTTCTGCTCACTTTTATCACTTTCAATGGGACTTGGTTCTGTTATTAGAAAAAAACCAAATACTTGCACATTTTATCCTGTTACCCCTTTATTATTACTTCCTTTAAAACGATTTTTATAATTTGTTATTTGTTATTATTGCTTTTAGCATTTCCTGATGTTTAAAATCTTTTATTTCTTTTCCATTTAAAAGGTGTGAGGTGTTTGTTCATAATAAGTCAAATATTACAGAAACATAACAATTAGAAAGTAAAATTTCCGTGTAGTCATATCATTCCCAAAGAAAACCCCTATACCAAATTATTTTTGCAAGGATCTGGCAAAGCAAAATTTGTTCCTCCTCTGGCAGTCTTTTGGAGAGACTTAACTTAGAAAGGACACTTGAAATTGGGACAGTTACTCAATATTTATCAAAATCTTTTCTGGTTATTTGGTGGTGTTTTTAAGGGTGGCTCCTTGGGTTTGTTGGGCAGAGCTGATCTACCTGGATTTCTGACTTGGGAGCTTGCCCCTAGGGATGTTCCTTCTCTGGGTTTTGTGACTTGGGAGCTGCCCCCTGGGGATGCTCCTTCCTTGGCTTTGTGACTTGGGAGCTGGCCCCTGGGGATGCTCCTTCTCTGGCTTTGTGACTTGGGAATTGGCCCCTGGGGATGCTCCTTCCCTGGCTTTGTGACTTGGGAGCTGGTCCCTGGGGATGCTTCTTCTCACTCAAGTTTTTTTCCTCTTAGGGTTTTCCTCCTGACTGTTCCTTCTTCCTGGCTGTCTCTATACTGCTGCTTGTGTGAGACAATTTCCTTGGGGGTTTTCTTGGCTCCAACATTGGGATTTCATGGTATAGATGACAAGCAGCATAGCCAGTGTTTTCCAAGTCATCCTTAAAGAATGGGATCCTCATTGGTAACAAGATGCTTCAGACGTTTTATATTATGGAAATTACCCCAGCAATGCCTGGCCTTAAAGGCATCCCCCTGCAGACTTCATAGTTGTGGTTTGAGATACTTCACATTCCAGGGTTTTCCCCTTTGCCTGGGAACTAACGGCGTCTCCCATCTTCCCACCAACTTTGCTTTCTTTAAAAGAATACGAAACCAGTTCAATACTCTCTAAAACGTGGTGTCGATAAGAATGTGTATTTATGAAAATGATCCATCAGGCACTTGGGTATAACTTACTTCTTGGGAAGTTGGTGAGGCCAGGATCTCTCCAAACACTGGCTGGTGTTCAGTCAAGGATTTCATGTAAGGCACAGCATGTTCTTCTCTGCCCAGCTTCATCTGGGTGGCACCCGTACCACTGAAACAGGACCTCATGACAAGGCACTACCTAAGATGAAGGATACGCACCTTCTCTTTTCTCCTAGTGGGCATCATCATTATGGGGATAAGACAGCAGAGGGATTATGTCTCCTGGTACCATCTCAGCAGTACTTAAAATTGGACATTTGCTTTAAGACTTGAGTCTCAGTCATTTCTACCTCCACCCATCAGGCAATGCTGGTCAAATAGACTCTGCTTTCATCTGAATTCAACTATACATAGGGGCTATATACTAAATTAATATCTGACAGTGGTGCAGGCTAACACCGTTTTTACATACTCCAGGCAGGTGGATTCCCTGGAAGAATGACTAGCTAATCACATGAGTTATAAGGTTGCACCACATCTTGTACTTTGGATAGTTTATGATTATATGTTAGTGACTACTTGATTAACATCGAGGTGCCCCACTAGACTCTATGGTTCATGAGTTAAGGATGCTTTATTTTCTCACTGTCACCTCCTTAGCATTTTGCAGTGTCTAGCACATAGTGGCACACAATAAATATTTGTTGAATGAATAAAAGCATGAATAAACATTTACTTTTTTTCTTGAGCACAGATGATTAACTTACACAGAAGAGTTATTTTTTGTTTTGAGGCTATAAATCCACTTTTCAAAAATCTTGTGGAAGTCAGCAGATACAGCTGAAGGAAAAAAAAATGTTTCTAAGCAGGGCAGCTGTAAAGGGTGGGTTTATAACATTTTTTAAAAACTAACTCATAATTATAGTTAACTTTACATTTTTGTTTGTTTAAGCCGGAAAACAGAGGTATACACACAGATTTCAATTAGGTTTGGAGTTTCCCAGGATAAGTGATAGAAACTCGCTTTCAAGGGTCATTTAAAAATTGAGCCATCTTGATTTGGGAAGAGAAAATACACTATCAGGAATTTTCCACCTTGTGTTGGCTTTCTTCAAGCAACATGACAACTGGATTTATGTGTCTGTGATTTTCAGACACAAGAAACCATAGGGGACACCTGGGTGGCTCAGTGGTTAAGTGTCGGACTTTGGTAATGATCAGGTAATGATCTCTTGGTTCGTGAGTTCAAGCCCCGTGTTGGGCTCTGTGCTGACAGCTCAGAGACTGGAGCCTGCTTCAGATTTTGTGTGTGTCTCTCTCTCTCTCTCTCTCTGCCCCTCCCTCTCTTACACTCTGTCTCTCTCAAAAATAATAAGCATAAAAAAAAAACCCATAGAATTAGCATTAGAATGAAAGACTTTGCTTAGAGGCTTTTTGGTTAAACCTCCTCATTTACAGATGAGGAAACATAAGCCCAGGATTTGACTTGGATCAATATAACTTATTATCTATAAAATGAAGCTTTGAGAAGAATGTAATTGCCACTTCTTGTCAACAAAATCTCCAGTTCTCTAAATGAATGCATAAAAGTTATTGCTTAAATATATATGTATATATATATTTTTTTAAGGGGTGAAATCTTTCTAAACTTAAATGGTAATATCTACTTTTGAAAGTAAAACTTAAGTCTAATTGTTTGCGTGGTACATTAAAACCTACGTCACCTTGGTTAACAAGCTCTCTTTCTTGTTTCTGTCTGATAAGGATCGGCAGCCATAGATCACCTAACCACACCCACGGAAGCCTTCAGTTTTAAAAGTAAAGAAAGGGGCTAGCCTTTCACTTTGAATACGGTGAATAGAACCCATCTGGGCACATCCAGTTTGTTCACCTCTGGAGGCTCTGGGCTGAATTAAAATACAGCGAAGAGTGAAGCGGGGAATCCAGAATGGTTTCCAGCTGTGGAAGATGTTGATGCCTCCAGACAGGAATGTGATTCTGTGGCTTCCCCCCAGCTTTGTAAATGACTTTCCTATTTAGGGTGAATTTTCTTCCTGTTAGCATCTTCTTTCTCTCCTTCACTTCCTTTTTGTTCTTTCTGTTCTTCCCTTTGTGATCTTTCTTTCTTGGTGAGTCTGAGGGTTTTGCTGATCAGCAGCTTCTCCTGGGGTACCCAGCAGCACTAGCTGAGCTCATTCATTTCTGATTTTAAACTCACAGCCGTCTCTTCCTCCCACCCAATTTAGGGAAAGGAAACCCAGGTTTCCTGAGGACCTGTTAAGTGTTAGGCACTCTCATACTTGCTGACTCCTTCACTCCCAGCCACCCTGCCAAGTGCTCCATCAGACTAAGAAAAGTAGGAAGCAAAGCTGGCATTCAAATCCACATCTGTCTGACTCCAGGCCCTTTGCCATCCTGCTCCTGGTTAAGCAAGATTTGGAGTTGTGGAACTTATTTTAAAGTAGCACTCATGGGGCGCCTGGGTGGCTCAGTCGGTTAAGCATTCTGACTTCAGCTTGGGTCATGATCTCGCGGTCCGTGAGTTCAAGCCCCGCGTCAGGCTCTGTGCTGACCGCTCAGAGCCTGGAGCCTGCTTCGGATTCTGTGTCTCCCTCTCTCTGACCGTCCCCCATTCATGCTCTGTCTCTCTCTGTCTCAAAAATAAATAATCATAAAAAAAAATTTTTTTTAAAGTAGCACTCAGAATGTAGGTGTTGGCATATATTCTTAGATAACTTATAATTATTTCAATAATGAAATCAGGCATCTTTGAAAAACTTGTCGATTATAAACTTCAGAGTCTATATTCATAGTAAACTGACCCTTTGGGCAAAGACAGGCTTTTCTGGAACATTGGAAATGGTCGATAAATATTTATCTAGAAGGCTTCTGCAATCTGGACTTCTTTCCCCTGAGCCCAGAGTTGGGGAGTTCTTTCCCCAGAGTTGGGGAGCTCTGGCCTCCAAAAGATGTTCCTTGAATTTCCCTAGCCAAAAGCTACTTCTCCCCCTATATCAACCTTTCTCAACCATAAAGTCACTTTATCATTTTTATCCTTAGTAGTATTACATTAAATTATATCCTGCTACATGGTAAACCTGTTAAGGGCAGGAAGAGTTTATCAATGAATAACAAAAATAACATCTCCCTTAGTGCTTTGAGCAGTGAGTATATATTTTTTTTTTTTCAACGTTTATTTATTTTTGGGACAGAGAGAGACAGAGCATGAACGGGGGAGGGGCAGAGAGAGAGGGAGACACAGAATCGGAAACAGGCTCCAGGCTCTGAGCCATCAGCCCAGAGCCTGACGCGGGGCTCGAACTCACGGACCGCGAGATCGTGACCTGGCTGAAGTCGGACGCTTAACCGACTGCGCCACCCAGGCGCCCCTGAGTATATTTTTTTAATGTTTATTTATTTTAAGAGAGAGAGAGAGCAGGGGAAGGGCAGAGAGAGAGAGAAGGAGACACAGAATCAGAAGCAGGCTCCAGGCCCTGAGCTGTTAGCACAGAACCTGAGGTGGGGCTCAAACTCACAAGCTGTGAGATCATGACCGAAGTGGAAGTCGGATGCTTAGCTGACTGAGCCACCCAGGTGCCCCTGAGCAGTGAGTGATTCTGAGTGGACAAATACATAATTGTGTTCATGTGGAGGTGACCTAAAAAGAGAAAAATGAGGACATTAAATTACTTTATACCATAGAATTTAGTCACAACTCATTTCAAGATGGAGCGGGCAAAGAAATCATGTAAGCACAGACCCTCCATAGATAGATTAGCAAATGGAGGACTAACTCAATTAAGGTCTTATAGTTAGTTACCTAGTGGCTCCGTGTTGGCACTTTCATTTAAAGAATGGTCAGAACTAAGCCTTATTATTGGCTTCATGTGCCATGGCTGCATAAATCAGTCTGGCCTTGGCATTGCCAGGACCAGTGAAAATATATTTGGAGCTACTTTGCCAATTCTCATTCTCAACTTCCATCTCTAATGGTTGCCGAAGAATTACGATTTTAGAGAATTTTTTTCTACTTTACCATAACAGATTTTGTTAGTGGCTGAAACCATTGTATTGTCTGGGGCTACCTGAGAGCTTAGTAGATCATCCTGTGATACCAGTGACGAAACGCAAGGTCTCTGGATTCTAGAACCTAACTTCTGGGCTCAGATTTCAGCTCCTCAGCTTATCTTTGTGACCTTGAGCAAGTTACTAAATTTCTGTGCCTGTTTTCTCATCTGAAGTTGAGGTTGGGTAATAGTAACTACTTCATAGAATTGTTAAGATAAATTAACCAGTTCACTTGTTATTAAGGCTTTTCTGGAACATTGGAAATGGTCAATAAATATTAGCTGTTATGATGAACATGGAATACCAAATACCCTGACCCATCTTTATCCAATCATTATTTTCCTTTCTTTGCTAAGGGGAGTATTTATTGAAAGTCTGAGATTTAATAATAAAGATAATGCTGAAGATCAAATTTCAGCAGTATCTGGAAGGTTTGGATATGTAAACATTGGCTAAAAAGGTCCTTCCAAATAGAGGAAATGGTGTGAATAAACTCTGTTGGGGAGAGACATGGGGGTTGTCTGAGGAACAGTAAGTAATTCAGGTTAGCTGCAGTGGAAGGTGCTCCATGGGGAGAAGTGGGAGAGGAGGTAAGGGATTTGGGGTTAACCCATGGAGGCCCTGAGATGGCAGGCCAAGGGGTTTGGATTGTGGGTCTTGGTGTTCTGAGATCCTTTTGCAGCTACAAAGATTAGGGGGAGTGGGGTGGGGGGCAAGGAAACAAGTTGGAAGGTGGTTGAGTAGGTAAGAATAAAGAGGAGGATGTGGTCTTGGTAACTCTCTGGAATTTATGCAAGGTGTAGGAGGGTCTCAAGCACAGGTAAGTGCCATTAACAGAAATAGAGAACTCTGGAGTAGGAATGGGTTTGGGATAGAGAAATACAATTTCAGTTTCACGAACATCACTTTGAAGTACAGGTGGGACAACCCAAGGGAACCATTCCAGAAAGTCAGAACTGGAACTCAGGCAAAAAGTTCAGTATTAGAAAATGCTGAGAGTCATTTCTAGATGTGTGGTAATGGTAAGGACATGAAAATACAGTAAAACCTTGGATTGCAAGTAACTTTTTCTGCGAATGTTCCACAAAACGAGCAAACATTTCTAATAAATTTTAACTTGATAAACAAGTGATGTCTTGTAATACAAGTTGTACGTGGTGCCAAATGTCACGTGATCGCAACTGAGCCAGTGGTTCTTGAAATTTACTTTGATATACGAGTGCTTTGGATTACAAGCATGTTTCCAGAACGAATTGTGCTTACAAATCAAGGTTTTACTGTATACGAAATTCCCTCAGACCGCATCCGTAACTCGAAAGAGATCCCATACTTTTGGGGGAGAGGCAGCTAAGGCAAGAAGCAGTAAACATGGAAACATAAAATGTTGGAGTGCAGGAATTCAATTCAGCTGCTGTGTGGGACTTAGAGCCTTTCTTTGCTTTGCTTATAGCGCTTTCCAGTTTTTAAACCGGCTCATGAACCACAGGAGGAACTTCCTACTTGCCTTTTCCCAATCACATACTGATGGGCAATAGCCCTCAGAATTTTTTTAATCCTGGGTAGAGAATTCGGCTCAAATTATGGAATTTTAAAATGGCAATATAATATTTACATATTTCATATTACAAAGTTAGAAGACTCTGAAGAAATAAATTTAAATTTAAAAAATTTCAAGACCAAACTGTTTTATAACCCTTCATTTTGTATGTGGTTTTCAGCGGGTATAAAAATACTCAGTGGGTGTGTGGGTGGTTTCTCGTGTTTTGGAAATGGTGAGAATATGAGTGCTGTGCATTGGGTTCTGGGATGAGAGCTATAATTACTAACTCTGATTCTTTCCCAGGATTGGCTCATGGGTGGATATCTATCTGAATCTAAAAACCCAACAATGTGGAATCCACAGTAATAAACCACTCTTTCCTCACCCCCACCCTCCTCCGGAAATGAAAAGAATTGTTGTGGTGGGAGGAGGGGGAATGTAGGATGATGGTTCTTCCTTGCTTTGCCTCTTTTCAGGCCCTTCACTGACTGTTCAGGTCAGTGATGCAACTGAAATGAAGGCTCGTGTGATGGTATCTCCCGGGCCTGATGCACGACAGCCATTGTGCATCTGTGGTGGAAAGAGATCTAAATATAACCCAGACTCCTTTCAAATCCTCCTCCCCCAAGTCTTGGAGGATGTGGTAAACACCCTAAAAATACCTGATGTCTGAACCTTTGAGGTATTGAAGAGGCAGGGGCAGGTGGTAGAATTGGGGCCACACAGTGGTATTGGGAGGCCTGGCCAGCTCCCAGGCCTGCTGCGCATGGGGCCCTGCTACCAAAGCTGCTCGGGAGCTGTCGACCATGCCATCCTGTTCAAGGAGAAGTGCCTACTCTTGAGTCTCATATTCACTGTTGGCAGGTTTCAAGGAAACTATTCATAGACCAGGCATCTGTTCTTTGTCCCATTGACCTCAAACCTGCAGCTGCCATCATGGTATTCAGGCAGTGTGCTGGTTTTTAGTTTTATTTCACAGAATTAGAATTTTAGAATGGCAAGGACCTTAGGCATTATAATGTTCATAAAACATTCCATTAAAATCACTATATTTAGAGAGTCACATTTCCCTGCCTGTATAGTGACCAGAGTAATGTGAAAATGGAGTCTCAGTCCTTGATTATTAAAAGAAATCACTCTCACCATTGTGTAACAAATAGAAGAATAATGAAAACCAATCTTTTTGAAAAGAAATACTGATTAAATGATCCTGTGCAAAGCTTTTTCTTTTTTATTAAAAAAATAGAATTTTGAGGGTCATTTTCTCACTCAAAGTTCAGTATTTTGAATTTACCTATTTATTTATTTAAGTGATCTCTGCACCCAACGTGGGGGGCTCAAACTCATGACGCCAAGATCAAGAGTAGTATGTTTTACCTACTGAGCCAGCCAGGTGCCCCTAGTATTTTGAATATAAAGACCTGGTAAGAGAGCCAGAATACCAGGAGTCTTGTTTTCAAGGAGGCTTTCAGTATCTAGTTTCTGGAATCCCAAACCATAACCATGATGTTGTAATTGAAGGACCGTAGCTGACCTCTGTTTTCCTGGAAAGAAAGTTTTCACAGATTACCTCCAACACATATGAGATTGATTCAAATCATGGAGGCAGTCAGCACATTATAAAGAATATAAACCACCCAACTTTTTAAGTGTATGATGACTACCTTATCCCAGTCTCCTTCAGTAGACTCTGAGAAGTCCCAGTGAACACAGAGCCTGTGCTAGGTGCTGTGCAGGGTGAAGCAAAGATGCCCCGAACACCTGTATAGCAGATGGTGGAGATGGGATCAGTTCAAGTGCCAAATGGTTTTAAATATGTTGCATGTATAGTGGTTACAGAATGTTTATATTTGTAACAAGTATGTATCCTCCACTCTGAGGGTCTCAAAACTCCTTCCTATATCTAGAAGAGTGTTACTTATTTTTCATTCTGGGTTGAAAGTAAATTGGAAGTTTTTTTTTGAATTCTTGAAGCCATCAACATGATTGTTTTTTATATCACTTAATGCATATCTGAAGTAGCCACCTCCGGAAGCTCCTATTTCCCTGGGCCAGTACACTTTTAGCAGGAAGCGAGATGTCTTGGGATAGAATCTGCTTTGGGAGTCAGTATGATTTTGTGGTAAGAGCATGGCTTTGGAATTTTTGGTCCCATCAGCTGTGCAGGAGCCAAGAAGGATGTGGGTACAGAGGGAATCTCCTTCTTCCATACCTGTCAAGAAGAGAGGAAGGGAAATGGTAATGTCCACAACGTGGGAGACCCAGGTGGCATAGTTCAAGAATTCTCAAATGTTTCCCCTCTGAAATTCTAGAATGAAGAGCTTCGAAACTTGTCCCTTTCTGGCCATGTTGGATTTGACAGTCTCCCTGACCAGCTGGTCAACAAGTCTACTTCTCAAGGATTCTGTTTCAACATCCTCTGTGTTGGTAAGTGACTCATCTCTTGCTGCTGAGCAAGGAGTCTGACCCTTAGCTGTTGGCAGGTGACTGTCAGAGTGGCACTTTTCAGGGAAAGAGGGGAATAATAATTTTGTTCTCTTTTTTCATCAGTAAAGCAGGGCAATAATACCCACTCTGTATATGTCACACAGTTACAGAGGTTGAGACTTGTGTTTGGTAAATGTTTTGTAAGCTTTGTGATGTTACTCAAATTGTTTTTATTTGTGTCACACCATCAAGCAGTCATTCAATATTGTTATTAAAATATTTATTTTAACTTTTTTGGGCGGTGGGGTGGGGAGGACTTAGATCCTAACAAGACTATAGGAAATTGTAAGAAGGAACTGATATGTACACACATTGTAAGATCATTGAAAAGCATTTTTATTTCCAGGGTCTCTGACTACAATGCAAGTTACCACCGTTGAGGTCTTTTTAAAGATATACTACCTAACATAAGTAAAATCTGAAATTATTCTTAACTACCTTAATAAACATAATGTTTAAATTTTTTGTTTTTAGAGCAAAAGAATTTAAAATTCTGTTTTATAGTTGAAATAAATTTTCTGCCTGAATTATCAAATTAAACTTCGTTTTTATTTTTTTTTAATTTTTTTTAATGTTTATTTATTTTTGAGACAGAGAGACAGAGCATGAATGGGGGAGGGTCAGAGAGAGAGGGAGACACAGAATCTGAAGCAGGCTCCAGGCTCTGAGCTGTCAGCACAGAGCCTGACGTGGGGCTCGAACTCACGGACCGTGAGATCATGACCTGAGCCGAAGTCGGACGCTTAACCGACTGAGCCACCCAGGTGCCCCTAAACTTCTGTTTTTAAATTGGAATTTAAAATTGACCTTAGTTTATTCCTGGTAGATAACTGGAAAAAAAAAAAAAACCCAAGAGACCTGATTTATCTGCTTCCTCATATGTTTGTTGTTGTTTCAGAGTGGGTGCCAGAGGGGGAGGGGCAGCCTGAGTGGGAGAGAGAGAATCTTAAGCAAGGTCCATGCCCAGCATGGAGCCTGACCCCAGGGTCAGTGTGGGGCTTAATTTCACAACCACTGTGAGATCATGACCTGAGCTGAAATCAAGAGTCAGATACTTAACCAACTGAGCCACCCAGGTGCCCCACCTCCTCAGTATGTTTTATGTATCCTGTAAATGTTGTACATTAGCCTAGGCCTCTGGCCTTGCTACTTTTCTTCTGTCTTAGCCATATCCTTTTTAAAGTAAGAGAAGGAAAGTTAGAAATGAACATGGGGGAAAAAAGAGGAAAATAGAAATATAAATTGGTTGGTTTGAAGCAGAAATGTCCCTGGAACAGATAATGGCCTTTCCTTCACTGTCTCTCCTGACGAATGGCCTGGCTATACAGCAGTAAAGTGGTTTGGACTGCACTGTTTTGTGGCCATTGTCTTCTGGGTGTATACTTATGAGATATCAGTCTGAGATGGACAGGAAGAAATTACACATATGTAGCCAAGTGGACCATCCTTTCCCTAAATTTGGCAGAATGTACCAGAGTTATTTCTCTCATCCAAGTAAAATGAAGTGAATTTAGAAAAGGTATGCATTAAACATAAGAACCATCATTTTAAAATTTTCTTGATTATTGGGAGAAGGGGCAGATATTTGCTTTTTCAAAAACTTCTTGGGGCCACCTCGCTGGATCAGTTGGTTAAGCATCTGATTCTTGATATCTGCTCAGGTCATGATCTCACAGTTCGTGAGATCAAGCCCCAGTCTACTCTGTTGACAGCATGGAACCTGCTTGGATTATCTCACTCCTTATCTCTCTGCTCCTCCTCCTCTTGTGCATGCATGTGCTTTCTCTCTCCCTCCCTCCCTCCCTCCCTCTCTCTCTCTATCCCTCTCTCTCAAATAAATAAACTTAAAAAAAAAAAACAAAACTGCTCGAACATATTAACTGTGGCCCCTGTACTGGGTGTTCATTTGTGGAGAGCCACAACTGGCACATGAGATGAGCTCCCACTCTGGCATTATGTCTTAAGCATTGGATAAGAGAATAACTGGAGAGAAATATGACCAAAGCAGCCAGCTCTCATGCATTCCCCTTTTCCCTGCATGAAGCCGTTTAAAATTCAGCAGCAGAACTCCTGAATGGCAGCTAGTTGTACAGCGTGGCATAAATGAGTTGTCTTTTCTCTTAGGGTAAATGCTCATTGCAGAGCAGGGCAATTCTTCATTAGCGTAGCAATTTGTTGGCAATTTGTTGATTTTCTATTGAAAAGTGTGCTAAATTGTAGGCCAATTACTATTCTGGCTTCTCTTCCCCATTCCCCCCAACCCTGTCTCCAAAATCAGCTTCAAGAATACATGTGAGAGTTATGTCCCAGCCCCTGCAAGCAGGGTAAAGCCTTTCAGTGGGGTTGGGCTGGCTGGAAGGACCTGGTTTGACCCAGTATGTAGTGTGCAGTGGGGTGTATTGGCTCATTGGCTGACCCTGTCTGCTAAATAGCACAATTAGGATGCTGGTTGGAATTCATCACAAGCCACATACATGCTGCCCTGATGGATTTGTAAAGCAGCTGCTGTCCTGACTGTCCTAGGTGGGTGAACATGCCTCTGATCTTTATTCTGGGCTTATTTTTGTCTTGTTCTTTTCTTTTCTATTCTTTTTTTTTTTTTTTTTTTTTTTTTTTTAAGGGAGAGAGGGAGAGAGTGCAAGTAGGGGTGGGGCAAAGGGAGAGAGAGAATCCCAAGGAGGCTCCATGCCCAGCCTGACTTGGGCCTCGATCTCACAACTGTGAGATCATGACTTAAGCTGAGATCAAGAGTCAGATGTTAACCAACTGCACCACCCAGGTGCCCCTGGGCTCATTCTTAAACATTAAAAAGAAAAAAAATTTTTTTTAATGTTTATTTATTTTTGAGAGAGAGAGCGAGAGCACACAAGAGAGAGCAGGGGAGGGGCAGAGAGAGAGAGAGACACAGAATCCAAAGCAAGTTCCATGCTCTCAGCACAGAGCCTGACTTGGGGCTCAAACTCAGGGGACTGCAAGATCATGACCTGAGCTGAAGTCGGATGCTTAACCGACTGAGCCACCCAGGCACCGCTCATTCTTAAACGTTTTTAAAATCAGTTTTTAATCTAATTAAAATAATATGTATTTGTTGCTTAAAAAATTATAAGGTCTCCCCCAGCCCTTTTCCCCTCCTATCCTATTTCTATTCCATAGAGGTAGCACTGTGGAATCCTTCTAGAAATCTTCTGTATTTTTCCATACTTAAAAATTATTTTTGGTGGCTTAAAACAACACCAATTTATTATCTTACCGTTCTGTAGAAGTCCCACATGTGTCTCACCAAACTAAAATTAAGGCATCCATAGGGCGGTGTTTTTTTCCAGAACCTCTGGGGGAACATACATTTCCTTACCATTGCCAGCTTCTAGAGGCGACCTGAATCCTTGGCTCGTGGACCCTTTCTTCCATCTTCAAAGCCAGCAGTGTTGCATTTCTCTTTGATTGTTTTTGTATTAGGAAAATTTCCACAGAGAACTCCAGAAATCTGGTTTAAACTCAGTTAAGAGGCCTCTGCAACTCCAAAGCACACTAAAAAGGTAATCTGCGGAATCATGTAATTAAGAACAGCTGTCTCTAGGGATCCGCAGCATGTTTTCAAGACTGTGTCTCTGGTTCTTGATCCTGCTTGCTTCTGCTTGGCTTCATGTTCAGGCTTTTTCTTCATGGGGGTAGTATGGCTTCCAGCAGTTTTGGCCGGCTTAACAACCCCAGAGGAAAGAACCAGCCGTTCTGACAAGTCTCGCTGAACAGTCACAGGATGTCTCTGATTGACCAGGCCTGAATCATGTGCCCACTCAGGGTGGGATCAGGGGTTAGTCCACCGCAAAACACAAGAGGTTCCCTGTGAGAAAGAAGACACAATCAGAAAGGAGGTTGGGCATGGACAGATACAAACAGATCTCTCACAATTACATAAATACTTTTATGTTTTGGTTTTATACAAATGAGATCATGCTGTTCATATTCTTCTGTTACTCCTCCTCCTCCTCCTCCTCCTCCTCCTCCTCCTCCTCCTTCTTCTTCTTCTTCTTCTTCTTCTTCTTCTTTTCACTCCACTGTGAATCCTGGCTATTCTTCCATGACTCCTTAGAGCCATTTGGCTGGAGCCAGCATTAGCTCTTTGGGACACCAGAGTGTCAGGATTAAGTATTAAGCATACTTATCCACAGAGGGTAGAACACATCAAATCCCTTTGCCACAAATATTTTATAGCAAAATATCTGTATACGAAAACAACTCTCACTGCCAATTAATGGTCCATCTATTTTTAAAGTAAGGGTGTATGAAAAAGTAACTAGTTGATTGAAATATTTGACCACTCAGAGGAGTAGGTGCCATTTAATGTAGGTGTATCCATGGTACTTTCTTTTCACCTTGTCATCCTAATGTCCCTTTGTTTTTGTTTAAATTTATTTATTGAGAGAGAGAAAGAGAGAGAGCACATGACAAGGGGAGGGGCAGAGAGAGAGGGACATAACGCATAGCCCAACTTGGGGCTCAAACCCGTGAACTGTGAGCTGAGCTGAAATCAGGAGTGGGAGGCTTAACCACCTAACTGACTGAGCTACCTTGGGGCCCCGTGTATTTTAACACATTATGCACATGTGTGATAGTTATAGCATCATTTTCATGTGATAAATATGGGAGGGGATTGAGAATTTTAAAAAAAGAATTGTGATCCTTGAAAGGAAACTGATCATGTTTATCAAAAAGGTCTTAGAATCTAATTTTATTTTGTGGCAAGAGCTTTTACCTTGCAAAGAAAGGAAACAAACCAGGGCAGAAACTAATCCTGTCATGAGTTTAGTGTGGTTTTAGAGGGAATGAATTAAATGTTTGGTATGGTATTAGAACCCATCTCTGTTGAGTCCTGGAAAGAAATGTAATAAAGAGGAGAGTAGTATTCACTTAGCAGGGACGAAAATTCTTGGTGTTAAATTGGGCATCAGAACACCCAGGAGTTCATAGTCTCCCTTCCTGCCTTCCATCTTGCTTATAACGCACAAAATCACCCCCCACGTTGCACTTGCATTTAAATAAAGCCCTTCCGGGGTGCCTGGGTGGCGCAGTCGGTTAAGCGTCCAACTTCAGCCAGGTCACGATCTCGCTGTCCGGGAGTTCGAGCCCCGCATCAGGCTCTGGGCTGATGGCTCGGAGCCTGGAGCCTATTTCCGATTCTGTGTCTCCCTCTCTCTCTGCCCCTCCCCCGTTCATGCTCTGTCTCTCTCTGTCCCAAAAAATGAATAAACGTTGAAAAAAAAAAAATAAAGCCCTTTCTTTCTTATTCATGCTGTATTTCTCCAGAGAGTCTAAAATTATTCAGCCTTTCTTCACAATCTTAAATTTATATATCTTACTCGTTTTCAAAAATGGCATTTGATCTATGAGAAGCTTCAACATCAGTCCAGAAGTACGTAAGTTCTTTGTGCATATACAAAGATGGATAAAATACTGTACCACACATGCTTTCGAAGAGCAACCAGTTCAGTAGTAGGGTCAAAGTAAATTAATAATACATCTTGAAAATAAAAATCTTTCTTATAATCCAGCTATAGTTGTTTTGAGAGGATGATAGAAGAGGAATGGAAAACACACAAGTTTAAGATCATTTTAGCCAAGACCACAGTATCAGCATAAACTGTGGAATGTTACACCTCAATTTTTTTTCTAAAGAATTTTATTAAAAGATTTTTATTTGGGAACAGCTGACACAATGTTACATTTGTTTCAGGTGTACACTTTTATCCTGGTTTGCTTTTCTAGGAAAGGATATGAAATGGTTTATAGGGTGAAATAATGAGTAAATGCATAAAGATAAGATTAACCTGAGAAAATAAAAGAAGCCAGAGATAGGGTCAGAACTCAGAGCTATCAAGTCAATCTGTGCCAGTTAATTCTGTCAGGGATACATTTGTCTCTCAGCCAGTGGTCAGAGCTTAGAGTGAACCCATTCATCCAAAGGACACTCACTGAGCACATATTATGTGCCAAACATGAGTTAAAAGTTCAACAGTGTCAGATTTATAGTATTTGTAAAGTAAAAACTAAATACTTGCTCCAGATGAAATAGTTTCCCCTAGAAAAATCTCCCCAGGGATTTTGAGAAGCGCTATGGTGTGTGTCACTACAGCTAGGCCTAGGTTCCTGGGTATTCCCTAGATCACTGCATTAATCCATGCAATGCCAAGTGTCATAATGCCGTTCTTTCAAGTCCCTCATGCAGGCTGGTGGTATTAGCCAAAGCACGTTTCATCAAAGGAGTTAAAAAACACAGCTTAGGTACATAGCTCTCTGATTATGTGGCCCCATCCAAGAATAAAATCTGGAATATTTAGAGGAGGCAGGCAGACCTTCATGCACAATTACTTGGATAATTATATAGGTTGCCAAATGTGGCAATCAGTAAAAGATGCTGAATCATCGATCAGCATTGATCAGCATCATCATTGATCAACTCAATCTGCAGTTACCTTCTAATTAATAATACAATCCTTCTGTGTCTTTTTTTCTTTTTCTTTCTCTGTCTCTCTCTCTCTTTGTTAATGTCCAGCTTAGGGCTTGTGGTTTAAATAAGCCTGAGAATAGCATGGAAAGTAGCACTGCTTCCCTCTGTGATGTGGGTGTCATGTTCACCAGCACTGGCAGGAGCAAGAAAAACAGAAGCCACAGATAGCACTTGAAGAGCAAGTCTCTCCTGCAGCAACGGAATGTTTAGGCAGATGTGTTTATAGCAGAATACACAACAAACTCTGAAAAATCTACCAGAATGGTAAATCTCAGTATAAATTATCACCATGATCATTTTTCCCCTCTCAATTAACTTTTAATAAATGCCTGTTCTGTGCCAGATAGTCTGCTAGGGAGTTCTGAAATGCTTCAGAGTTGGTGTTAGTCATTTATTTTCTCAAAATATTGTTATGGTTATTGGGTTTGAATCCAAGCCTTTGCCCAGTAGGCTTTCAGTTACTCAATTAGAATGAAGCCTTTTTGCTCTTTTGGGTATCTCAGAATTATAGAGGATGCCCCACTTTCCAAGGATAGAGAGAGGCCTCACAAGCTAATGCACTCAAAACCTCTCCTAGTTCTGTAATTCCTTTTATTCCAAAATCTGTCATTTCCTTCTCAGCTGCTTTTGGTGAATCACACTGCTGCTAGAGTAGCTGCGTCTAATTACGGCCCTTAAAAGCACGGAGCATAGAAATGGAAAGCAAAGCACTCTGAAATTTAGAGGAACAGTGGTTTTTCCAACCCATTGATTAACCCTGTGCTATAAGTAGTGCCTGGAATGCTAATTGTTCATAATTTCCACCTTAATGTACATGATAATTAAGATTACCTTGCCTTAAAAAAAAAAAAAAAAAAAGAAAGAAAGAAAGAAAGAAAGAAAGAAAAAGCACGATGTTCCTGATTCACACATGCTTAACTAACTCTCAACCTAGTAAAATGGGATGGTAATTTCAGTCCTAAGTAACCAAGAATCCTTACCATGTAAATTGAAGTCTTGATTGCTGTTTTAGGAAAAGAGATGAAAGTTAAATGGGTCACTTTGTACTTACAGAAACTTTAACCTTGTGGAGAGACGTTTATAAGATAGTTCTGCTCTTGTTCCTTTGTCCAAGTTCTGAAAATGGATAAATCCTGAAAAGAAGTTGGCTGCACTTGAGAAAGTTACACAGGTAGCAGGTGCTTCAAATGACTCCAGTGCCTACAGTATTGACTTGCCTACTAGATTCTAAGTATATAGAGTGAGAGCTCTCTTTGTTTCTGTATCCATCACATAGTAACTTTGTTTTGCTCAAAGTTATTTTTGTTAAGCCATGAAACATGGATATGAATGTTTTGAGCTCTCTCACGTTAGGGAGCAGAAACTAGTTCAGATGACTAAAAAAAAATTTTTTTTAATGTTTATTTACTTTTGAGAGAGAGAGAGAGAGACAGACAGACAGACAGACAGACAGTATGAGTGGGTGAGGGGCAGAGAGAGGGAGATACAGAATCTGAAGCAGGCTCCAGGCTCCATGCTGTCAGCACAGAGCCCGACACAGGACTCAAACTCACAAACCGTGAGATCATGTCCTGAGCCAAAGTCAGATGCTCGACCGACTGAGCTACCCAGGTGCCCCTAGATAACTTTTATTGATGGGCTTTTTTTGTAAGAATATTCAAGAAGCCAAGGAAGACAGGAAACTGTCTTCAACTGTTGCTAGACTTTGTGAAGATCTGGGATGACATTCAGGATATTATAGAAGTTCAGTCAGTATCATTTGTTTTCTCTGTAGCATCTATGCTTGTCACAGAGTACTCAAATATTAGTAAGGAATGAATTTTGGATACTAAGCTCTACCTCATCTATCTGCTCTCTTTTCCTGTATTCTCAACTAGTTGTCTGTCAACAACACATCTTCTATTTATTTACAGCCTTTTCTGCCTCAAGGCTTCTTTTCTTTTCCATGCTGTTGCTTTGTGTGTGGATTGTGTATCTCATTCAAACTCCGAAAGAGAGAAGTTCTAATTGGATGGACAGGTCACTGTCCAGTATGAAGCACTTTCTTAGAGCTTAATGATCAGGCTGCTCTAGGTATTTTTGGTCAAGGGGGCTAATCCTGGTCCAGTTACCTGTGGTTACTAGCAAGATCACAGGGTGTGGTCTTGCTCATAAGAGGAATGTAGTTATGGCAGACACTTAGAATATCATTCCGTAACAATAAATTAGAGCCTGACTGCTATTCATTCATGTTCCAGGTCAAATTCTAAGCAATGGGAGAGAACCATATCAAGCTAGATCATTGTTGTATTCCCAGAACTTGGCACAAAGTAGGCACAGGAAAAAGTACTGGCTAAATGAAGCCTGCTGAAGGAGGACATTCTTTGATCTTAGATGTATAAGGGCCCAATGGGAAAGGTTAAGGAGTAAGGCAGATGTACTTCAACAATTTTTATCCTGTGAGTGAATTGTTATTGACAGTGGTAAAACATGAAGCTTCTAAGAGAAAGCTCAAATCCAAAAAGACTCCGTCTTCACTTTCACATTGTGTTTGAAAGGCATGAGTATTATTACAGAACTTCTCATTCATATGTGGATTTGTCATTACAGTGGGACTGTTGCTTTAAAGCTACAAATCCCAGAGCTCTTCTTTTTCCCATAGAACTGTCACCATCCTAAAAGTCTTTATAGCAATCCTTTAGAAGAGGAACATCATGGGATTTGGATTTGTTGAAAGAGCTGCAGCATATTGGCATGTTTAAATTGAACGGGAAGTGTAATTGGGAAATTTTCCAGATTTGAAAAACAAAGGCATTGTTATGGATAATGTTTCTTGATTTTTACCTCCCTCTTTCCATGATCACACACAATCACCACCACCACCCATGACAAAGGTAGGTTCTTTCTCATTGCCAGCTATTTTTGACTCAACATAAGAATTGGGTTGAAGAGAGAATCTTGCCGGGTGCCTGAATGGTTCAATGAGTTAAGCATCTGACTTCGGCTCAGGTCATGATCTCATGGTTTTTGACTTTGAGCCCTACGTCGTGTTTTCTGCTGTCAGCACAGAGCCTGCTTTGGTTTCTCTGTCTCCTTCTCTGTCTGCCCCTCCCTTCCTTCCTTCCTTCCTTCCTTCCTTCCTTCCTTCCTTCCTTCCTTCCTTCCTTTTCCTTTCTTTCTTTTCTTTCTTTCTTTCTCTCTTTCTCTCCTTCTTTCTTTCTCTCTTTCTTGCTTGCTTTCTTTCTTTCTTTCTTTCTTTCTTTCTTTCTTCTCTCTCTCAAAACTAAAGATTAAAAAAAAGAGGGAATTTTGCTTGGCATGATTTTGGAGGCCTAGCTCACGTTCTTCATTGCTCCCTCCACATTTGGGTCTCATCATTTTGATTAGAGTAGTGTTACCAGTCCCTGCCACCCTTCTTTGAACACATTAGAGCTTCGATAAACACAGATTTAACTATCAAAGTGAATTAACAAGGCCGTTGTTGGAAGTCATTCAACTGCATTTAGTCTCATTGTCACAGATATCACCTTGAAACTGGGAAAACTATGTAATAAATGTTTCCCATCTTGATTCCAGTTGAATAAAGAAAGAAAAATGGAAATAATAGGATTCACACAGATGCATAACTAATATTAGGAAAGATCAGGCCGTCGGTTTCTCTATAATAGTAAAGTCAGGATGCTGTGTTGGTTGAGTGTAGGTGTTAGAACCACACAAACTTGGGTTTGAACCCTGACTCTGCCACATAACAATGTGACTTTAGACAACTCCCTTTACCGTAGCTAGGCCTTACTGTCCTATCTGTAAAATGAAGGAAACCTATTTAATGGAGGACAGTAGTAGGATTTAAATGCGATAATGCATGGGAAGGCCCTGCTACAGGACCTGGCACAAAGTAAGCCCTCAGTAACTTTAGCTGGATTTGTTATTATTGCTGTAATTGTCAAGAGTGTTGTTTTGAAAAATGTAATTCTTTTCAACTTTAGATGGTATCAGGTAATTTGGTGACATCAGATAATATAAATGAGATCAGTCTTTTTTTCCTGGTATCAGAAACAATAGAGTATTTTTTAAAGTTCTATAACTTCACACATCAACATTTAGGAGAAGAAGAGATACAGTTTATGTCTTAGTAATGTACAAACTGACCACAGGCAAGCTTACAGGTTCTTTTTCTCTATATAGAGGTTAAGAACAGCATCCTGACCTGTAAGTACAAGATCTTTTATGCTAATTGGTTTCTGGAATTCATTAAGACTTTTCTAGGGAGATATTTGATCACATAGGTAAAGAACTATCTTTTCATAGTGGGATTTCTGGTGATACTGACTTCTAAAATTTTTTTACAAATATAAGAAATTCCTAATGAATTGAACTGATGTCTGAGAGGCATTGACAGACACATTCTCTGATGTCTCTCTTGTGGCCACATAGGTGAGACCGGCATCGGCAAATCCACGTTAATGGACACTTTATTCAACACCAAATTTGAAAGTGACCCAGCTACTCACAATGAACCAGGTGTCCGGTTAAAAGCCAGAAGTTATGAGCTTCAGGAAAGCAATGTACGGCTGAAGTTAACCATCGTTGACACTGTGGGATTTGGAGACCAGATAAACAAAGATGACAGGTACGTTTTGGGATTTTGTGTGGATATAAATGGATCAGGAGATAGCAGGACTTGTCCTGGGTAAATTCAAAGGCTAAAGATGTTCACTAATTATGGGGCTGATTTTCTGTTGCCTAAAAGATAAGACATTCTTTTCCTCTGAGAAGTTTTCTTAGAATGTTCTTCCCCGAGGTCAGAATGAGACAACACAGTTGATTCTAGCTCGTGTAAGGAAAAAAGGAATTTCTTAGGAATACATTAGCTTATGGCATTTTTCCAGCAGGGTCATGGAACTAGATTTGGGACCTTTCCCAGCAGGAAAAGCAATCTAGAGAAACACTCAATGACCCAACAGGACAGTTAGCAGAAACCCCTGCCACTGGTCACCTGCCACTGGTACCCGTGATGCTGAGGGGAGGTGTTTAGAACCTCCACCAGTTCTGTCCTAGAGTTGAGACAGTGTTACAGGATGATTTTTATTGCCTTCCCCATCCCTTGCAAGGAGAACAATGGTGGCCTCTGCTGTGTGTTCCTCACTCCCTGCTTCCGGGTCTTGTGTGGCTGCATCTGTATGGTAGAAACTAAACCACATCTAGAATACTAGCTGCAAGAATCTGGGAAATGTGTTGTTTTTGTTTTGTTTGTTTGTTTTGCAACTCTGCAAAATAAGAAGGCATTAAAGAGTCAGGAATTCAAAAAAGCATCTGCCAAACTCTCCTAGTCCCTGAGGCACATTGGGATTTTGACTTAACCCCCAAATTCTTACAGATTTTGAATGAAAACTGAGAGCTGATGAGATTCTGCCAAAGAATCCACAGCTCAGGATTTAGGCGACCTGGGTTAGAGCCTGGATTCTGAGATTGACAGGTTATGGGACCTTGACAATTTATCTCACTTTAAGAGAATGTCTCCAGACGATCTCTGAGGTCTCTTCCCGTGTGATCCTGTATTCAGTCCTATTCTTAGGCAGAGGCCTAAGGAAGGACACTGTGAAAGGCAAGGCCTGGAAGAGGGGTATGGTAATAATAGGAGGGTATTCCTGTATTTTGATGTCTTTGGTCAAAGTGGTATTAGCTCCTAAAACCTCAAAGTGAAGAAAGCATTTTTATGGAAGATCTGTTGGAAAAATCTTGATTTCCAGCTGGCACAGATCTTGCTATTGATGTGAGTGCTTGGTGTGAGGCACTGAGTCTTCTGTGAAGTGTCTGGGTCTTTCTGTAGGCTGCTAAAAGGGTGGGCAGCATGCCTGGTGCAGAATTGTCAAATCGAGTCTGAGTAATGATTGTGGATTCAGTCAAGCCTAATGGGGAATTGAGGTCAGCTGGATTAAACTTTCCCTTTCTATCCAGTGGAGTTTGTTAAGCTAATAAAGTAATGTATACAATAATCCATATATGTGGAAGAAAAGATGTGTTTCAGCTGCTTAAGAAATAAAATACTTTCTAAGAATTTTGTTCCAATAGTTTGTGTGTAGATAGAGGCTACTACCTGGTAAATCAATCTTATGTATTCATTCATTAGAACTGGTTCACATAAACTTGAAGATATAATTATAATACAGTAAGGTTTTATTTTTATTTTTAGAAAACACATACTCAATTTATAAAGCCAAGTAAGTTTGACTCTGCTCTCTGAGTTGCTATATGCCTTTATTGAGAGAAGCTGTTAATCTTAAAACTTCCTGGTGCTCAACCCATAGGTTAACCTCAGTCCCAAAATATTGTTCACACTCCTTGAGATCATCCATCCTATTCATCATTCTCAACATCAAGTGTCTTAGGACTATTTTGAATACTGTATTCATTTTCTTTTTTTTTTTTTAATTTTTTTTTAATGTTTATTTATTTTTGAGACAGAGAGAGACACAGCACGAATGGGGGAGGGGCAGAGAGAGAGGGAGACACAGAATCGGAAGCAGGCTCCAGGCTCTGAGCCATCAGCTCAGAGCCCGACGCAGGGCTTGAACTCACGGACCGCGAGATCGTGACCTGAGCTGAAGTCGGACGCTTAACCGACTGAGCCACCCAGGTGCCCCTACTGTATTCATTTTCAAAAGAAGTCAGAGAAAGTTAAAGTTTTCCCAGGCCCAAAGATGATTCTAGAAGGAGGCTTCCAGAGACATTTTCGTGCAGTGACAACATTAAGGGAGTAAAACACCACATCAATAAGTTATGTTTGCTTAGGGCTCAGAAATTTTATTAGTACCAGGGATTTTTCTTTAAAAATTTTTTTTCTCCAAAATGGTATGTATTATATGTATGTGTTTTGTAAAGAGGAACTTGAACTATTTTTTTAATCTAGAATGTGTGTGTATTGCCTAGAGATATTTTAAGTATCCCTGATGTATACGGGCACCATAGTAATTAGGAAGAAATATTTAATTCATTCTCTAGCTGAGCACTGAGCTCTATTTTATCTATAGAGCAATTTAAATGCTCTTCAATAAACATTGTCCTGTAATAACAGGAGCAATTGTTACATGTAGTGAGAAGGATTTTATTTTGCATCTGGTCAAAGTGAACTATCTGTACATTGTGCGGGGTGGGGACAGCTAAGCTCAGACCCTGCAGCTGGGCTATTGCTCTTCATTTATGACCTCAATGCCAAGGAATGATGGAGAGGTTACTGCCTGAAGGCTGATTGTGATGCCAAGTGAAATAGATGAGGGGAAAGCCTTGGCAACAAGAAAAAGAGCACAGGTGCATTGTGGGAGCTGGGGAGAGAGCCAGGGTTCCTGGTCATTGGGCAATCACAGTGTACTCAGAGCAAGATGTATCTCCATCTCTCCGACCCACACAGGTTTCTCTCTGGGGTTAGAGAATGTTATGTTTGTGCACTCTGATTGGAAGGCAGTAACTGGACCTTTTCAGGGTCCCTTCCTGCAGGAATGAGAACATCTGCCAGCATCTTGCTGCTAAGATTCCATGTGCTCTTCCCGCTCAGGCTCATTGCCTCAGTGTTGCCACTGAATTGCCTGTCCCCTAAGTGGGGATTTTCCTTTAGCCTGGTGGATTTTCACTGGCCAGCACTGAATAGCCAAGTGGCTACTACAATATCAATTCTCATATTTGCAGCTGGAGGTCCCTTTAAGAAATTATCTGACTCATTTGGGTCAAATAATAGTTTCCAAGGAGATTTAGAAGAGAGGAAGTGTGATATTAACCTAACCTAGATACCAAAATTTTTTTTTCTTCTGAAATTTCTTGACAGCTGTTGCATAACCTCTTTAAATGGCATTTAGAACTCTGTGCCCCAGAAGGCATTGTTGACACTGTTGACTCCAAACCCAAGTGACTATTGTCTTAAAAAAAAATTTTTTTTTGGACAATCTGATTCCATAAAAGAATTGGATGTGAGGTATGCATTTTTGCATTGATATGTAATCATATGGGAAGCAATATACTGTTTCTCTAAACCCATGATTATTTTTACTACTTTGGGGATGAGACAAGCTTTTCTGCCATGAATGCAGGACTTCAAGAATGTCCCAGTTTGTTTATATAGGCTTCAGTCATGTCAGCATGCATTCCTGCATGAGTATCTGCCTGGGACTGAGCTAGCTAGAAGGGGGCAGGAAGAGAGATCTGGTAAGGTTTCCTGTTATGTTTAATAGCATGATTAACTCTTCATGGTTTAAGGGCTTCCTTGTTTTGCTGTCTGTACTTTCCAGTGAAGAAGCAAAGAGGTCTTGGAGAAGGAAAACCAAGTTTTGTCATAGAACTGGAAATAGAATAATTCATTTGCCCAACATTTGGGAGATGGGAGCTAGAATATCAATGGCATATTGCTAACTGTGATGATTATTAGCTCTGAAAATCATGGATAATTGAACTCCTCAAACTCACCAAATCTTTATATCAGAGTTATAAAATGGTAGTGAAGTGGACCATTTGGTCTTTAATTTCTGTTTTTACCACCTTTCTGATGGGGAGGTAGTTGAGAGATGAGGAAAACTAACGTTCACTAACAGCAAGATAGAGAAAAATATATGAATGGTAGGTATCTGGCCGTATATAAAATGGAGAGTCACTCTCTGAACAATGCCATTGGTTCTTTTGGAAGAATGGTCAGTGGGTAACTTGGGTGGATAGAAAACATTGCATAAAATATTTCTCCCATCAGTTTTAGGTCAACCTCTGTATTTTGTTGTGAATTCTGTGGCTGGAGGTATATGAAAAGAAATGAGTTGTGGGTAAAAAGGACCATCCCCATGCCTGAAAAGGAAATGATGTGAGAATGTAAATACTGCATATGATTTGCCTTCCTTCACTTTCCCCTGCTTTGTATGGCTGAAACCCAGAGAAGTTGGAATTGGCCAAACAAAAACCAGATGGGTGTCTTTTCTATAAAATGGAAACTATCAAAAGGCAAAATTGGGATTAAACCTCCTTATCTTTATGACTGGATGTAGATAAGAAGTGGAAAGGAGTAGAAGAGGGGCAGGTAATTTGTTTAAAGGATTGTGAAGGGGAATACAAAACCACTGGCTGACTTAAACACAGGGAATAATGATTTTGGTAAATAGTTCTCCTGGAATACGTTTCTTTAATTTGTTTATAATAGTTGGAAGGTAAAATTGGTGGAATTTCACGCTGGATTGTGTGGAGGAAGTAGAAGAGGAGGTCTCTGATTGGTATGGATGGAGGTGCCATTCACCAAGCGAAGGAAAACAGGGAGATGGTTTGGGGGCAAGATGAAGAGTCCCATCCTGGACACATTTAGAAGAGCCAATGCAGATATCTTGTAAGCAGTTGTATGGATGGGGCTGAAACTTGGGTGGATGATCTGGGCTACAAGCAGAAATTTGTGATTTATCATCACTTAGATGGTAAGTAGAACACAGGAATAAATGGAATTTTCTAGGGAGATCACATAAAGGGAAAAAACGGAGATTGGATGATTGGCCAGAACTCCCTGACAGGGGAAGGCAGAAGGAATTCAAGGTATAAGAGGAGACCAAAAAGTTTCTTCGGGTATATTGAATCTAGGGCAGAAAACATGCCTCACTGGAAAAGGAGAGATGTTATACCTCCTATAATCTTGGAGGATTAGAATCAACACCAGAGGCAACAGGGAAATTAATAGAAAGCAGAAACCTATGTGGACCACTGCTGGGAGGAGGTGCTGAGAAGCTAAAAATCAGGAACTAGTGAGGCAGGAAGGAGCAATTGCTTGTGAGCTGCTTTTCCTTTCCTTTCCTAAGAGGGTGCTGGAGAGAGAGCCTGGTTCCCCAAACACATGCCTCAGTGTCAGGAGACTGGAAGATCAGGCTCTCGGCTGGCATGGGTGAACCTCGGTGGCGTGGCCCAGTCCACTTCCCTACAGGGCATGAGCACAGTAGCAGGATGGTTACCATGGAACTGAGTGAGTGTAAGGTTCCTCCCTGCCACCCCCCAACTTTCTCAAAAGTCAAGCTTGCTTTTCTCTTAGTTGTTGCTTTTTTAAAATTATTATTACTGTGAAATAGTTATATCTTTTATGTGCTAGGCCTTTACATATGTTAGCTCACATATTTGTCACAGTAGCTCTCTGATATAGGTACTTTTTTGTCCTTGAGTTACATATGAGGAAATGGAGACAGGTTTAGGAACTTGCCCAAAGTTACATATCCTGTAAGTTGTGGGGTTGGAGTCCATCTGTCTTGAATCCATGCTTCTAACCACTGTTGCTTCAGAATACCCGCTTGTATTTTGAAAGTGGAAAACATAGAAGAAACTTCTCACTTGTTCCTTCTTTCTAGTGGAATTTATTGGGATTTCTTTTGTCCTATTTACTTACTGGTGTATTCCTACTTTTTCTTTTAACCGCTAGAGTTTTTGTTTGCTCAGATTGAATCAATGGATTGTAATGAATGACCAAAGAAAAATATCAAAAACCGTTTTCTGAGTGCTTTTGGTTTTTGGTTATAAATGTGTTTTTTGTTTTGTTTGTTTTTTCTCTTAGAGTGTGTGCTGTCATCCTTATTTCAAAGATTTGTTGTTCCCTTAAGGATTTCAGTTTAATATATGAGTTGGGGGAGCAAAGTGTTGAAAGGTTTTTATTTTTCTTAAAGCGTAAGTCATTCCTCAGCAAGGTAATAGGTTTGGGGAGAATTAACCCATTGTGTTCCCAGTAACCCAATCTCACTGCTGCTCACTCTGGTTTCTCCTGAGCAGGTCCCTGGAAACCTGAAAGTTTATAGCTTTTCCACAGCAACCTACCTAATGTACTGCTTAGTCCTTGGAGAACATATGGTTTATGGAATGCATATTCCCAGTATGTTATTAATGATGATGGTCTGCTAATAGAATCATACATAATTATTCAAAACAAATTTGAATTATGATTTGGTGAGAAGAAAGGGATATAGAGTTTACCTTCAAATCATAAAATTTCAGAGTTGGAAATAATCTTGAAGCCTATAATGGCCCAGGAGCACTGGGCTAGATGAGAGCACAGAGGGGCCCTCATCTCTGGAGGAATGGGACAAAGCATGGGGGCAGAGCTCCCACTAGGTAGGTTATGCCATAGCCTGAAATCAAAAACCACTTTCCTTTTGTGCGCCAAAGCCAATCAGTTGGTAGAGGCCGTCAAAATCACTTTACTGAGACAGATTTTGAGACTTCCATTTTGGCCCAGCAGGAAAGAATGCCACAATGTCTTAGTAATGTCTTCCATGGGAAGTGACAGCATGGTTCACATATTTATAATCTCTGCTTTAAAGGATGAATGTTAGCCAGGGGAATACTAGGAAGGAGACTGTTCCGGGTAGGGGGTTAGCATGAACCAGGTCATGAAGGCAGCTGTGTGTGATGACTGGGACAGAAATGGTGAGCCAGGGAGGAAGTGGGAGAGAGGAGCTGGAGAGATGTTCAGGGACCAGATGATGGAACGCCTGGGATGCCCAGGTAAGGAACTGGGACTTCAGCTCTTAGGAGAGGGAACCATTGAAGACTTGACTGCCTGCATGGAGCTGCACAAGAGGTTGAAGGCTAGAAATATGCTGATTTGAAGATGTGTTTAAAAAAAAAAAAAAAAAATTCTTCTGCATTCTAGCTATAAGCCAATAGTGGAATATATTGATGCTCAATTTGAAGCCTACTTACAAGAGGAATTGAAGATCAAACGTTCTCTCTTCAACTACCACGACACCAGGATCCACGCATGCCTCTACTTCATTGCCCCTACTGGCCATTCACTGAAGTCTCTGGACCTAGTCACCATGAAAAAGCTGGACAGCAAGGTACTCACTGACACTTTGGTGACTATCCACTTGCCTTTTGAATCACCTTTATCTGAAGGCCCTGATTTATTTCCTTCTTTTAATGTAATTGGAGTTGTTTTGTTTTACAAGACAGTTTATTGTAGCAGTTTTAGGTTCACAGCAAAATTAAGAGGAAGGTACAGAGACGCATGTATACCCCTGCCCCACGTCAGCACCCCCACCCGATGGGTCCCATTGATGGGTTGTTACAGTCGACGCATCTATGTTGACACACCATAATCACCCAAAGTCTGTTATTTACATTGGGGTTCACTTTTATTGGTGCACAGCCTGTGGGCTTGGACAAACCTACAAAGACCTGTATCGTGGAGGCATACAGAGTAGTTTTCCTGCCCCCAAACTCCTCTGTGCTCTTGCCTATTCATCCCTCCCCCTTCCTCCAACCCCATAATTGTCTTTTCTGGTTTACAGAACAATAGGGTTTAGCAATGTGAGAAAAATGCTTCAAAACCTCTGGATGTTAGGCTAAACAAAATAAAACAAACAAATAAAACCATGGAGCTCTTTACCAAGTATTTTTAGTTCTTAAATTAGCACCAGCGGATGCTCTGATGAAGGTTGGGGAATTATATAGCAGAGACATCTAAATGGTCATAGGAAGGGTTAAATTTAGGGAGATTGAAATATAAAGTCACAAATTGTTTACTTTCCTAAAACCTTCTCTAAATTTCTGTTTTAAAGGTTTGGCTTTAATATGAAGTTTTGAGTGAAAAAAAAAAGGTGTTAATTTTTTTCCTTATGTGATGAGGACAGTCCAGCTTCTTAGATTTAAAACTGAATTGCACCCAAATGTTTTTAAAAAGTGGTTTCAGTTTGACACCTGGGCTTTCCACATTAATAAAACTCTTCCTTTTACAACATTTGAAGAAAGGTACTGATAAGTTTGATAACATTAAGTGATGTACCTTACAATTAATTTGATTTTTCATTTTGAAATAAATGGAAGGCAGTATATTCTGAATTGAAGAAGCAAATGAAAAGGAAAACAGCCAGAAAAAGAAGCTGTGGTATTTTTTTTTAACTTTCCTTGGAGTTCCATAAAAAGTTGTATCATCTTTAGGGGGTTTTGTTGGGTGTTATTTTTTTGTCCAAACAATGCTGTTTGAAAGATGCTTTCTCTCCAGAGGAACGTAATAGAGGGCAGTCAGACGACCAGCCGTCCCCGAGGCCTCTGGCTGAACTGGCCGCCAAATGGGCTGCAGTGGCTGACACAGGGCCAGGTTCCTTGGGCTTCCAGCATGCACAGATACCTTGGTTTACAGAAAAATGGTCTCGTGATGTGAAGGGACTATTGCAGCTGGAGGACTCTCGGGAGCATAAATAGAATCCTTTTCATGCATTTGTGTCCGCAACAGTGAGCCACGGGCAGGCAGGCAGTTGAGGGCTCTGGACCATGAGGCTGGCTCCCCAGGCTGCCATGTCCCTGGTAACAGAGCTGGGGAGGGGCAGAGATGGAGGTGGTGTCCTAACTGAGGCCATGTTTGTGGACCAAGCCCGGCAAATATTCAACAAAGGATTGTGCTTAGTAGGGCTGGTTTAAAAAGGGAAAGAAAATAAGGCAAATGAACACAGCTGGAAAAAAAAGTCCCTGAAAACAGGTTAAACTGCTTTTAAAGAACCAATACTCCTGTAGAGATGGAGGGCTGGAGAGCATCTGAAAATGGTATTTGCAAAGGTTGTTTATACAAGTGAAATGAAGAGTTAAGGTGCTTACGTATATATATATCATAAACATATAATTTCAGAAATGATTTTCAAGCACCTGCCAGTGAAGAAAAAGAGGTTTTAAATCTCAATTGCCTGTGGTGTCTATCTACTCTGATCAAACTGGTCAAGAAAGTATGAACCTCTGCCATTTTGTCTGTGTAATAGTCACTGAATACTAAACATGTACAGAAGATAACCAATAAGAACAACAGGGAAGTGTTTTGTTTCTTGGGCTCTGACCCAGACATATCCCCACCATTAGTGTTTCTCTTGCTGGATGAGCCCAAGCATGATGAGGTAGGAGTGGGTGGAGGAGTAGGTGAAGAATATGTTATTCTATCCACATGTCTTCTCATTGTGGTGTATCAGGGGTTTTGATTCGGCTCTTGGAATAAAAGAAGCAAAGGAATGCAGACATGACCAAGAAAACCTCCCTAAGGACTCCCTCATCTCTTGCTAGTGTGGCTTTCTCACTGAGTCTGTCCCCCTTTCCCCTGAGCTGGGAGAGCATGGCCCCAGGTGTCAGATGTCAGTTGTGTCTTACTGAAACCTCTGTGGCTACCAGGGAGTGGAAGAAAGTTAATCTTAAAAAATGAATTTTTAAAAATGTGCTGTGTGGGCAGTGCTAGGCAAAGTTGGGAGAATGACCCACTTTGGGGTTTGAGGCTTGGGCTTGAGGGTGTCCTCAGCTCTCACACTGGGCTTTCTGCCACTGTTTTCAAACTCTGCCTTCTCCCTGGTCTCTGTAGTCAATGCTCTGAAAGCGAGCCTTTGCCGCTAGGTTTCATTCTGACATGAAGAAGTAATGTGCTAGAAGCTGGTGTTTCAAAAGAATTAATTGGTGTGATTTTGAAAACTTTAAAAGTAGGTGAAGCCGTCTTTGTTCTGGTTAATACGTAGGTTCTCTACCCCTAGTAGTCATTAGAAAAAAAGAGAGGGTGTTATCCTGCATAGAGATGAATATTCCACTATTCTAACACACTCTTTGCTTTGCACTGTGAGGAACATGCAAAAATCAAGCTTTTTAAGTAGCGGGGAGGGGTCTAAAAGGAGTGGTTGGTTATTCAAAGAATAGGCTTCTTTGTCATTGCTATTTGTCATAGAGTAACACTTCCTTCTACTCTGTTTAAAAAAAAAAAAAAAAAATGAGGTAGCACAGAAGAGGAAATTACAAGTATGCTGTCAGTGCCGGATGGGAGGAAGTAAAAGTGTTCACAGATGGAGCTAAAAGATTATCCATGTCTTCTTAATTTTGCCTCTGGGCATAAAGCCTTATTTTCAATATCTATTTTTTAAGTGAAGCTTTACAACTTTTGTTATGTTTCATTCATTTGTCTTATTTTTCTTATATTGGAATTGTGTAAAAATGGGTATGTTTGTTTTATAGGTGAACATCATTCCAATAATTGCAAAAGCTGACACGATTGCCAAAAATGAGTTGCACAAATTCAAGAGTAAGATCATGAGTGAACTAGTCAGCAATGGAGTCCAGATATATCAGTTCCCCACAGATGAAGAAACGGTGGCAGAGATTAATGCAACAATGAGTGTAAGTCCTCAAGTTAGGAAGAACCTACCAGAAATTGTCCTGAAAGCTTTTCTTGGTAGCAGCATTTTCTTGGTAGCAGCAGCTTTTCTTGCTCCAGAGTGACCGGAGCACTGGGCCAGGAATCGGATTCTTTAGCGTTGCCCAGCTCTGCCACTATGGCAAGTCATTTAACCACCCTACTCCTCAGGGTATCCATCTATCAAATGGGAAAGTTAGACAAGCCTATCTCCAGTTTCCTTCCTGCTCCAACAGGCAGGATTTCTACAGCAGACCTCTTGGGAAGGGAATGCCAGCCCAGCACCATCTCACACAAAGCAGCTTAAAGGAAATAGATCTCTGCTTGTTTCTGCCATTGTTGGCAGAAATATCTCCACCTGCCTTCCTTTTGCTTCTGTGATGGGTTCCTGCCTTTCGCTCCATTCTGTTTCCCCTACTCTTTCCTGAATCATTAGGTTAATTGGCAGTTGAGGGTATAATTTCTCCATGTCACAGGCAGAGAACAAGAGAGAACTGAGTAAAGCTTCAGCAATTCTAAGTGCACCTGTGATATGATGTCCATGTCCTCATGCTATCTGCTGATGCCCGAATCTTTCTCACTGCCTCTTTGTGTATCTCACAAAGAGATACATGGCTCATCTCTGGGCCACAATCCCTATACTTTTTTTTTTTTCCATTTGGGAATGCATAACTTGTGTAAAACTAGCATCCTTTGCACATAGTAGATGACCAATGATGGCTTTTGGGATTCTTAAAATTGTAGGTTAGCTTCTGTGAAATATAATTAGAAGCTATTAAAAAAGTTGCCTTCCCCTGAATACGTGCTAAAAATTGATTCAAAAGTGTGCTGGTGGCAGCAGAAGTCAGTGTACATTTTCAAATTGTGGTAGGTTGAGCTGTGTTCTACTTTCCTTAGATCTGATCATGAAAAGTGTCTAATGAAGTCATTATTAAATTGCCCTGAAGGCACTCTTTTTTTTAACAGCCATATTGAGATATAATTGATGGACTGTACAAGTTACCCGTTTAAAGCATCCAATTCAGTGGTTTTTAGTATATTCACAGAGTTGTGCAACCATTGCCACCACCAATTTTAGAACCTTTTCATCACCTGAAAAAGAAATCATGTTCCTTTTACTTGTCAACCCTCTAACCATCCCAGCCCTAGGCAACTACTACTCTACTTTCTTGTCTCTTCTGGACATTTGCCTATTCTGGACATTTCATATAAAGGGACTCAGACTGAAGCTCATCTAGAGAATTAAATGGCTTGGTCAAAGCAGCACTGAGATTTCAACCCTGATCCCAGTTTTGTGTTGTTTGCTATCATAATTTAGGAGAAAGAGATATTTCACAAAACTCCTTCTTGTTTCTTCAGTTCAGCATATGGACTTTTCTATATAGTACTGTTATCATTTATGGAGGAATATTTTCCTTAAATTATTCCCAATATGACTAGGACTTTGGAAGCAAATGTAACTTCTCCCTTCTCTGGGGCTGTTTGTATGAATTGAAAATTTAGGGGCCCATTAGAGCAGAGATTGTCCATTCTCCACTCTGCTCTAGTGTGGTCACGCTCGGAGTTGTGTGACCTACTCTGGTTGTCTTGCTCCTGTGGCCAGGATCGTGAAGACTCTGGAATTTGTGAAAACTGGGGAGCAGATTCTTCCTGGGAAGATGGCCTGAGGGGGTACGAAAGGAAGGTCATCATGATGGAGGGTAACTGTTCTCATTCAAAAGACAGAACTGAAGGGTAGTGAGGGGTTGGGGCCCAGCGAGAAATGAACATTTGGCTATCGGTGCCACCGCAGCACAGCAAGCACCCTGTGGAAGGAGTGAGTTCCCATCACAAGGTGGTGGACAACAGATTCCGTATCTCAACTCATTTAGATACTGCAGAAGCAGGATCTAAATGGATAACATGTGAGGTCTCTCCCACGTCTAAAATTCTCTGGCTATGGGTACTGGGAGTTTCATAGTAATCATAGCACCAGACATTTTTGACATTTATGGAGGATTTACTGTGCATCAGCCACCGTGAGAGGTTTTATTTACATCTAATCCTCACACCAGTCCCATAGGTAGGCACTGTTATTATCCCTAACTCGCATATGAGGAAACTGCAGCCTGGCATGGTCCAGCCATCGGTCGTGCCGGGAGGATTTGAACGCAGGCAGCTCAGCTCCAGTGCCAGCAGAGCAGTGTGCCTGTTTTACAGCATCATTAGAGCCCAGGCTGAGATAGCGCTGGTTTATTCTGCTGTAGAACTTCAGCATAGGATTCAATAAATGACATGAGTGAATATTGTCTAATGTTCTCTTTATATCTCTCCCCTTCCTTTTAAATTATTTTGGGTGCTCATGAAACTAAATTTGTGTTAAATTTCTTGGAAAGAAACTACCCATGGGGATGCCTGGGTGGCTCATTCGGTTAAACATCAGACTTTGGCTCAGGTCATGTTCTCGTAGTTACTGGGTTTGAGCCCCGCATCGGGCTCTGTGCTGACAGCTCGGAGCCTGGAGCCTGCTTCAGATTCTGTGTCTCCCTCTCTTTCTGCCCCTCGCCCACTCACTCAATCTCTCTCTCTCTCTCTCTCTCTCAAAAATAAACATTAGAAAAAAGACCCATGAATCTTGGCTCTTTGTCTCTTTATCAGATTAATCAAACTGATAGTCCGAAATTAATCTTGTTCTTTAACAACAATTTTTTTTAAG